>NW_027185777.1:9358195-9382339 GCF_028583685.1 Petaurus breviceps papuanus | reverse complement strand
ACAGACAGAGAGAGAAAGAGAGAGAGAGAGAGAGAGAGAGAGAGAGAGAGAGAGAGAGAGAGAGAGAGCTCAGAACCAGAAAAAAAATTGGTTTCAAATTTTATTGCTGACACATACTGACTGTATGAGCTCATGGCAGTTAACCTCTCAGTGTTATCCAGGCAGAGAAGGTGCAGACCGTAATAAACAGAGAGAGGTTCCTTATCCCAGAGTTCCTACATTGATGAAATCATAGATCTAGGATTAATCTATATAGATACTCCTTTTGCCCGCATCAATATTTAACTAGATGTAAATGGTCTTTAATGGGTAAGTATATTTATCCATAAGACCTAATGCATAGTAAGAAATTCAATTTAATTCAATAAAAATTTATTAAGTGACTATTATGTGCCAGACAGGAGGGACCTTAAATATAAGTTGGTACAACCCCCTTACCTTGTCCATGAGCAAGCTGACACTCAGAGAAGTAACTTAAGGACACACAGTTATTACTGCAATTTAGTCATTACAGACATAACACTTTACAAATTTACCATTCTAATTTAAAACATATAGAATATAGAATAACAATTTATAAGTAACTATAGGTGATAACCAACATTGGTGGAAGGGATTTCCTAACCTGGAAGTTCCCCATACCAAGGCAATTACAAGATCAGTCCCTATTCCTATAAAAGGATGATCTGGAAATGATACTTTGAATGCAAATATGGTTCCACACCTACCTCCTCTATATTTATATCATTCATTCACCTTTTGGGATTCTAATAGGGCAAATTTCATATTTATGGAAGACATGATCTGCAATCCTTTGCCAGCCCATTAAATTCTTATTCATAATAAATGTGTAGTTATCACAAATGGTGGGAAATTCACACAGTGCACTCCTACTGTCAATCAAAGCAGCTCTACTTGCACAAATTTCAAAAAGTAATGTCTACAGTTTAACATCTCCTTTTCCTGAAAAGTGAATCTAAAGTTCTTGGGGGTTAAAAAAAGACAACATTAGGGGTGGCTAGGTGGCACAGTGAGTAAAGCACCAGCCCAGGAGTCAGGAGGACCAGAGTTCGGTTCCGGCCTCAGACACTTAACACCCACACAAAAAAAAAACTAGCCGTGTAACCTTGGGCAAGTTACTTAACCCCAATTGCCCTTCAAAAAGGCAAAAAAAAAAAGACTTTGCTGTTATTATAGCTATTAAACAATACGGGCTTAATCTAATTGTTCTTTGAAAATAATAATTCATATTTGTGTTCAGATCAGAGATTCAGAGCTGGTATGATGGAGGGGTCATGTAAGGTCCTTAGAAGTCATGTAATCAAATCCCTGCATTTTATTGAGGAGAAATCTGAGACCAAGAGAAGATAAGTCAAGGTCACAGAGTCAAGGTCACTAAGCTAGTAAGTGGTAGGGCTAAGATTTGAACCCAGTTCCTTTGACTCCAAAGTCTCTCTAAGATACCATAGTTGTTTCTAAGATACAACCTGTACTAATTGCAAAGTGATCATGACATTAATAACTCCTTGCTATACACAAAAGAGAAAAATCAAAGAAATATGTTTCATTTTTCAGTTTATGGATTATGAATGTAGTTGAGGAGCCTCTTAAGCAGAATTTTAAGAACTTAATCATTCTCTCTCTCTGTCTCTCTGTCTGTGTCTCTCTGTCTCTGTCTCTCTGTGTCTCTGTCTCTCTGTCTCTGTTTCTGTCTGTCTCTGTCTCTCTGTCTCTCTCTCTATGTCTCTCTCTTTGTCTCTCTCTCTCTCTGTCTCTCTCTGTCTCTGTCTCTGTCTCTCTGTCTCTCTGTCTCTGTCTCTCTCTCTCTCTATCTCATATTTATGATTTCATCAACCTAAGGAGTGTCTGGTGAAGAACTTCCTCTATCAGTGCAAATCTTCATGTTCCCTTCAATTTAAAGTCTTAGAGTTGTCTAAAGCACTAAAAGGGGTGAGTGACTTGCCCAAGGACACATAGCCAGAATGTGTCAGAGGGAACACTTGAACACAGGCTTTGAAGACTTTGAGATCAGCTGTCTATTCCCTATCCTAGCATTCAGCAGATATTTTTTTAAATAGCTGAAGCAGAGAATATAAAGTCATAAATGAGAACACTTAAGGGATATGACCCATAATTATCTAATTACCATGTTCCTTTTCTTGCTGTTATTTAGTCATTTCAGTCGTGTCTGACTCTTTGTGACCCCATTTAGGATTTTCTTGGCAAAGATACTGGAGTGGTTTGCCATTTTCTTCTATGCTTCATTTTACAGGTAAGGAAACTGAAGCAAAGAGAGATAGGTGACTTGCCCAGGGACACACAACTAGTCTGAGGTCAGATTTTAACACAGGAAGACAAGTCTTCCTAACTTCGGTCCCAATATTTTATTCACTGCACCACCTAGCTGCCCAACTCATTTCCTACTTTTCCCATTATCACCAGATAATAAAACTATAAACCTGACAATTATAGCAACCCTGGTACTGCTGTACCTGCCCACCAGTTTCCATTGGGTCCCTCCAGATCACATCTCCCAAGGCGGTTCCTCTTTCAACCTATACAACTTAGGGATGGGAAGAGTGGAGGATAATGTAGGAAGATGATGGAAGAAGGGATCATAGGATGTCTTGGTCCACTTTGAAAAGCAAGGGGCAAATATTTAACATTGGTATAACAATACAATTAGTATAAGCTCCTTAAAACCAGGAACCATCTTCCTTTTGTATTCATATCCCCAGTCTCAAGCATGGTATCTAGTAAATCATGGGGCTTAGTTAATACTGTCTCTTTAGAATTCATACAATGACTGTGTAACCTAGTACTGGGAGAAGAAGTTAAGGTCCATAGGGTATAATCTGGGCAGAGTAGATGGAGATGGGGAGATCATACATAACAAGGTTCCTTCTCAATATAGGACCATTATAAATATAAAAACATAGAGCAGTAGGAAGAATACTAGAAATGGAGTCCAGAAAACCTGATTCTGAGTCTGACTGCCACTGTGACCTTGGACAAGGCATTTCTCTACTCTAGGTCTTTCAGTTTTCCCATCTGTTAAATAAGCAGGTTGGACAAGATGCCCTATAAAAACTCCCCTAGCTCTAAATCTATGATCCAGTTGTAACATACAGTGATTCTGTGAATACCAGAAAATTCTGCTTTCCACTTTACAGAAGGATTTGTTTCATTATAGGTTTAAGACTTCCTATACCTAGTAACCAAGAAAAAGGACAATTTTCAAATCTTGCCTACGGTGTAGAAATCTACATGTAGGGTTTAGTGGGATTCCTCTAAGGGTTCAGATCCTGATGGGGTATTTCAATACTCTTTGAAGAATATGACAGCATTATGAAATGCAACAGGCAGCCACCCTCTGCCTTATAATTGTGAGACCTTTCCTGGAATCTACTTATATGCAGAATACTCTGCTACTTAAGAAGGAAAAAAAATCAGAGGAAGCTTCAAGAAATGAAAAAAGCTGATTCATTTGTGGTACCTAATTAGAAAGACACAAAAGTACTGGAATGGGGTGGCTTGGGCTAAATGGGGCCATAGGCCATCGCAAGAGTCAGCCATCCAAGGAAGGGAGTACAAAGGAGAAGAATGCTTTATAATAGAGTTTGGGAAGGAATTTGTGGCTTAGAAGAGAGAAGAAAAGCTGAAATGGCATCAGGGAAAGTTTTATAAGCATGAAGATGAAGGAACAGAAAGCTTTAGTTTGGAAATATTGCTAATTTCATTTTGAAGAAAAAGAAACCAAGGCCGAGGGAGATTAAGTGATTTTGCCTACATTCATATAGCTCAATGTGAGTGTTGAAGGTGGGATTCAGGGGGGCGAGGTCAAGATTGCAGAGTAGAAACAGGACCTCTGTGCAGCTCCGGTTCTCACCACCTCCAATCCATGTAAAAGGGGACTCTGAACAAACTTTGGAGCTACAGAACCCACACAATGACACAGAGAAGCTAACCTCCCGCTAAGGACAGCCCAGCAGGCTGGCAGGAATCGGACAGCATAGTGCTCTGGCAGCTGAGCCCAGCCCCACACCTAGGTTTTAGCCCCAGAGCAGGCCTGACCAGCCACAGGCTGCAGGGACTCCAGATCACCAGCAGCTGTGGTGGTCCAGAATTATCAACACATAGATGCTAAGGACAAAGTAAGAGGTCAGTGCAGTGTGGACTTTGGGACCCAGTAGTTGGGAGTGCCTTGGCTTTTGCCCCCGGGGTGAGAAGTGGCTGAGGGCTGCTGGCATGTGGCAGCTTCAGCTCCTGGCCTGCAGAGTGTAGGGGGACCAAGCACCAGTCTGAGGGGTAATCGCTTTTGCTTTAACCTGCTTGGATCTGGATTGCAGTCTAAGGTAGAGGTCCTGGGGTGTGTGACCAGCTTGCCAGAGTGTGTGGAGGCTTCAGAGAGAGCACCCAACTAATACCTCCGGCAGCTGAGAAAACTTCAGCATTTGGTACAAAGCTCCCCTGTCTGGTGGCAGAGTCCTACTGTGGCAAAAAGCCCAGGGGTCAAGT
The DNA here is from genome assembly GCF_028583685.1 of Petaurus breviceps papuanus. Taxonomy (NCBI): domain Eukaryota; kingdom Metazoa; phylum Chordata; class Mammalia; order Diprotodontia; family Petauridae; genus Petaurus; species Petaurus breviceps. The sequence goes on along the minus strand of NW_027185777.1, from coordinate 9,377,821 downwards.
GACTGAAGGGAGACATGACCAGGCAAAGGAAACAAAGCAAACAGAAGATTCCAACATTAGACTCTTATTTTAGGGACAAAAGGAAGTAAAGCATGGAACAGGAGGAAGACAGTGAAGTCAGAACTCCTGCACCAAAAGCTTCAAAGGAAAATATGAGCTAGTTACAGGCCATAGAGAACCTTAACAAGCAGATAAGAGAAGTGGAGGAAAAATTGGGAAGAGAAATGAGAACAATGCAAGAAAATTATGAAGGTGGGATTCAAACCAACGAACTCCAAGTCCACTGTTCTTTTCACTAATACCACTATTACACAGTGCCTCAATTACACAAAAGTATAAAATCTATGAGTTAAGGTGAGAGAGGGATTGATACCTCTGCCATATAAAGGAGAAGAGAGAGTTTTCTCTTGGAAACATAGATAAGGGTCAAATTATAAAATGTTTTGATTGCTAGCCTAGGTAGTTTGGTTTTTTTACTCAATGGTGAGCCATGGAATGTTTATGAAGAGGGGACTTGCATCATACCTACAGTATTGTATGTACTATGTCAATACTTCCATTCATGAAGAAGCTCCATTCCAAAAATATGCTTTATTTCTGGAAATTTGAGTTACCTGTCAGAGACAGAAATATAGCAGGTACAAGAAATATGTTCTAAAACAGAGATTGTAAATGTGGTCTAGAGCCACATAGAGGTCCACAAGATTCTTTTAGGAGGTCCATAATTGTAAAACTATTTTAATTACAATACTAAGATGTCTTAATTATTAATACAGTACTGTAAATATCTATAGACATATAAATAGCCTTACCATAAAAACACCCACATAAACAAAAATCCTTTGGAGGAGGATGGTCCTCATGATTTTAAGTATACAAAGGGGTTCAGAGAAAAAAGTCTGAGAACCATTGTCCTAGGATAACCAAAAGGGGGAGACTACAGAATGTAAGTACAATTACTTATTAGCTAAAATAAATATAAAGTAAAAAAATAAGTATCTGGAAGTCTTGGAACAAAGGAAATTATTAAGGTTAGGAGAATTCAAATCAGACAGGAAAGACAGAAAAGTCTTAAAACGCAGAAGCCTAGATGAAGTGGTTAACACATTGCCTGAAATTCATTCATACTAAGCATCTTTCAGTCAATCAACATGCATAAGTGATAGATTTTTTTCCTGTTTTTCTGAATGGACAAGAGTGGGATGACATGAAAGTAGGGGGTGGGTGGCTAAAGAGGGTCACCATAGAGGAGGGAAAACTACATGGAAAGAAGAGACTGGGGATGCCAAGAAAAATACTGCCAACTTCACAATTGTACTAAGGTCAGTCCTATTCATGCATGTAGGAAATGTGCATAGGTTTATTATTTTGTTTTGGTTTTTGTACTGCACAAATAAACAGATAAGTGGTTTAATGAGAACATAAACTAAGTCTAATAACCTTGTCAACAAAGAATATTAGCTTAGTCTCAGATGACCACTTCTTGGTGAAATCCTATTAGTTCTTTGTGCCCACACCTTCCTTTTCCAAATGTTAACAATGGTCTGAACTTCTTTTAAAAAAATGAGGAAATTTGGGTGGCTACGTGGCACAGTGAATAGAGCACTGGCCCTGGAGTCAGGAACCTGAGTTTAAATCCAGCCTCAGACACTTAACACACACACAAAAAAAAAAACTAGCCATGTGACTTCAGGCAAGTCACTTAACCCCAATTGCCCTCAAAAAAAAAAAGGAAAAATAAGGAAGCAAGTGACATGGTATAGTGGAAAAAAGAGTGGACTCTGAAGGGGCCTGGATTTGATCCTTTCTATCTATACATTTATGTGAATTAACCTCTCTGAGCCTCAGTTTCCTCCTGTATAAAATGAGAATAAATAGCACCAATAACCAAGGCATATTATGATGATCAAATGAGATCATGGAAATGCTATAAAACATCAGCTATTCTTATTGTCTTGGTTTTTAAATTATGAATATTTATGTCATTTTTATCAGCAGGTATTAATAATAAGTATATAGAGAATGGAAGGTAGAACATCATGGAGAAGTAGATAAAAAACTGACCTCAGAGTCAGAAAGGCTCCAGTTCAAGACCTGCCTCTGATAAATACTGGCTGTGTGACCCTTGGTAAGTCATTTAAATTCTAAAGGTCCCCAGGCAAGTCTCTCTGACTATAATTTGAAAAGGAGATGCCTATCTGCTTAGGTGAGGAAATTTCTGACTGGGGGCTTGTGACACCAATGAAATCACAGGTGCAGTTAAAAAAAGGGACAAAGCATGTTAAAACACGATGGTCCCTCCCTTCTAGAAGATTACTAACAAGGAGAGGAATATGGGTATAAAAAGATACAGATTCCTACTAAAAAATAACTAATAACAACTCATTTATTTACCATTTAAAGGCTGGAAATGCAATTTTTTCACAAAACTTTCCTTGTGAAAGGCAGGCAGTGCAAGGGTTATAATTTGCCAATTTGAGAAAACTGAAGCTTAAAATAAATAAATGACTAGCCCATGACTGCACATAGAACCAGCATTATTGTCAGGATTTAGGTCGAACTATTGTGTCTCCAAGGCCAGATCTCTTTTTACCATACCACAGCATACCACATCACATCATGCTTCAATAGTAGTGGTAGTAGCAGTAGTAGTAGTAGTAGTAGTAGTAGTAGTAGTAGTAGTAGCAGCAGCAGCAGCAGCAGCAGCAGCAGCAGCAGCAGCAGTAGTAGCAGTAGTAGTAATAGAAGAAGAAGAAGTGGTGCTGGTGCTGGTGGTAGTAGTAGTGGTAGCAGTGGTGGTAGTAGCAGTAGTGATGGTGGTGGTAGTGGTAGTAGTAGTGGGGGGGGGTACTGGTAGTGGTAGTGGTAGTGGTAGTGGTAGCAATAGCAGTAAGAGGAGGGTAATAGTGGTGGTGATGGTGGTGGAGGTGGTAGGAGTAGAAAAAGCATTTATAAAAGTACTTTAGGATTTGCAAGGAATTTTCTAAGTATCTCATTTGATCCTCACAGCAACCCTGGGAGGTGGGTGCTATCATTATCCTCATTTTATAGAGGAGGAAATTGAGGCAGACAGAGCTTAAGATAGTTGACCACCTAGTAAGTGTCTTAGGCAGGATGTGATGTCAGGTCTTTCTGACTCCCAATCCAGCACTTTATTCACTGTGCCCTTCCTTATCACAAATTAATACTGTTTTTTCAATGGCATGAAAGCAGTTCATCTCTCAAAGGCAGGCAGACCCAGTGATTTGTTATCTTGAAAACTGGGACTATAGAATTTAGAGCTGGAATTTCTAGGCTCAGAGGTCATCTAGTTGAACCTGATCTCATTTGATAGATTAGGGAAGCTCAGTTCAAAGAGATTAAAATGTCTTGCCAAGGTCACTAGGTATAATCAAAGGATCATCTTGAAGGCACTTTATGGGCTGTGGGCAACCTCTTTCCTTTACAGATGAGGAACTAAAACCTAGAGAGATTGCAAACTGTCAAAGGTCACATAGCTATTAAGGGGCAAAGTATAAATTTGAACCTAGATCTTTTACCTCCAAGTCTAGTCTGCTTTCAATAGTATCATGCTGTAAATAGCCAAGGTGGGATATGAGTCTCCTGAATTCCAATCCAGTAGGTAGTCTTTGCACTAGCCAACCCTGAATCATAGAATGATACCATTGCACTGGATTGCCTTCAAGGCTTACTTGGGCACAAATGTTGAGTTAAATTTTCTCTTATGGTCAATCATTCACCCACCCAAACTCAAGCCCTTTCCTAGAAAATTCCTCCCAGGAATAATAGCAAATGAAGTCCCATAGGTGTTTAACTTGTTAGGTACTTAATATTGGGACAGCTCCAGTAATCGAACTGAGAATATGCTCAGTGAGTTTTCAGATACTGTGCCAGGAGGGGAGTGGTTGCTAACAAGGAGAAAAATGGTCCCAGAAGAGAAAGCCAACCCCTATCTCTTTCTTCCCTCAAGAACAAGAACATGCTATTTCTGGGGCCATATTTGCACAGATTTTGGAGAACAAGGAAGTTGCTTGCCACAGGACAACGCAACCCCAGGACTCTTAGTTGTGATCCCCCTGCCCTTCCCAAAATCAACTGCATGCAACTGACTTCAGGAAAGTAAGAAGAATGAGCTGACTTCTCTCCTGAATTGCAATACAGAATTGGTAGTCCCTTTTTTATTCATCACTCCTTTAATTAAGAAGTTGTTTCCATGAAACACACACCTCTCATGAAATTTTAGCTCATTTCCTCTATTTATGTCCTTCTGGGAAATGGAAAACAGGGGGTCAGCATTTTACTTGTGAGAGTCATTTAATATGCTTCTAGGAGGTTATTGAGTTGGTCGTTAGTATTCTTTCTAGAAAAAGTACCCAGTCCCAATATAGAAAGAGTGCTGCATTTGGAGTCTCCCCATTCAGGTCCTTCCTTCACTCAGCTGCCAAAGTGAACTTCCTCCAGGGCAGGTCAGACCATCTCTCCCCACCCCTTCCCTTATTAAGTCCCATCAGCTCCCTATTACCTCCAGGTTCAAAGATGAAAATCTGATTCAATTTTGAAAGTCCTTCACCTACCCTTTCCTGTCCTGTTCCAGCTTAGTCCTTTCTCCATACTCTACAATCCAGCAGCACTGGCCTTGCTGTTCCTCACCTACTATACTGCATCTCCCAGTTCCTTTTCATTGACTGTACCTCATGCCTGCAGTGTGCTATCTCCTCACCTCTACCTCCTCAAGACAGCTCAAAACCCACTTTCTAAAAGGGATCTTTCACCATCCTCCCCCTGCTAGTACCAACTTATATCCAAAGTACACTGCATGTATCTTGCATGTATCTGGTTGTTTATCCCCCACCTTGGATCTTAAACTCCTTGAGGGCAGGGACTGGTTTGGGGTTGTTGGCTTTTTTTAACCTTTTTTTGTATATGCTTGCCTGGAGTCACACAGCTAGTAAGTGTCTAAAGCTGGATTTGAACTCAGGAAGGTGAGTCTTCCTGCATTCAAGCCTGTCACTCTAATCACTGAGCTACCACAATCTGGCATATAGTAAGTACTTGATCAAAACTTGTTAACTGATTGAAGTATTGAATGACTGAGGATGTGGTTTTGAATCCTTTCTCTGTTACTTTCAATGTGGCTTTGAGCAAGCAGCTTTCCCTCTCTAGGTCTGTTTCCTCATCAGTGGGTAGGGTACTGAACTAGGAGTCAGGAAGATCAGGGCTCAAATCCTACCACTGGCACTTACTAGCTATGTGGCCAGGTTCAGTAAGTCACTGAACCTCTCTGCTTCCAAGAGGATGACAATGCCTCCCTCCCTGGTTTGTGGTGAGGCACCAAAGAGATTTGTATAATGTGCTGTAGGGTGCTATATAAAATGTGAAAGTGTTCTAGAAATGTCTGCCATTATTACTGTCATTATTACTTTATAGAAAAGAAGGAAATTGAACTACATGCCTGATAACTGACTCCTCCCCTCCCTCTACTTTTTATTTTGGTCCAGAAGTCCTACTTTTCCCATCAGCTGTTCCTGACTCCAGACCCAGTGCCCAATCCATTCCATCACCTGGCTATTCCTCCTAGCCCAGGATCACTGATACTTTCATGCCTTTCAACTGCCAGGCTGCTTTGGGAAGCTTCACTTCAGAGGCACCACCCTTGTGAGGCAGAACATAGGCTCTGCTTTCTCCTTTGACCACTGATCCTTCCTCTCTCCCAGCTCAGTTCTCAGCTCCACCAGGACAAGCAAGCTCTTTGAATCCTTTAGAATTCTGTTTTCCCCTACCCCTACCCCCTTCTCCTTGTTCTAATCAAAAGAGGCAGTCAGATGGCAAGGGAGAGGGAGATGTGTGAGTTTTGTGATCTTAGGTAAGTCACAATCTCCCTGGGTCTCAGTGCCCCCATGTGTAAAACAAGAAAAACAAAGGAGGTGGGATCTAATCTTGATTCTTTTACTCAATACTAATGTGACCTTTGGAGAGTTCATTTACTTCTCTGCATATCAGTTTCATTTTCTAATACTTATTCTTGTCTTCCTTATTTTGAAATCTTATAACAAAAAATAATATATAACCAAATAATAATAACCTACATTTACACAGTCCTATAAGGTTTATAAACCATATTCCTTAAAACGATGTTATAAAACAGTATGAATGTCCAGGCTTAGAAATGTAAGAGATCTTAGAATTCATCTAGCTCAAACATCACATTTTGTAGATGAAGAAACCAAGCTCCAAAAGGTTAAATGATTTGCCTCGGACTCCCCACCTAGTGTCAGAGTCAAGACTGGAATGTAGTCCTTCTCTCATGATGGCTGTCTTCCCGCTCCACCTGGCTGCCTGCCAATTAGCAATGAGCCCTTTGTGGCTGTGACATTGTAGAAGTCTGTGAGTTCATCCCTCAAAGATGTCCTAAGAAGGGATGTCCTTGGGACACACTCACTCTGATGGCCCCTTTCCCCCATTTAAGACTTACCTAGCATCTGAGAAGCACCACAAGTGAGAAAGGAGAAGACCAAGAACAGTGAGATCTTCATGGTCAATAGTTCATTCTTTTCTTCTGAGAAAGTGGGGAAAAGAAAGAAAAAGATACCAAAAGTCACCTTAATGGGATGGATGGTGACAAATGCTTCCCCCACCTCCTTCCCTTCTCAGAACAGCCTGTCAGAGAAAAAACTGCGGGGTTAGCTCTGACTTTTAAAGAGCGAGTGAATTGAGGGGAAACCTCCAATAAGGAGATATCCTGTCACATGAGGGTGTTTGGAAAAACAGGAATTCAGTTACAAGTTTGCTTTGTAAGCTAACTTCTGAGATACACAGATGCAAAGGAAGAGAAGGGTGAAACAGAGAAAGACAGATGCAGGAGAAGGATTAGCAAGGCACAGGGGAAAAGATAAGGGGAGAGATAAAGAGAGATGGGAGGAGGGCATGAACATTTGAGAAAGAAAAGTTATAGAAAGAAAAGAATAAGAGGAAAGTGGAAGAGATAAGAGGGGAGATGGTGAGATAGAAACAGAGAGAGAAAAGGTAGGTAGAGGTGAAAGAGGAGAAGAAAGAAGGAAAGGAGAGAGGGAGGAAAGAACTGAATAAGAAGAGATGAGGGAGAGGAGATGGGGGAGGACAGGAGAGGAGAAGACAGAAGAAAGGAAAAGATGTGACCAGCATGAAGAAGGGAGAAGGAGGGAGACAAAGAGAGAGACAGAGAGACAGAGACAGAGAATGACAGAGAGACAGAGACAAAGAGAGAAGCTAATGGGACAGTTTTAAGAAAGAGAGAAGAGTGATGGAAAAGTGAGGAGGAAAAAAGGTAAGAGAGATAGATCCACAACAAAAAAAGAAATTGTGAAGAAAGAAAGAAGGCATGGAAAAAAGTAAAATGAAGAAGGGGAAAAATCAAGAGAAATAGATGGGCAGACAGAGGAATCATGGTATCAAAACCCCCATTCTTGTGTAGCTGAAGTGTTGGCACAGGGTCAGGAGATTGTTCCTTGGGGTGTCAAACTCCTGTGTGCTCTGGAGAGAAACTAGGGTCAAACCATCAAGTCTGACTAAAGTACTCCTGCTCTAATAGAAATGTTAGAAATGGCATTCACTCAAGAGGAGGTGAAGAGGTAGAGGCAATGAGGAACTTTGACTATGAAATACCTCGGGATTCAACCCCAAAGCGTTCTGAATGTGTTCCATGTCCCATGCTTGTCTCACAATTTTCTAAGTTCATGAAACAAAGTGACCCATTCTGCCCTCTCTTCCTTCTCTTTCCTTCTTCCCTCTCTTCTTCTCTTACTGTCTCTTTTTCTGTTGGAAGGAGCCTAGGAAGGGCTTGTTCTTTTCTCTTGCAGTACAATGAGTGGGTTCGAGTAAGATAGGGCTTGAGAAGGGGTAAGAGGGAGAAGAGGAAGCTGAAGTACAAGGAAAAAGGCTGAAGTGAAAAACCAAAGATGAAAAAAAGATGATTCAGGTAGGACCTTAGAAATCCCTTTCATGTTTAAAATAAGTAGGCAGTCTCTGTTGTGGAGGAAGGAAAAAACCCTCTCTAATAATGAAAAGTGTATTCATTTCATCCTGGTCCTACTGATGGGAGGCCAGGAATTTTTTTTTTGTTTAAAAAAATTATTTCATAAAACAGGATAAGAATCCCAAAACTTTGCTATGCCATCTTTAAAAACAAAAGTAAAAAATGAGTTATCCAATGGTTTTTTTTAAATCAGATTATAAGAATTGGCTAACACTACAAATGTTAGAAATATAGTCAAGAAGAAAAAGCTGATCAAACTTTGTGACATTTTGTCCATTTTCAGTGATGAATATTTTAGCTTTGACGCATGTGTGATTATCAGGTCCACTCTTATCTTTGCAGTAATGTTATGAAACTTTCCTGCTTCCCAAAAATGAAAGCTACTTCTATAAACTTTTGTTGGGCACTTGGATTTTTTAATATTGCAAAATTAAGTTTATACTATTAGGTAAAAAAAAGAGATGGTTAAAAAGACAGGCCAGAACATATTTGTTTTTTCCTTTGAGAGTCAATGCTTAACTGAAGAAAAAGTGTGGGATGAACTAGGGCAGAACAAAAATGTTCCTTCCTATAGAGATCACTGTTTCACTAACTTCACATTTATCAAGTTTTAATTAGGCATTTTAAATTTTTTAGGCATATTAGCAAAATTATTCTCTTTAAAAAATGGATGTTTAAAAAAATTTTGCCTGTGAAAAGGGCAATGTTATATAGTGGGAAAATTGATGAGCTGGTTTGTCAGGAGGCCTGGCTTTAGGAATCAGCTCTGTCACTGTGTGAGCTTGGATGAGTTATTTGACGTCTATGGGCCTCAGTTTCCTTTTCTGTAAAATTAAGGGATTGGACTACATGAGCCACTATAGCAAGACTTCTCTGCAGTATGCAACTAACTGGGTACTTTTAGTCTTTGAAGAGACAAAGAATTTTTAAATTACTCCATCTGTACTCAAAAACCTCTATTTCCTTTTTTTATTAAATGACAGAATAGATTTTCAAATAGTAAATGTTTCTAAATCCTTAAAAATAACAATATAGACACTATCTTTCTTATCCTAAGATGAAAATGTTGACCTAACAATTCAACAATCTAATCCAAGAAGCATTTATAAAGCATCCAACTGAAATCCTACCTCCTATAGGAAGCCTTCCCCAACCCCTCTTAATTTCTGTACCTTCTCTCTGTTAGTTGTTTCCTATTTATCTAGTTTACTATTGTCTCTGCCATCAGATTGTAAGCTCCCTGAGGGTAGGGACTATCTTTTCCCTCATTTTGTATCCCTAGCATTTAACACAGTGTCTGACACACAGTAGGAGTTTAATAAATGTTTATAGCGGGTTTGTATCCTATTCTGGGAAAATGGCAGGTAAATAGGCCTAGCTTTCTGCCCATTCTCTTATAACCAGTGTACCCCTTTCATCGAATTTTCCAAATATAAGAAGCAAATAACAAAACAATGAGATATAAGGATGCATCCCATTCATAGTGAATTTCTACCAAATAAAGAGTGAGCCCCTTTTATATTGGAGTGGATCTCTCTTTACCTTGTAAAGGATTTAAGGCTTCGAGTAGCTCCCTTGCATAAGACAAAACCAAGAAAACAACTGAATAGGCAAATGGCAGAAGCAACTAAGAACTTGCCTCTGTAAGGTTTCCCCAAATGCATGTATCAACAGGAAGTTTAAAATAATGAGCAACGTTGAATTTTAGAGCTATTTAGTGATTATTGGACAAATAAGTAGACACTGCCTTCTTGTGACCTAACTTGCAGAGGTAAAGATTTGAAAAATATATTAGATAATTCTCCATAAGTTAGGGAGAGGTCTTTCACCTAACTCCATACCAGGAAGTTATTGAAAGGCAAGACTAAGTAAAAAAGTTATCATGGTGGGCTGACCCTTTTCTCCTACCACCTCCCTAGAAAATGGGAAGCCTGAGCCAAGGATCCATGGAAGCAGATCTAGGGAGGTTTAGGGTAAGGGTCCTTACTCTTCCTGAAAGAGTATAACTCCAAACCAAGTATTGTAGCTAAGCATGAAGCTGGAGGGGGTGGAGACTGTAGCTGCCCAGTGAAACCAGTTCAAGTGGATCTTGGCCCAGCTCCCAGTGAGAAACACAGAATATACACAGAACTCTGTGCTTCATCCTATAGTAGTAGACATTGTTGACCCCTCTTCTTTTCCTCTCTGGATTTTCATGACCTGGTTGGTTTTTCTCTTACCTGTCTGATTGAACCTTCACTGAATCAGGTTCTGTTCTAGGCCTCTGTAGCAGCAAGCACCCCAAGCGTCCTCAGGGTGGCTGCCAACACAGGTTCTTGGATCTGCTTTGATAAAGGAAAGCAACTCGAAATGGGTTAACAAGCTTACTTTAATCAGTCAAATATGTATTGTTTACCTAGTTCAGGGGAAAAAGGTCAGCACCCCGAACTTCAGAATATACAGACAGAATTATCAAGACAGAGAAACAGATCAAGTAGACAGTTTCCAAACTGTCCAACCATTACATCCATACCAAATCAACATCTGGGTTTTTCAAAAGGGGGGGGGGGGGGCTCTCAACAACGGCTTCCCAGAGTCTCATCTGATCAAATCACAGAACACTTCTCAAAGTGAGCCCCAAAACAAAGCTACACATCAGGGCTTATATAGCCTTCTCCTGGCTCAGAGAATGTAACAACCTTATTGACTCACTGCCCAATCAAAAAGTATCTACTGAAAAACAAGCCTCCCACCCCAGGCTCCAGGTGTACTTTAGCCTAGGGGCAGGGAAGATCTTAAAAATTTACATTCCCATTACAGCCTCCTACCAAGATAGGCCAAGGTTCTGATCTGAACTCTCTTCTCTCTCCTAGTGACCTCCTCAACTTCCTTGTATTCAATCACCATCTTTATGCAGATGATGCCCAAATCTACCTCCTCAGTTCTCATCTCCAACCTGAACTCCAGTCCCACATAAATAACATTTCTTTTTTTATCTTTGAGCATATGCTACATATATCACAAGTGAAATTTATAAAATGGCTTTTTATAAACTTAGGATTCTCAATAAACTTTAAGAATAATTTTAAAAGTATAATTAAAACCTGAGAGCAGTTATAACTTCTATATTTCCAACTTCATCCCTATATCCAAGAAATTAAGGACAAATCAGGTCAGTACTTTTCTCAATAGCTCACAATCCATTTGAAGGGCTTGTTGTTTTGTTTAGCACCCAATTTCTTATGATCCAATCCCTTTAATAATTCAAATATGATTAATATTTTATGTTAACTTTTGTTGTTCTTCAGTCCTTTCAATTGTATCTGACTCTTTGTGACTCATTTGGGGCTTTCTTGACAAAGATACTAGAGTGATTTGTCATTTCCTTCTGCAGATCATTTTACAGATGAAGAAACTCAGACAAACAGGGTTAAGTGACTTGTCCAGCATCACATAGCTAGTAAGTGAGGCCAGATTTGAACTCAGGGAGATGATTCTTCCTGACTCCACTGTACCACCTAGCTGCCCTAACTAGACACACCTTGTAACATTCACATTTTTTAAAATTCACACAATATGATGTAATTCCATAGAGGAGCTCCACAGTTTAACACTAATTCTGACTATAATGGAGAGACAATATAGCATAATGTATAGAGTGCTGAAATTAATAGATGTCAGATTAATAACACATGGTTTAGGGATAACAAATGTAGGCACTGGCCATTTGCTAATTTGTTAAATTTAGATGGATACACAGCTTCTCATCTGCTGTATGCTGGAAGGATCCCTCTTGTATGCAGCTAAATTCAATCTCCCCTTCAGGTTTCTTGCTCAACTGTCTGAAGCTCACTGATTGCTTTTGGTGAAATAGCAGCAACTACCAGTCACTAGCCCTGCAAGCTAGAAAAATAGCATGTTTCAGTCTGCATCAAGGAGAAGAATAAGCCTGCTCTCAAGGCAAGCAGAATCTACTGCTACATCCTCGTAGTTATCAAAGGTACCAACACCTCAATCACTTTCATAAGGATATTTTCATTTCCAAGGAAACACAAAATAATACATCCAGATCCACAGGAAAGTAGGAAGCCATTAGAATGGTAATCTTCTGAGAAAACCAGTCATTTGCCATTGAAAATGTCAGAAAGTAAAGAATGAAATAGACTGCATTCTTCGGGGCAGGAGAAGCAGGAAACGCTACTGGTGTAGAATGTTGTATCAGACGAGGGCACTGTACCTGACCTGCCCAATGGTCTTTATCATCAAGGAGACTTCAATCTGGTTAGGAAACGATTCCACACCCCACAACCTCACCCCAACTCATGACTATGATCTAAAGACAAGGAGCATCTCCCCCCAAAAAAGCCTTTCATAACCTGGCCCCCTGTTACCCTCCTTCCTCACCAGTCTTTTTACATCTTACTCCTCTTCAGGAATTGTGCAATCCTCTGACAATGACATCCTTGATATTCCTTGGACATGCACACAATAATCCATCTCCCAACTCTGGGCATTTTTTGGTGTGTTCTATTCTTTTATTTTTTTTAATTTTTATTTAAAGTTTTGAGTTCCCAATTCCATCCTTTCTTCCTTCCCTCCCTCCCTTCCCTCCTTCTTGAAATGGTAAGCGATTACATGTAGGTTCTACTTGTGCAATTATGTAAAACAATTCATACTAGTAATTTTGTACAAGAAGACTCAAACGAAAGAAAAAATGAAAGAATGTAGAAAAAAAGCATGTTTAATTCTGTATTCAAACAATATCAGTTCTTTTTCTGGAGGCAGATAGTAAGCTTCATCATTTATGCTTTGGGATTGTCTTAAATCATTGTATTGCTGAGAACAGTTAAGTCATTCACAGTTCTCCATTGAACAATATTGCTATTACTGTGTGCAATGTTCTCCTGGTTCTGTTCACTTTACTATACATCAATTCATCTAAGTCTTTCCAGGTTTTTCTGAAATCATCCTTCTTGTCATTTCTTATAGCAAAATAACATTCCATTGCAATCACATAGCCCAGTTTGTTTAGCCATTCCCCAATTGATGGGCATCCCTTTGATTTCCAATTCATAGCCACTGCAAAAGGAACTACTATAAATATATATATATATATATATATTTTTACAAATAGGTCCTTTTTCTTTTTTTGGATGTATTTGGGATATAGACCTAGTGGTGATATTGCTGGATCAAAGGGTATAACACAGTTTTGTAGCCCTTTGGGGCATTCCAGAATGGTTGGATCAGTTCACAACTCCACCAACAGTGCTTTAGTGTCCCAGTTTTCCCAGATTCTCTCCAACACCCAACTTTTTCCTTTTTGTCACATTAGCCAATCTGATAGGTGTGGGGTGATACCTCAGAGTTATTTTAACTTGAATTTCTCTAATCAATAGTGATTTAGAGCATTTTTCATATGACTATAGATAACTTTGATTTCTGCCTGAAAACTGCCTTTTTTTGTTTTCCTCATAATTTTGGTTGCAATGGTTTTGTTTGTGTGAAATTTTTTAATTTTATGTAATCAAAATTATCTTTTTTATGCTTTATGTTATCTGTATCTCCCCTTTGATCCTAAATTCCTCTCTTATCCCTAATTCTGACAGATAAACTATTCCATGCTCTCTTAATTTGCTTATGGTATCACCCTTTAAGTGTAAGTCATGTACCTATTTTGACCTTACCTTGGAATACAGTGTGAGATGTTGGTCTATACCTAGTTTCTGCCATACTGTTTTCTAGTTTTCCCAGCAGTTTTTTTTAATCAAATAATGAGTTTTGTTTCCAAAAACTTGGATCTTTGGATTTATCATATACAAGATTACTATGGTCATTTACTATAATATAAATTGTACCTAAAGTATCCCAGTGATCAACCACTCTATTTCTTAGCCAGTACCAGATTGCTTTGATAATTACCACTTTATAATACAGTTTGAATCTGGTATGGCTAGACCATCTTCTTTATCTCTTTTAATTAGATCTATTTTTGTTTTTGCTTTGTCTGAGATCAGGATTGCTACCCCTGCTTTCTTTGCTTCAGCTGAAGCATAATATATTCTGCTCCAACTTTTTAACTTTACCCTGTGTGTGTCACTCTGTTTTAAATGTGTTTCTTGTAAACAGCACACTGTAGGATTCTGATTTTTAGTCCATTCTGATATCTGCTTCAGTTTTATGGGTTTTTTCTCCATTCACTTTTATAGTTGTGGTAACTAATTGTATTTCCCTCCATGTTATTTTTCGCATGTTTATCACCCCCCCCTTACATCCCACCCTTTCCCTTCTCACAAGTGTTTTACTTGTGATCGCCACCTTCACCAATCTATGCTGCCTTGTATCAATCTGCCTTCCCCCTTCTATTATCCCCATGCCTTTTTACTTCCTTAAAGGGTAAGATAGATTTCTGTATCAAACTGAATATGTATGTTATTCCCTCTTTGAGTCAAATTTTGATGAGAGGTAAGTTTAAGCTTTGCCCACCAACTTCCTGATCTTCCCCTCCATTATAATATCTCTTTGCATCTTTTATGTGAGATAATTTACCTCATTCAATCTCCCACCTCCTTCTTCCAGCATAATTTTCTTCCTCACCCCTTTATTTTGTCTTTTGGGGTATGATTCCATCAAAGTCACCTTATATCCACACCCTCTATCTATCTATCTATCTATCTATCTATCTATCTATCTATCTATCTATCTATCTATATGCATACTCTCTCTCTCTATATATATACATACATACTCTCTCTATATATATACTCTCTATATATAGTCCTATATATACTCCTAATTGTACTTATAATAATAAAGTTGAGTTACAAATATTACCTTGCTGTATAGAAATATAAATAGTCTAGCCTTATTGAATTTCTTATATCTTCTATTTCTTGTTTCTTTTTTGCTTTTTATGTTTCCTTTGAGTCTTATATTTGGAGGTCAAAATTTTTATTCAGCTTTGTCTTTTAATTAGGAATGCTTGAAAGTCCTCTAGTTCATTAGATGTCCACTTACCTCCCCCCCCCCAAAAAAAGATTATATTCAAATTTTGCTGGGTATATGATTCTTGATTGGAATCCTAACTCCTTTGCTTTCCAGTATATCATATTCCAAGCCCTTCAGTTCTTTCATGTGGAAGCTGACAAATCCTGTGTAATCTTGACTGCAGCTCTACAATATTTGTATTGTCTCTTTTTGGCTGCTTACAGCGCTATCTCCTTGATCTCCTTGATCTCCTTGATCCAGTCAAATCTTGAATGTGGCTATAGTGTTCCTAGGATGTTTCATTTTGAAATCTCTTTCAAATGGTAATGGGTGGATTTTTTCCATTTCTATTTTGCCCTGTGGTTCTAATATATCAGGGCAGTTGTCTTTGATAATTTCTTGAGTGATGTTGTCCAGGTAATTTTTTTTATCATGGTGTTCAAGTAGTCCAATAATTCTTATACTATTTCACCTGGATCTATTTCCCAGGTCAGTTGTTTTTCCAAATTATTTTTTACCTTTTTTTTTGTTTCATTGTATCTTGATATCTCATAGAATCATTAGCTTTACTTGCTTTTGTACTTCCTTTTCCATTTGGCCAACTCCATTTTTAGTGTTTTTTCTTCAGTAAATTTTTGTATATCTTTTCCCATGCTATGACTTTCTTTCATGATTCTCTTGTATTACTCTCATTTCTTTTCCCAATATCTCTTCTACTTCTCTAATTGGCTTTTTTAATCTTTTTTTTAGCTCTTCCAGGAATTGTTTTTTGGGCATGACACCAAATCACATTTGTCTTTTAAGGCTTCACATGCAGACATTTTGGCAATACCGTCCTCTTCTAAATTTATGCCTTGTTCCTCCCTGTCACCATAGAAACTTTCTATAGTCAAGTTCTTTTTTCATTTTTTTTTGGCTTTTTGTCTGACTTAGTGTTTTTATGTGAGAGTTGAGCTCTTGTTCTGCACTAACCCAGACATTTTGTGCTAGGGTCCAGGGTGTCACAACTGGCTTTCACTGAACTTCAGAACTTAAATGCTTGCTTTGACTGAAGGGTAAGTTACCCTTCTGGCCTGTACTGGGGTGGGATACTGCCCATTGGCCTCCCCTAGGTTTGGAATTTAGCTGTTGACCTGCCCTAGGGGTGGGGCCCAGCTGCTGGGTTTCTATAGAAACAAGATATCTCTGTAAGCAGACCCCAGGGAAGGGCTTCACTACTGGACAGCAATGAGGTCAGGGCCTCCTTAGTGTCTTGTGCTGGGGGTGGGGTCTCTGAGGTAGGTCCTTGCTGCACTGCTTACTTACCAAGGGGCAGCTGGTCTGCAGGAGGGCAGGGCTTCATTGGTGGATTGCCCTGGATCTGGAGCCTTGTTGCAGGCCCCCTGCTGTGAGGCTGGCTGCTATTGCTGCTCATGGACCTTGCTCTGCTCCCACCTCCATGAGACAGACCTTTCCTGCTGGGCTAAATAAGCTACTTCTCTCCTAGACCAAGTCTAAGGTGATTTTCTAGTTGTGTGGAGGGGAATTTGGAAAGGCTTCAAAGGATTCCTTCCTTATTCTACCATACTGGCATCAGAAATACAACTCTGGGCATTTTCAACGGCTGTGCCACATCCCTGGCATGCTCTCCCTCCCCTCATGGCTTCCCTCAAGTCTCAGAAAAAGTCTAACCTTGTGTGAGGAGCCCCTCCCAGCTCTCTCTAATCTCAGTCCCTTCCCTCTGAGACCATCCCTAACTTTTGCTATATATAAAACTCTTTCACATGTAATTGTTTGCCTGCTGTCTCCTCCATCAGACTGTGAGCTCCTCGGGGGCAGGGGCCATTGGCTTTTTGCTTTCTTTTGTTTTGTTTTTACCTTTCTTGGTATCCTCAGTGCTTTGGACAGTGCCTGGCATATAGTACACATGGAAATGAGTGCTAGTTAACTGACTGGCAGCCACAACAAAACCAACAAAAACAGTAACACTCTATATCTTAAGGCATCCCATGTCACTGATCTACAAAAAGCCTGACTTTGTTTTGCAAAAATATGAGGGGAAAAATTCAGTTTCTTTCACTAACATGTTCTAGAGATGCTGAAACATGAATATGAAAATGATGCCAACAGGAATAAAGGTACATATAGAATCTACTCTGGGTCTTCTTCAAAGGGAGAGGTTCTGGAGCTTGTCAGTGGTCATTCTGATGCTGAGACTGGATGTAAAACAGAGGCAGAATTACAGGAGAAATGAAACAGCCTCCAGCTGCTCACCCAACAACATCCTGTTTCTAACAGATGTTCCCCACCAGGCCAATCCAGCAAAAGAAGCTGATATATATGTGGCTAAAGTTATCATGACCATAGTTCTAAAAACTGGAAATGGAGAATTAATAGATAATGAAAGGTTTGATCACATCCTCATTGCCTCTTTCAGTAATTTATACCAATCTTCCTCAACTTAGAAGGAAAATATCTAAGAGAAATAACAAATACACTTCCCAAATTGGTCCTGGGTCTTGGTTTCTTGATTTTTCTAGCAAGTCTAAAAAAACAACAACAACCCATAGATATTAGGCTCAACTTTCTATTGCCAGATACTTAAGTGAGTATGAAGTAGAAAGTTAAATTTAACAAATAAATACCCAAAAGGATATGTGACCTTGTCAATGTCAATGCACCCTCTCATGCAGATCACACAATTCATCCACGTCTCTCTACCCTGTGAAATTCATGCTTATATCCCCCCAGAGATTTGTCGCTGAGAATCTATCCAATATGCTATGCTGGGGGCCTTTGTCACTTTCTCTCGACATCCTGAGGGGATGATGGAGTATGTGTGCTCTCTTTTCAGTTACTCCCCTCACTTATCAACCTTTTTCCATTTTGGGATCATGCATTTTCTGGATGACAACCTTTACTCCACTTTCTTTTTTTCTTTCTTTCTTTGGAGAGGGGAAAGCAAGGCAATTGGGGTTAAGTGATCTGCCCAAGGTCACACAGCTAGTAAGTGTATCGAGTGTCTGAGGCCAGATTTGAACTCAGATCCTCCTGACTCCAGAGCTGTTACTCTCTTCACTGCACCATCGAGCTGCCCCAACAGCTTCTTTTTTATAGCTTTTATGTTTACCAATTTTTAGAGCATTTTATTCATTTATTTTTAGTTTACAGCATTCAGTTCCACGAGCTTTTGAGTGTTAAGTTTTCTCCCCTTCCCTTCCTTCCCCCCTCCCTGAGATGGCATGAAATCTTATATAGGGTCTACATGTACATTTAAATTAAACATATTTTCACATTAGTCATGTTGTAAAGAAAAATTATAACCAATGGAATGAACCATGAGAAAGAAGAAACACAACAAAACAGAATAAAAAAAATTCAGACTCCGTAATTCTTTCTCTGGGATGTAGATAGCATTTTCCATCATTAGCCTTTTGGAGTTGTCTTAGAACCTGGCATTGCGGAGAAGAGCCAAGTCTATCAAAGCTAGTCATCACACAATGTGGCTGTAATGTGCACAATGTTCTCCTGGTTTTGCTCCCCTCACTCAGCATCAGTTCATATAAGTCTTTCCAGGTTTTTCTGAAGTCTGCCTGCTCATCATTTCTTATAGCACAGTAGTATTCCATTACATTCATATACCACAACTTGGTCAGCTGTTCCCCAATTGATGGGCATCCCTTCCATTTGCAATTCTTGGCCACCACAAAAAGAGCTGCTATAAATACTTTTGTATATGTGTGTCCTTTTCCCATTTATATGATCTCTTTGGGATATAGCCCTGGTCAATTTTTTTTTAAACCACCTCAAGTGAGAATTGTTTGAGAAACTAAAATACTAAATCTGAATCAGGTGGTTATTAAAGAATAATAAGAGAAAATACTGAAAAACGGAGTAAATATTTCTGGTTAACATGCTATTTACTTAAGGGGAAAACTAGTTTCAAAAATTAATCTCCAGTGTCCCACCTTTTAAAAATCAAAAGTACTCCACAGTCATTCCTTGAAATATTGATGTGCTTTTAGGACCATCTGATGAGGTCCTGTTTTGATGGTGGTGGCGAGACCACAGGTTCCACAAAAGTTAAGTCATTGTCATATGCACATAACACAAAAGCCAAAAGAGTTAGCATCTCCTGTAAGGGAGAAAAGTTGGAAATGAAAGTTTGCCTCAGCCCTTGATAGTGATACTCCTAAAACATGGGTCTGACCCTTTCATTCCCCAAATTCGATGGCTACCTGTTGACTCTAAGATTGAATGCAATATTTTATGTTAGGCATTTAAAGCCCTTCCCAAACTAACTTTAACCTCTTCTTCCACGATGATTCCACATGGCTCTCCACTCTCCAGTCAAACTCACCTATTTCCTATTCCCTATGCATGACGTTCCATCTCACTACTCTGTCTTTGGAAAGGCATAAATCTTCCTGGCCTTAGAATTCTTTGTTTAAAGGGGACACAAACAGGGAAATTTTGTTAGTACCTTCTTAAATTTAACTGACAATTTGTGAAAACAAATTATAACAATGGAAGTTTATAGTTAAACAGTCAACAAATATTTATTAAGCATTCCTATGGGTCAGGCACTGAACATTGGGGAAAGAAGAAAGAAAGAAAGAAAGAAAGAAAGAAAGAAAGAAAGAAAGAAAGAAAGAAAGAAAGAAAGAAAG
>NW_027185777.1:9226256-9358095 GCF_028583685.1 Petaurus breviceps papuanus | reverse complement strand
CCTGTCCTCAAGGAGTTTATAATCTAATAGAGAAGGTAACATGAAAACAAATACATAGAAAGCAAGCTATATAAAGAGGAAATAATTTTAAAAAGGAAAGCACTAGAATTAAGAGAGATTGATGAAAGTTTCTTGTAGAAGGTGGGATTTTAGCTGGGATTTAAAGGAAGCCTGGAAGGTCAGTAGAGTGGAAAAGGGAGAGCAGTCCAGGCATGGGGGTGGAGGGTCAGAGAAAATACCTAAAATTTTTAGTTAAGATAGTTTAGGTAGGGGATAGCTAGGTGGCACAGTAGATAGAGCATTGACCCTGGAATCTGGAGGATCTGAGTTCAGATTTGGCCTCAGACACTTGACTCTTACTAACTGTGTGACCCTGGGCAAGTCTCTTAACCCTGATTGTCTTGCCCAAAAAAACAAAAAACCCTTTAGGTAGTTTCATACACAATCCTTTTTATTGCTGTTTTTCTTGATATGATAGAATGCTTGTTTGTTAATAAATAATTACATTTATAATAAAAACAGACTTTAAAAAATTTCCCTTCAGGTACCATCTCCAACAAAAGGCCTTTCTTGATTCCACCAACTATTAGCACTCTTTCCTACCACTTTGTATTTAAGATACATTTTCTTGTCTCTGTACATATTTTTCCACCCCAGTAAAATGACTTTTTGAGAACAGAAACTTTCATTGATGTTTGTATTCCCCCACCTCCCACTGTGCCTGGCATACAGCAGGTGATTTCTGCTCAGTCAACGAATTTACAAAGAGGATACAAGGTCATCCCCACTTGTCAAAAATATGATCCACCTACAAAGCCTTGGAGAATCAGCAAAGAAGCTAATTGCGATACTTAATAGCTTTAGTAAAACAGTAAGACATATAATAAATCCACCAAAAGTCACCAGTATTTCTATGTAACAATAACACAGTTCAAAAGGAAATAATTAAAAGGACAGTCTTATAAAATAACTACAAAATGAATAAAATATCTGGGAGTCTACCAAGGCACACCCAAGATTGATATAAATACAATTACAAAGCATTTTTTAAAATTAAAAAAAATGACCAAAAAATTAAAGGAGTATTCATTAGTCATTTGGTCATGACAAAATAATAAAAATGATGATGCTACTTAATTTATAGAATTAGTACTATGCCAAATCAATATAGAGCTAGGCAAAATAACTTTGGTTGGAGGGGCAAAAGAACTAGAACCGTGGAGGAAATAATAGCTAGCATTTACGTAGCACTTTCAGATTTCCAAATCACTTTATTTATGTCATCTCATCTGATTCTCACAAAGTAGGTGCTATTATTATCCCCATTTTACAGATAAGGAAACTGAGGCTGAAAATGGTCAAGTGATTTGCCGAGTAGCACACAACTAGTTAGTGTTGCAGAAAGTATTCAAAATGATGAAAAAAAAAAGTAGAAATGAAGGGGAAAGTCTTACTAAGACTTACAGTCTTCAAATTATGTCACAAAAAAGTAACCATAAAAATTATTTGGAAATGTTTTTTTAAATATCATAGAAGAGAGGTATGGGGTAATGGCTAGATAGCTGACCTTAGAGTCACAAAGTTCCAAGTTCATGTCCCACCTGTGACACATATTGACTGTGCAGTCCTGCAGAAGTGACCTAACCTTTCAGTGACCCAAACAATTCCCTAAAACTATGTAGAGTACAAAGCAGGTGCCAATCTGCACCAATAGGAAAAGCTGCTCCCCAGAAACTACAAGATCAAAACTGCAAGAAGAGTCCAGAACAGCAAACAAAACCTACCAAAAGAAAACAAAAAAAGTAGAAAAGAAGAATAGGGGAATAGGCAAACTCAACATTTAACAAATCCTGCACTTAGCACGTACAGTGTCTGCACATAATAGGTACTTAATAAATGCTTATTGATTGGTTGATCTGAGAACATGGACTGTGTGTGGAGGAATTTTGTATTTGACAAACTGCTAGGAAAACTAGGAAAGGAGTTTAGCAGAAATTAGGTTTAGTCCAACATCATACAGTATAAACCGCAACAAATTCAGGATGAATAGATAACATGAATACTGAAAATCATAGCATTTTTAAAAATCAAGGGAATTAGAATATGTACCTTTCACAACAGAGCTTGATGGAGTTCTTAATTAGGCATTGCTGTTCATCCTTCATTTTTGGAGAGGACCAATGACATCATGGATGATATCTTGACTTGTGCATGATTTCGATTTAAGTGAAGCAGAGTTGCACAAAATCATCAGCCTTACTTTCTTTTCCAGAATCATCAAAGTCCAGTGGCAAGACAAAAATCAAGATGACTGATGATGGTCCACGATGACCTTGGCATCTTCAATGTTTGACATTCTGCAGCATCTGCTTCAGCTGCCTTTATGGCCATTGGAACACATTGTTCTCATTTACCCATTCCACTGGAAAAGTCTTCACATGCTTGGGGTAGACATCCTCCTAACTCATCAACAGGTTTGAGTTCTGTTTAAACCTGGTTTAGCCCATCTACCAAGATGGTTTTAGAGGGGTGTGGCCACTGAGCATGCTACATAGAGGTTGTCACAAAAGATAAAATAGGTCAGTTCAATTACATGAAAATGAAAAGTTTTTGCAGCAACAAAAACAATGCAGGGAAGATAAAAAGGAAAGGCACAGATTAGGGGAAAATATCTTTGCATCGTATATCTCTCAGGGCCTGCTATCCAAGACATACTAATACAACTAAGCATGGATCTAAACCCTCTCCCAGTTCTAGTAGGAACGACTATCAGTATACATGTGTATGTTTGTGTTTCTCTGTGAATCAGATCCATAACTAGAATGATACAAACAGGGCTTTGCCCCCAGAGTACTGAAATTAATATTGGAAATATTTCCTCACCAAGGGGCGTAAAATGACTCCCCGCAGTGAATACTCCCTATACCTTGGCTTGTGGTCCCAGTGCAGTTAATGGCCTAACGGGCCCTGTTCTTCATCTCCAGGGTCTCGGTGTCATGGTGTTCCTTTCCAGTAAGCCATGTTCTCCTTCAAAAACTCTGAGGGGAAAAGGATCACATTGGCTGTGGAACGGGCTATACCCTTTTAGTGGAAAGAATGCACCGACAATGGGACTTTCCTCTGTGATATTGCTATAATCACCCCCCTCCTCAACTGAATTTTTCCCAGGTATGATACAATTAGTTAAAACTCAGGTGCATTGTTGTTTAGTTATTTGGAGTTGTGTCTGAGTCTTCATGACCCCTATTGTCATTTTTGTGGCAAAGATACTGGGGTGGCTTGCATTTCCTTTTCCAGTTCATTTTACAAATGAAGAAACTGAGATAACAAGATTAAGTGACTTGCCCAAGGTCACACATCTCCTAAGTATCTCAGGCAAGATACAAATTCAGGTCCTCCTGATTCTAGGTCCAACTCTCTCCACTGCACCACTTAGCAGCCCACATCTCGGGTGTATGTATGTGTGTATGTACATGTGTATGTGCATATATATTTGTGTGTACATATGTGGTCTCTGCCTCTCTCTTCGTATCTGCTCATTTTCCCATTCTCTGACTCCAATTACGTCTATGGTCTCCCATTCTCTTCAGAACTCCTACATGATTGACACAAATTGACTTGATAGAATATTCATAATAAAACCATCAATCCCGAATGAAATAAGTGAAATATGAAGAGAACACAACACAAAATGCTTGCTTAAAAATCCAAATTTAATTAATATGCAAAGTATTTTAAGATAGAACTTTATTAGTATATGGTTTACATGCATTTTCCTTAATAATTTCTCATTATTGAAGTACTACTTCTAAGTTTCATAGTCACATATAAATATAATACATGAGGGGGAAAAAAGTCCTCAAACAAGGAAGAACAATTGAACCATTCGTGAAGTAAGGTCCTATTTCTAGTTCTCTTGTGAAAGATAATACTGTCTTTCCTTACATAGCAACCAACTTCAACCTAGGGAACTTTGGCTATATGAAAAGACTGAACAGTTTGGATTTCTACTGACATAAAGCTAGTGAAGTTTATACCTGTTTTTGAAATCCAGCTTCATTATTCTTAACTGATAATCACTAATATGTCCAAGGAAGATGACTGAGGCTATTTCAGTTAACCAATGAATTAAACTTGATCCTAGAAATATAAGCAAGACTCTAATTGATGATGAATTTGCACATTGGTCTTTCTTGCCAGTAACATTGGCTGTTTTACCTTTAATCAAGACATATATCTTTTAGCTGGGTCCAAAATATACCAAGTAGATAAATGCCAGTAGTAAATGTACTGAAATTATGTCCTTGCATTCTAATTCTCACATTCATCCTTATCACATTAACTTTGGTTGGGAACTGGCACAAAAATCTACTCAGAAGCTATAAGTACAATATAAACTGATTGAGTAATACAGCTTTTCCTCTAATCTCATTGAGTTTAAATCCCAATACTTCACTAATGTGCTTTACTGCATTATTTCAATACTGTAAAATAAGATGTTTGTACATCTGAACTACCACTTCTAGTTCAAATGATCCGGAGCTGACTTCATATGGAATAGAATTTTGTCCAAAATTGATTCCAATTCAACATAAATTTATTAAGTACTTTCCATGCTCCAGGGTCTTATTGTTTAAATTAAATATAGCACTCCATTATTAATTAAATGAGGAAACTGAAGTTTCACATATCTTCTTGAGTTGAGTGGTTTCATTATTTTGTTTGAAATGTTGTAAGTTCCCAAAATATCAAGGACACCCACATTGAAATATGAAACAAAAATTAATTGCAAAAGGCAAACATAAAATACTTGTATATCTGAATTACCATTCTGTTTATTAGTTCAAACGACTTTAGAGCTGACTTTGTGTGGAATAGAATTTTGTTTAAAATTGATTCCAATTCAACATTATTTATTAAATGTTTTTTTGTGTTCCAGGTCCTGGGAATACAAAGTCTAAAAAAAAAAAGATAGCTCCTGTCATCCAGTGGAATCCTTTATAGATCTGGTGAATGAGAAGGGGGGAGAGAAAGACTGTGAATATTGCCCCGTGGGCTATTATCACCTAAGGTACTATTTCAGGGACCAGGATTGGACCCACCTTTGCTCAAACCCCAATAACAACTAAGTGAATTCTAAAGGGACTCTGTCATGTATGTTTGCGCATTTACATGTCTAGGTTTTAAGGATAATCATGATGTCATTGTGTTTTTATTTGATCTCTTCTGCTCAGTAGGCCTCCATGTATATTTGTATGTGTCTGAATAATCATGTCTCTTTTGTATCTTTACACCCAGTTGACTATGGTCATGATTAGTGTGTCTTCATCTGTATTATTTCAGGCATTTGTGCATCTCTTTATAAAGAGAGTGTAAGGTGCTTGAGGTCAGGGACTCTACTTTTTGTCTTTTTATCAGCATGGTCTATCAAAGTGCTTTAGTGCACAGCAGGTACTTAGTAAATGTAGGTTGGGTCAAATGGAATAAGGATAAGTGGAGGAATATGGTCAGAAATGGTTTGTGAAAATGGATTCTGGAAAAGTAACAAAGTATATACATACACTTTATGTATATGTGCACATACACACATGTGTATATATGTATATGTGCATACATATACATACACAAACATATGTGTATGTGTGTGTTTGATATATTATATTGTGCATTTTATAAAATTGTGTGTATGTGCAATGTGTACACTTGTTTTTAGACCAAATGGCCAGTTCGGGCCCCTTACTTCTCTCCTCTTGTCTCTTTGGCTACTTCTTGTGTTTTGGTCCTTAAAATCAATACCAGCTGGAAGATGGAGACAGGAAGAGGCAAAAAACTGAAAGCAACATTGGGCCATTTGGAGACTTGTTCCTGCTTCTGGAAGGAGGCATGGGGAAAGTATTACATTTTATGACTAAAATAAGGTTGGAACTTTATCTAGGACCATAAACCTAGAGCTTAAAGAGGCCATCAGATCAGGAAACTAAAGCCCAGAAAGTTTAGGTGGCATTCAATGGCACATAGCCACTAAGCAGAAGAATGGAAATTCAAACTCAGGTCTTTGGACTCTAAATCCAGCACACTTCCCATTGCCTCACTTAATGTCATTGCCATCCATTACTGCAAATGACCAAGGAGCGATTCTGTGTGTATATACATGTGTAGGTCTTTTTCTCATAGTTCAGGATACACAAGGATTATCCCAATTGCTCCCACAATGCATGTGAAAGGAGAGGCAATCAATCCAGGAAAACATCCCAACCTGTATACAGTAATAAGGGTATAAATTATATACCTCTAATCATATAATGTTGTAAACATATCACATATCAACACATATGATGACAAGGAATTAGTATCATTTCCATGAGCTGGACAAAGTCTGTAGACTCCCACAAATGATTGGTAGATTGTTAACAAACTCAAAGAAAAAATATTTTAGCTAATTTGAAATTTACTTCTTGAATTTAAGGTCAGAGATTCAGAGATGAAAGGGACCTTTGAAGTCATCTAGTGCAGTCATTCATTTAGTAGTTGAAGAAACTGAGACCCAAAGATAGTAAGGGAGTTACCTGATGTCACACGGGCATTAAGTAGCAAAGCTGGGCCACTGAGTCCAAGGCCTCTGAGTCCAAATCCAACATCCTTTCCGCTGTACCACATGGCCTCTCAGAATTCTATGTTATAAAAATTCTTCAACATTTTGCTATTGTTTCCTGCCTTGCCTTCATGATAATAAGTCACATTCTTGCTTACTACCACATCATTTATTCTACATTCAAAGGACATTTATTAAGTGCCTACTATGTACAAAGCAGAGACACAGGTGGTTTCATGGATAAAGAGTTGACCTAGAAGTCAGGAAGACTTAGGTTTGAGCCTTACCTCAGACACATCCTGGCTAATGTGACCATGGGCAAGTCACCTAAACTCTCAAGGTACCAGGCAACTTTCTAAGGCTACAGGCTGCCAAATATATGCTAATCAGAAAGGCACTACGCTGCGTGTTGGGAATACAGAGACAAAATTTTAAGTCTCTGCCCTCAAGCATCTTACATTCTACTAGTGACAACATATCTATATAGATTTTTTAAAAACTGATGATATTTAAGCAATTGAGACATTTATTATCTAAATAGCTAAGATTTGAACACATTTATGCAATTAAATTTGCTTTTCACAATAACATTTGCTTATTAAAAAGAAAGGTCAAATGCCAATTGGAGATAACCACATATGTTACCTGACTTGCATGATATGTGAATAAAACATGGAGATTTCCAAGGTTATGAAAATGTGATCTACACATCTCAATACTTCCACTACTTTTCACAGAAGATAATTTCCAATTGATTCTCATTTTTCATTACATATAATACAACTTCATTGTAGGACTTGCTGTTGGGAAGATAAGTCCATATTAATGAAAAGTCACATAGAACATCTATAATATAATGAGCGGATGTTCGAAAATAATAAAACTCTTATTTCTCTAACCCTAAACTGCTCATAAGACTTTTCCAGAGGGTCCTATGAGTAACTGTTTTAAAGAATAAATAAAGCTCCATTTATAAAAAGCATCCATTAGATTGCAGATAATGAAAAGGCTCATGTTTAAAAAAAATTGCCCAGGAAGGTTAAATATTTTATCTAAATCCTTGTCTACTATTATTTTTGCTTAACAAAGCCTTATTTCATGGCTTTTTACCTAGACTCCAGATACAGTAGGGAATAGGAATGGGAATTACCAGAATGAGGTCTTGCTTCACTGCTATTAAAAGCCAAGGAACATTTTCAGTCTAAAAGGAAGTTCTTTCATTGGTGGTGAAAACCCTGAATGAAGTTAAGTAGTTGAAGTAAAAATAAGAAAGGGTCACTAAAATGTTTTTTAAAAGACCTAGGATGGGAGTGATTGTCCCCAAATTAGCAATCAAACTAATTCGAACAAACATAAAAGGGAAATCCTGTAAAAAGACACCTAGGGAACTCATAAAACTTTGTTGTGGTGTGACAATGATTCGAAGCAGAGAGATATAGCTAAATATATAAACAGGATATAACCACCCTGACTTAAACACTGCAGAGTGCCCAGATACTCGCAGCATCTCGGTGGTATCAGACCACATGATGAAACTACTCAGAAAAATCTCTGCACGCTTATCTTGCTGGGACATGGCTTTCAAGATTCCAGAGCCAAAGGGTGACCTCTTTGCTGGCTGTGGGGCTACATTGTTTTCCTCACTTGACTTCACCTGTTCAGTCACGGTTTTCACTTGCTGCAAATGTTTTGTATGGATATAGGAATCTTCATTTTCTGAAACAAATCAAATATTTAACAGAGACAATTAAAAAATTATAATATAGGGGCGGCTAGGTGGCTCAGTGAGTAAAGTTCCGGCCCCAGAGTCGAGAGGACCTGAGTTCAGTTCTGGCCTCAGACACTTAACACCCACACAAAAAAACTAGCCGTGTAATCTTGGGCAAGTTACTTAACCCCAATTGCCTTCAAAAAAAATAAAGTTATAATATAATACTTTAAGGTGGAACTTTAATCTATTCTCTATAGACCTGATGGGACATAAGATGACTATTAACTTATTGATGACATGATTTCAATATAATATCAAAATAATTAAACAAACATTTCTTGAGGACCAAGTGGAGGAAAGCACTGGGGGAAATTAAAAAGTTAGATACAACATAGATTTTGACTCTCAGTTTACTAAACCTGGGATACTATAGACAGTCCAACAAGGGGATATAACTCAAATAAGAACAACTATAATAGGGGTGGCTAGGTGGTGCAGTGAATAGAGCACCGGGTCTGGAGCTAGGAGGACCTGAGTTCAGATCCGACCTCAGATACTTAACACAAAACTAGGCATGTGACCTTGAGCAAGTCACTTAACCCCAATTGCCCAACCTTCCCCCCCTCCAAAAAGCAAAAAATAAAAAATAAAATAAGGAAGAACAACATACAACAAAGGTGACAAACATTGTGCTCATGAACAACATGTAACCCACAACACTCCTGAGCACTGCCCAAATCAGATTAAAATGCAATTGGAAAATATTTCACAAAATAAAAATATTATAGATAATGTTAATATGTGGTTTTCTAAATCAATATGCAGCCTGCAAGTATCCTTATCTACTGTTTAGCGACCACCATTTTTAGTTGTTTGGCATCATTGATGTACAAGATTATAGAATAAGTGCATTATTGAGGTGTCGTGGAGGAGACCAAAGGGAAAACTTGTTATTGATAAGGTGAAGGGAGAAGGTTAAAGGAGGAGAAGAAAGAGAAGGCTTTATGACAGAGGCAGCATTTAAATTGAGATACAAAGGGGTAGGAATCCCAAAGGCAAAGACCTGGAGGAAAAATATTCCATATAAAGGGGATACCATGAGTAAGGACACGAAAGCAGAAAAAATCAATTGACAAAAAAGGACAGTTAGCTTAAGGTTTATTGTACATGAAAGGGAGCAATAAGTCTAGCTATTAGAGATAGACTAGAAGAAGGCTTTGAAGGACAAAGAAGTTTTTGAATTTTGCTCGAGGAACAAGAAGGAACTATTGAAGATTATTAAACAGAAAAGTAGCATCATATATAGGCATAAGTATGAATTGGCTTAAAGTTTGTTTCCAGAACATATAAAGAAAGTATTTAAGGACAGGGGCTTGAAATGGAATGAGGCCCCAACAGCTCTACCCTAGGATACTTTGCTTTCCCCTTCCCATTCATTTGTACAGGAGACCAAAAAGAATCTTGGGCTGATAAAAAACTGGAGTACTTCAGATCCAGAATCTTTGGCAGTTTGTTGTAAAGGAAACCCCTAAAAATAATTCCAAACTGGTATAGTTTTGAAATTGGAAATTACACAAGAGGTATAAGGATTTTCTAACCCTGAGTCAGACAAAGGCTTAGACAAGAGATTTTGTTTTCAGTGATCAAGAAGAGACTAAAAAGACAGACTTAAAGTCTGTAAGTACTTCTTAATGGTTGTCCATTTTGTGTTTCAAAAGAGCTGATTCCATGGAGACAACATTTTTCTTTTGAAGATAAAAAGCCTATAATAGCCAAAGTTCTGGAAATACATTCTTAACAAGGGGAGAAAAAGAAGCTAAGAGCTTTTCCTTATCCAGATACTGGTATTTTGAAGGGCATGCTTCCCCTACAAGAACAGAAGCTTAAGTGTTTGGGACCTAAATTGAAAGAGTAATGAAAGAACACATTCTCCCTTTTATGGGGGAGAGGTTAGCACCTTAGCTAAGTGACTCTAGCTGAATTCAAAGGCAGAAAGCAGGGAAAAGGTGTACACCATGCCCAGTAGAAAACATACCTGGAAACAACTAGAAATTACCAAGTGACTGATCACTTAGCATTTACTAGTGTTATTTACTAGTTACTAGTCAACAAGCAACTAAATGTTTACTTTCTACCAAGATCTTAGTGCTAAACACAAAGAAATACAAAAACACTCTCCCTGTCTTCAAGGAATTCATATTTTAATGAAGGTCCCATGCAGAGTCAGTGACCATGACTTGGATGAAGATCCAGCAAAGAAAACTGAGGAGTAAATATTTGTTTTACTCCAGAAAAAAGACACCCTTATCCATATAATTTATGTGAGAAGGAGTACTCAGACAGGTAGGAGAATCAGGAGAGAACAGTGTCTTAAAAACCAAGAGTGAAGAAAGTGTCAAAGAGAAGAGGGTTATTAACAGTATCGAAGACTACAGAGAAGTCAAGAAGGATGAAGACTGAGGAAAAAATATTTCAATTCTACAAGGAAGAGACTGTTGGCAGATTTGGAGGGAATAGTTTCAGATGAATGATGAGGTTGTAATAGAGTTTAAAACATAGCGAGAGGTAAGAAAATGTAGGTACCAATTTGAAACAGTCATCTCAAGGAAGTTAGTCATGAAAGCGGGAGGGGTGTTGAGGATGAAGAAGATATATTTTTGTAGACAGCAGGTATATAGGGAGAGATTGAAAATTAGCAAGAGCATAGGGATGGTAGAAGGAGTAAACAACTGGAGAAGACAAAATGGAATGGGATCACTTATGCATGTAAAGCATGCATAAGTGGCAAGCAGAAGGGCTGCCTCTTCATGTGATACATGGGGCAAAGGAGGAGTAAGTAAGGGAAGGCATCTGAGTGGTGTGAAATAAGGAGGAAGAGAGAAGAGGAAGCACTTGATGAATAGTCTCAATTTTTTCAGTAAAATGTAAGGCAAGGTTGTCAGCTGAATGGGTGAGGAGGAAGGAGACCATTTGAGATTTGAGGAGGAATGAAAAGATTTAGAAGAGCCACTGAGGTGAATGAATTAGTGACTTTATTGCAGGAGTATAAAAGAATTCCTTTCCTACAGTGAGGATCCAGGGGAGATTTGGGTATAAATTTGTAGTGGACCCAAGTGGCATGGTTTCATGATTTTCTCTAGCTTCATTCAGCAGAGTGTGAATGGGAACAAAGGTACCAAATGGTGAGAGTAAGCCAAGACTTGGACTAGGCAGAAAAAGATCTTTAATAGGATAATAG
The DNA here is from genome assembly GCF_028583685.1 of Petaurus breviceps papuanus. Taxonomy (NCBI): domain Eukaryota; kingdom Metazoa; phylum Chordata; class Mammalia; order Diprotodontia; family Petauridae; genus Petaurus; species Petaurus breviceps. The sequence goes on along the minus strand of NW_027185777.1, from coordinate 9,346,554 downwards.
GACAAAGGACTTGATAGAATATAAATGAATTGGTTAATCAAGGGGTTAAGATGGAGAAGGGAAGAGACAAAGGGTTAAGATGGAGAAGGGAGAAGTCAAAAGTAGTCAAAGTCAAAGCAGAGGTGATGGTATTGGAAAGAACTGAAGGAACTAGAAGTCATGGTGGAGATAAAGAACAGGATTATGGATAATGCGGAAGAGGGAAAGGTAGAATGACAAAAGATTATGATCAGAAAAAATGAATTATAAAGTTCATGAACATGAAAGTGGAGAATTTGTGGGGGTTCAGAAGCTCAAGGATATCTCTGTGTGTGACTGGAGTGGGAAAGAGGAGTATATAATAGAAAATGAGTAATTTTAAAAACTTGGATGCTAGGATGTTGAAGGGAATATCAACATGTATGTTGAAGTCCCTTGATATGAGGGCAGGAGTTGAAAAGGAAAGAAAGACGGTAAACCCGGTAATTCATTGAGGTAGAAAGGAGAGTGTCCTGAAAGTCTGTAGCTACCAGAATTTTGATATGGTAATAAATATGGATTGAATGAATCCCAAAGGAAAAGAGGTTACTTAGTGATGACGAAGGAGATAAGAGCCTGAACATGGCAATGGGGAACAAGGAGTATTCCAATACTCCCACTACGACCAATGAATCAAGGGTGTGAGTTCATAACCCCACACTAATGCAATTAGTGCTGGAAAGAGGGGTCAGAGATTTCATGTCATCAAGAGGAAATCAGTAAGATCACTGAATCATAATTTGATAATTTTTTTCTTTCATTTATTCATTCATTCAATCATTTATTCATGAGAATTGTTATTTCTGAAGCCAAGAAAGGAAAAGTCTATACGGCGTGGGGGTGGGGGGAACTGGTCAAAGATGTTTGCAGAAAGAACACAGATCATATGATTTAGAGCTGGAATTTAAAACTGAGAAAACATATAGTCAAACCCCTCCATTTGAGGAGAGGTGAAGGAGCTAGAAGAATGTAAACTGCTTGAAGTCAGACAGTGTTTTCCTTTCTCTTTCTGTGCCTCCAGTAACTTGCATATACTGGTAGTAAATTAATAGTGAATCGAATGGAATGGGGTCCAAAACAAAGCCTTTTGGTTACTTTTGCTGAAACAGCTTCAAACTCTTGCTATCATGTTGCCAGTCCTTAATGGTAATATGCCCCACACAGTCTTAGTAGTGGTTCTCATCTAGGAATCATTTGGACCAGTTTTCCCATTTTATTATGCACATACACACACATATATGTATACTATATTACATATAGTATAATATTATATATGTACATGTTATAAAGATAGATAATATATATAGAAAAGAAAACTAAAATCAAGAGAAGTTAAGTCATTTGCCCAATGTCACCTAGCCAGTTTGGACTGGAACCACTTTGCCTGACTCCCATTCCAGGGCTCTCTACCACATTCTATAAATGATAAATATGTGAATATTAAATTAAGATGAATTTGGCAACCATATACATGTGTTAGGATTGGAGACAAACAGCTTGAGGGAAAAAACTCCAAGATTGTTCTTTCTCTATTAATTGTGGATTAGAGGGCAAAGGGCCCTGTATTTTTCTTCTTAACAGAAATAGCAACATTTTAGAACCAGTCTCTGTATTAGTACACATTGAATAGATCATATCATTTCCTCACATTAGGATTTACCCCCTCACCAGTCACTCTGCTTGCAAAGGCTAAAGGTTATCATTATAATTTGAGTAAAGTTTATACTGACCCAACCCCCACCTCCACAAATCCAAACCACAGAGCTAAGACTTTGATAACATGACTTATCACCAGCATCCTTCTTCTCACAGTGACAGACTAGGCAATAAAATATCCCAAACCCACATCTCATAATTGCATACTCTGTTTATCTCTCCTTGTTACCTTATACTTAGCAATAGTTTGTAAACCACCATAACAACCACCAAGATTTTCTTCCTTCTTTATTATCTAGTAGCTGGAATTTGTAGGGACAGTCCACTTGATTTACAGAGATTTTCTTTGGGAGTCAACTAGGGTCTCTTCCTGCCATGGCAGGAAGATGCTTTTCTTACCCACTTGTATCCTAAACTTTGTGTATCCTTTCCACAAAAAAAAAAAAACCAAAAACATAACCAAGAGAAGCTTCTTGGTGTGATGGTTAAAGAGCTGACTTTGGAGCCAGAAAGACCAGCCTCAGATATATACTCCCTGGGAAAGTCCTTTGCCAAATGGCTACATTTTGAGAAGGTCCTGGTTTGCATGAATCATGAAAGTTTCTTATCTGAGAGTTTCCTATACCAGTGAAATCAAAGTCCCAGTTCCTGTATTTGTCAAATGCTTGGTACTAGAAATACAAAATCAAAAGTGAGAAAGTCTCTGTACTTAAGAACCTTACATCTTACTAAAATGAATCAGGTAAGGGGGTTTGTCTAGGCAGCCAGAGGGACTGTGAGTGGCCCCATGGGACAGTAGATAGTCACATCCTGTCCAGTAACAACAGTTTGAGTGATTTGATAATTGTTCTCTGAATAAGTTGTAAGGGGAGAGGAAAGGGAAAGGAAGAGTGAGAAAAGATGCAGGTGGCAAGATCCTAATGCTGGGTAGGCCCTTTGTGCCCTAATACCCTGGTAGGTAGCTAGAAGGGGTTATTCCTCTAAGCTTAATGAGCTCAATTTGTTAGAGCATGTTTTTTTAAAGGGGGTCAAAAACACAAGTTTGATTCTTTTGTATCCATTAACTTCACCTAGAGAAAAACTGCTCCAGAGTCACAAGTCAAATCAAACTCAAACCAACAATCTCAGAGAACATGGAAGAATATATGGATGGCTGGTCTCAGTGTGATCTATTGTACCATGAGGTATGTGTATGGGGAGGGAAGGGGAAAGATACCTCCAAATCCTTGTCTTCTCACAGGACACCGGTGGAGGTAGGGGGTGGGGTGGAGGTCTGTGCATATAAAGAATAATACTTTAATTTTCAAACATTTATGCAAATAAGCATTCAGTTTCATCATACTATTGACAAAAAGAAATTATCAGGGCACAATTAAGCAGACTCATGGAATATTCCAAGTTACTTTATTTAAGTGATAAGACACAACTGAGATTGTACCTTTAACATTCACAACTCTTTAGTGACAAACGCAATGATTTCAAATACCATTATTTGTAAGTAGGCTGTTTCCATGACTACTGACTAACAAAATACTTATTACTACAAAGTGAGTTTGACAAAAACATTTAACTATGCGTTCTTAACCTTTCTGGGGTGTGTGAATGTGTGAGTGTGTGTGTGTGTGTGTGTGTGTGTGTGAAAGACACAGAGACAGAGAAACAGAGACACAAATACAGAAAGAGAAAGAGACACACAGACTAACGCTTTCGGCAATCGAATGAAGACTCTAGACTCAGAGGAATGTTGGGGTTTTTTATTCATATTGTTGGAAATTGAAGGAAACCCTAAATTCCAATTAGAGATTAGTGACAATTAAGGTTGTTATGCATTCAATTTTATAAAGCCCCTAAAATCCATCCAGAGACTTCTTGGAATAACCAGGTTAAGAATCCCTATGCTAAACATTGCCTTAATTTTTTCTTTATATGCTTGATTTCCAAAGAAAACTTATATTAGCAAATATATTCAATATTGGTAAATATGTTGGCAAAAGGGGAATTCAAGGATGAGTTCATGGACAGAGAGGCTCATAGAAACTAAACTGGGAAATTTTCAATTACATAAAATTAAAAAAATTCTTTCATAAATAAAACCAATACACTTAAACAGAGAAGGAAAATAATTTAATTGGGGGGGTGGATTTTACAGCAAGATCCTCTGATAAAGACCTGATATCAAATATACATAAGAAACGGTTCAATTATATAATAATGATGGCCATTCTCAAAAGAAAAAAATGCTTAAAGGATATGAAAAGGCAGTTCTCAAAGGAAGAAATACAAACTATCAATAGCTATATAAAAATGCTTCAAATCACTAACAATTTTAGAAATACAAATTAAAACAACTCTGAGGTTCCACTTCACATCATCATATTGGAAAAGATGACAAAAAAGATAAAATGGATGGACAGATACATAGGTACACTGTTGGTGGGGTTGAATTAGTGAATGAATTAGTCAAGCTGCTCCAGAAACCAATTGGAATTGGAGCAAAAAGCCACCAAACTGTGGTGTGACCTAGTGATATTACAATTACACCTATGCCCTTATCAGGTCAAAGAAAGACAGAAAGGACCCATATGTTAAAAAAAGAAAGTACTTAGAGCAGCTCTTTTAGTTGCAGCAAAAAGCTTGGGGGAAAGGAGGATGCCTATCAACTGAGGAATGGCAAGATAAATGCTGGATATGAATGCAATGAAATATTGTGCCATGAGATATGACAAAAGGGACTGTTCCAGAGAAACTGGTGAAGAACAAAGTAGGCAGAACCAGAACAATTTATAGAACAACAATGTAAAGAAAAACAACTTTAAAAGACTAGTCTTTTGACTCTGGTCAATTCAGTGAGCATCCACAATTGAAGAGGACTCATAAAGCAGACCACCCACCTCTTGACAGAGGAATTTCTGGATGTGACTGCCATTTTATTACAAGGATTGGGTTTTTCTTTTTTATTTGCAGGAGGGAATTTAGAGGGAAGAGAGGAGCTAGCAATAGGGTTTTTTCCCTTCAACTGATGGTGATCCTCTCTGTTCCTTGTTCTTTGTAACAATTTTAAAAAAAAGAGCTGCTATAAATATAAATTTTGTACAAGTGGGTCCATTTCCTCTTTCCTTGATCTGATTAGGACATAGACCTAGATGTCACATTTGCAAGATAATAGGTATAAAATAGGATCTCAGAGTTGCTTTAGTTTGCATTTCTATAATCTTTAGTAATTTGAAGCATTGTATATAGCTATTGATAGCTTAGATTTCTTTCTTTAATAACTTCCTACTCATGTGCTCCATTTTTAGAGAATGGATCTCATTCTGATATAATTGAATGAGTGCCTAATATATATACACACACACACACACACACACACACACACATATACATATATAATTTGCTAGCAGACCTTTATCAGGGAAGCTTGCTGCAAATATTTTCCCCCCACTAATCTGTTTCCCTTCTCATTTTAACTACATTGGCTTTATTCACAAAAGAACTTTTCAATTTTATGTAATAACAAAAACAAGAAAAGAGAATCATGGAAATTTTTTCAATGTGCAGAAGAAAATAGAGAAGTTCAGAAAGAAATGCCACCAAGGACAGTGTTTAAAGTAACATATTGAGTTCATGATACACTTTTAAAAAGCAAGCTGTTTGTAATTAAAATGCACATTTTCACATATAATTCTCTTTCATAAATGAAAATATCCTTTTTGGGGTTTTTTAAAATTCAGAATCAAAAATTGAAATAAGAGAAAATGGATTATTGTATATTTTAATACACAACAAAGTCTCAATAAAAATCAATCACCTTGAAATGGGGGTATTATTTTAATTCATACTACATATTTCCATTGAACTGGAATCAATTACCTTATTTTATACAATTACAACTTTGAAGAGTATAAATTAAAATACACGTAACCACTTGAAGGGATTCATTACTTGCACTTAGTAGAACCAAACTATAGTATATTTGGAAATTTAGAATCAGACTACATGGGCTGAAATTACACTTCTGTCTGTCAATGAAGTCTGGAAACCTCTCTGAGGCTTGGCTTTTTCATCTTTAAATGAAAATTATTATTTGATGGACCACAAAAGTCCTTTCTAACTTTTAAATCCTTGAGTCATTAGTTGCTTCTTAAATGAAAGATGACTTGCATTTTTAAGCAGCAATGGCCCTCCAAAGAATTTGTAATTTAACTGTAGTACAGAGGGTTCCATTCTATAATCTGAGAGGGAGATAAAGAATTGTTTGCTAATTGTTACTTAAAATCCATTTAATCAATGCTCATAGTTCTAGAAGAGACCACAAAGAGGTCATCTTTTCCAACCACCTGCCTTCAAATCACTCACACTTTGATGAGAAAAAAGTAAATAATAATGATAACAGTAAGAGGCAATTTTGATTCCTACATAAAACACATTCCTACATAAAAATAAATGTGTAGGTTTTATATGATATAAGCAATACCCTGGCCCTGTGATTTCACTGATATCAGGAATTTTCAGATGAGGAAATCTACCAGGGTAAGTTGGCAACTTTCTTGCAATGTAGAGTTTTAGAGTTACTTCCTAGGTCAGTGGTGTCAAACTAAAATAAAAATGGATCCCTCTGAGATAAATATTGACTTAGAAAACCATGAGTTAACATTATCTATGATTTATTGTATTTCTTTATTTTGTTAGACATTTCCCAATTACATTTTAATCTGGTTTGTGGCCCACACTAGGGAGTTTGTGGACCCCATGCAGCCCTTTAGAGTTTGATACCTCTGACCTAGAACACTGAGTGATTAAGTGACTTGTCCAGTATATGTCATAAGTAACACTTGATTCTATCTTGAAAACCAGCTCTCCAATTACAAAGCCAAGTTGTCTCTCTACGGCACATAAAGTATACACATATATAAAGGGCGTGTGATGATATCAGTGTGGGAACTCCCCCCACCAGTTGAAATCTTGACCCTTCTGTAAGTACAGTCTGAAAGTTGATTGAGGAACAGAGAGGTTAAAAGACTGCCTTTAGTCACACAACTAGTAAATGCCAGCAGCAGCACTTGAATCCAGGTCTCCCTTGCTCAAAGTTCGCTCTCCATCCACCATACCACACTGCCTTACCATAAACATATACAGAAAGATATACTATTAATTATAAAAATCTACCCCTCTAGACACCAAAAACCTTGTCTCCTAAGAGAAATAAAATTAAAGAAAAATCATCAATGAAAGAAAGGGAGAGGAAAAGAGAGAGAGGGAGAGGGGAGAAAGAGAGAGAACATACATATAATATATACATATATATGTATTTATTTAGATAGATATAGATTCAGTGCATACAAATCTCAATGTCTGCTTAAAGAAACACATGTAAAGGGACTTATTTATATCCTTTTTCCATCTATATGAGCTTCACAGATTACATTTCTCCCAGCAGATAATTTTTTTGGCCGATAATCCAAAACCTTGAGCCAATTTTAAGAGTGTATCATTTTGGCTACACTTTTGAAGTTGGCTTAAAAGTCAATTTTGTTTATAATCCAGGAAATGGTCAATAGATTTTTGTCTGAAGGAAAAAAAGCAAAAATCCATTCTTAGCCATTGGCCAGCCAGAAGTTGACTGAATAATTAAAATTATAAGTGCGTAATTTTTAAAATCTTATGACAAAGTCCCCTCAATAAATTCTTTTAATGAAGATTTGTTCACTATCTTCTTTTAAATTTTTTTTACTTTTAAAAAATATTTATTTCAACATTCTGCCTTCTCAGCTTTAGCTGGGTGAGTCTTAAAGGAAGCTGAGAACTGAAGAGACAGTCAGGGAAGAAGTGTATTCCAGGCATGGGGGCCATCCAGCCCATATGGCAGCAAATAGAAACAAAGTAGGAAACAGATTGAAGAAGAAAAGCCATGTCAAAAGTTGGAGGAATTCCAAGGAAGAGATTAGAAAAGTTTATTGAATTTGGAAATCTAGTCTTGTGACCTGGGGGAATGTAGTTTCTGTAAATAAGAGGCCAGAAGCCATACTACAAGGAGAAGGAAGATTGAGTAGGTGGTGAAGAAATGGTGGGTGGAAGTATAGACTAGACTTTCTTAAAGTTTAGAAATGAAGGGAAAAAGAAATACTGTATAGTATAAATAGTTTAAGGGGAAAATAGGGTGTAAAGTAGGTGTTCTTAGAGTAGATCAGACCTGAGCATATTTGTAGGCAGAACAGTTACTAGAGAGATTGAAAATGAAGGAAGAAGGAAAGGACATGAACATGATTGAGAGCAAGGTCTTGGAAGACAAAGGATAGGGTGGTATTAGGGATACAAGGGACGGTGTGGCCTCGACTAGGGGACAATTCACTTCAACCTTTGGAACTCTGTTTAATGCATAATTTCAGAAAGCTGATAGTGAAACACACCTCCTGCCCCCAACAGAGAGGTAATGGACTGGAGGTATGGAACCAATTAAAACACATTTATTAAGCACCTGCTGTATGCCAGACATTGTGTTAGACACTGGAGATAGAAAGTCAAAAACGAAACCATGAGACATGGCCAAAGTGGTTATTTGTTTTGCTAGAGGAAGGAAGTAAAACTGGGGGTGAGGGGGCAGGGGATGGTGGGAATGGACAGTGAGACACTAAAAAAAAAGGAGAAAATATAATTTTTTAAAAGAATGTTGGGGTACATGGAAGTTGAGAGTACAGTTGGGGGCTCAGAGAGAACCAAAATTAGCCTTCTCTACTGTGGAAAGTATGACGTAGAATCATTGAGAAATAGACACATATAGAATGGTAAGAATCAGTGGCTAGTAGAGGTTCACTAGCATGAATTTGGAAAAATCCAGCAGTGCAGTTTTATGACTTCCTCCAACTGCCCTCTGCTGTCCCTTCCATACTTGAGATTCAAGATGAGCAGAAAAGAACTCAACAGAACTATCACTTCTGTCATTCTGGACACTGTGTCTCATGCAGAATACGGCTACGCTGACTTTTTGACAGCTGAGTCACAGTGGTGAATCACATCGAGTTTGCAGAACAGTGAAATTTTCATGTCTTTTTCATGTGATCTGCTGTCTTGCCATCTCATACTTGTGAAACCCTATCACAGGACTTCATATTTCTCTCTATTTAATTTCATCTTCTAAGACTCTGGATATCTTTTTGAATTCTGCCTTTGGTGTCTGTTAGGTTTACTAGTGATCCCTCGCAGTTTAAGGTCATCTACAAATTTGATAAATGTGTGATCTATGCTATCATATAAGTCACTGAAAAAAGATAAAAGGGCACATGGAGATATGTGCAGTCCTCTACCAGATCCTCTCCAAGTTGACATGAACTTGGTATAGCCTGGTTTTCCTTTGGATCTGGCCAATCAATCATTGCCAAATCCCCCTAAGTGTCTTAACATCTAGCCCACATTTCTCCATCTTTCTCACAAGAAGAATGTGTGATATTGTCCATTCCTTTGCTGAAATCTAGGTGTAATGTGACTACAGTGATAGAGTCTGACAGAAGAGAATAGGGAGGAGAAAGAGAAAAAGAATTTATTAAATGCCTACATATCAGGTATTGTGCTAAGCATTCTACAAATATTATCTCATTTGAAAATGTAAGTCTGGCATGATCTCTTCTTGATGCAGTCATGTCCTTCCAGATCACTGTTTCACCATATTTATAGTAATTCATGACAGAATTTTGCCAGAAACTCACTTAATGTGTAGGTTTTATCTTCACCTTCTGTCAGTGATCTGGCCAGATGACCTTTTCTCTGTTCTTCCAACTCTCATCTTTGCACAGACCATTTCCATGACAGGGATGCATTCTCTTCTTTACTCTTCTGCTTATGATGCAGCTCAAACACCACATTTGTGCAGGGAACCCTTTCTGATCTTCTCCCCAGTGTCCACTACAATTATTAGTCCTTCCAATGCTACGTTGTATTTAACTGCTTTATCATTTGTTTTGCTTCATATTTATGCCATGTATATTTCATATGTGGTCATCTCTTCCATTAGAATGCTAGTTCAGTACAAGCAGGAGTTGTTTCATTCCTTGTCTTTGTAGCCTCTGTGCCTGACATGTAGTTACCATGTGCATAATAAATACTTTTTAACTGATTGATCAATGCCACCCTTTTCCTGTTTTTGGAAACTGGAATGATATTTCTCCTTCCTCAGGCCTGCAGTTGCACCTAGCCTATCCTCCATTATTTCAAAGATCAACAGGAGCTCAGAAGTCACACCTGCCAGGCCTTTCAGTGCCTTCTCACAAAGTTCATAAAATCTTGATGGTTTGGACTTATATAAGGGAAGGTAATTATGGTCTTACTATCACTTATCTTAGGTTTCAATTCCTTGTTAGCCGTATTTGCTCTAGCCTTCCTAGTCCAAAGATCATTTTCCTTGGCAAACAATAGAGAAGCAAAATGAAAGTTGATTGGGCCCATCTTTTCTCCATCATCCATCATTATTGTCACACCCACCATCCTTCCAGAATCTGTGGAGAGCCTTCTTTAATCTCTTCTGGGCTGTCTTCTAGCTTTCTTCCTACCTCTCTGACTGTTCCTTCTCAAACTCTGCCACTGGGTCATCACAGGATTATTGATTTAGAGCATGAGGAGCTTCAGGAGACACTTAGGTCAAGTCCTTTATTTTTCAGATTGCAGTTTGCTCTGTTACAGAGAAAATGGAGGGCCATGGAGGTCAAGTGATTTGTCCGTGGTCAAATAGAACACATAGGAAGTATCCAAGATAGGATTTTTACTGAGGTCCTCTGATTTCAGAGCCAGTGTTCTTTCCACTATATCACACAACTTTACCAAGAGGCTCATCTCTCTTCTCTTGGTCCCTAAGTGTAGTGTCTCCAGCCACCTTCTTTTGTCCTTATATTCTCTCCTTTAGTGATCTCACGGTTTCCAGTGGCAGAAATATCATCTCTACTCAGATGACTGCCATGTCAATGTATTCATCCTCAGTCTCTCCCCTAAACTCTAGTCCCACCTTCTAACTGCCTACTGGATATTACCACTGGTCCACTGGCACCTCAAACTCAACCTGGTCAAAGTTAAATTCATGATCTTCTCCCATTAAACTGGTCCCTCCTCCCAACTTCCTTATTCCTGTTAATGATACCACCATTTCTCAGTCTACCAAGAACAAATGTTTCACATCCAGTTACCAGATCCTGTTGATTCTACTTCCTCATTGTCTCTTGCATACTAACCCCTCCATACTGGCACTGACATCAGTCTAGTTCAGGCCCATCATCATGTCTCACCTGAACTATTTCCTAAGTGTCCTACTTTATCTTTCTGCCTTCAGCATGCTTCTCCAATCCCCATCTATCTCACATATAGTTTTTCAAAATAATCTTAATGCACATCTGGGACCTTATCACCTGCCCCTCCCATCAGCCCATAAAACCTTCTGTATCTCCTCATTGCCTATAGAATATTAATTCCTTTCTTAAAGGCATGACTAGTGAGGTAGTTTAGGGGGACATTGTAAATATAGCATCAATAGAGTTAAGCACAGTACTTAACAGGTCTCTGTCCCTGTGAGCACAATCAGGATATGTAGGCTCTATAATATTATGGTTAGATGGATAGTAACTGGTTGGAAGATCAAACAAAAGAATGATCTTCACATAGCATTTTGTTTTATATCTAACATACTTAAACATAGTTTTCAATATTACATGATATCTGTACATGGGTCTTTTACAACTACTAAGTTCCTTGAGAATGGCGACTGTATCTTCTCTATATTTGGCATCTCTCTCAATACTTAGCAAAATTCTCTGAAAACAGTAGGTACCTGTTGAATTTAATGTAAATTTTTAAACTGCCCCTGTACCTCACATAGTGCCTTGTAAAAAGTAGGACTTCATAAATACCAGTGAATGGCTAAATAACAAAGCTAGAAAATGTCCAGAGGCACTCACCAGAATAATGAGAAGATTCAGAATCATAGCATATTGAGAAAAGTTATTGCTTTTGGAAGGAATACCCTGGAGAACAAAATTCTTAGTAGAGAAGAGCTAGCTATTTTCAGATAGTTGAAGGGTTATCATGGTGAAGAATGTTTTGATCTATTCTCTGTTCTTCTGGAGGGCAGAGCCAGGACCAATGGGTGACAACAACACAGAGGCAAATTTGAACACAATATAAGGAAGAACTTAGCATTTAGTACTTTCCACCTCATGATATAGTGAATTCCCTGGAAGTATTCAAACAGAGACTAGATCACAGCACCTAAGTGGGTCAGGGAACCCATGGATGTTATTGAAGTGGGGACATTTTCTGATCAGTCAATCAACAAGCACTTGTAAAGTACCTACTATGTGTTGGTGATAAAAAGATAAAATTAAGGAATTCCCTGTCCTCAATGATCTTACATTCTATTCTTCCATCTGTGATCTAATAACTCAATGACTTCTATCCTCTTCTGAAGGACTATAGTGTAGCAGAGATAAGCAACAATGCCTTTGGTCCAAATGGAGATACTGTAATTTTAAAAATCAAATACAAAACTTTCTAATTCCATTCCCGGGAAGGGTAAAATTTCAAATTATTTTCTCAGCTTTGCTTCTTTCAACTCTAAAAATTTTTATTTTTTCTCTTTGTACCTATAGTTTCATCTATCTAAATCTCTTTGGGAAGTAGAGAGAAGATCTGTTTTGGATAGAACTCCATTTTGATCTCTGAGATCTCTCCAAATTTAAATTCTTTGATTCTGTAACATATAATTATTCATATAAGGTCTACAAAGGAAATAAGCATTAAAATCCAAATTCTTAGGAATTCACACTGTCAAGTAAAGCACAAAAATAGTCATGTGGTTTCCCATATATGGTATGGGTTTTCAAAACAATTTTGTTTTTACAGATGAATCTATATGTTTCAATAGAGCTATGGTCACACTGATGTAGATACTTCTGGTACAGAATGATTGGATTATAAATTTTGAACTACATAATCAAGAGAGTTTAATTTTTACAGTGCCTGGATAAGAGTTAAGTTTGTAAAATTAATTGATAAGTATTTATTTAGTTTATTGGATATTGCCAGGTACATATAACATTTCACTTATGTGTAAGGAAAAAGAATCTAAAGATGATTTGAAAAATTGTGGTATTGGTAAGAGTTTTTTTTTTTACAAGGGAGAAGTCTAGAATTACTCATAGCACAAAAATTATACTAAATGGTGGGTTATTAATCCCATTCAAATTATATTTACAAACCAGGGAAGCATTCATATATTTACAAGATTCAAAGAATAAAAGTTTAATAACAAATCAAAATCTACTTCCAAGTGAAAAATGGAAATCCTGTCAATTCCTATAATAAAGACATGCTTGTGATGTTCCAGGTTAGATCAGAAGTTCCTAAACTGGGGTCCATGAACTTGGATGGGGAAAAAAATTACATCTTTATTTTGATATATTTGGTTTCCTTTATAATGCAACATATTTTATTTTATGCATTTAAAAACATTATTCTGAGAAGAGGTCCACAGGTTTCATGGGACTACCAAAGAGTTTCATAACATCACAAAGGTTAAGAACCGCTAGGTTAGGTTAAAGTGCTTTATTAAAAATAGGCCCAATTCCTATATTTTCCAATCCATGTCACACAAGTAAAAATTCTGTTCCGTAGTTATAGACTGTAGCTCTAATTTAGCATCCTATGTTGAAAATGTATGCTATTTTTCACAAGAGGAAGAATAAAGGGTACATGATTCAGCAAAACCTGTCATTATTTCTGGAAAAAATTGAAGTGCATGCTTACCAAAAGTAGGTTACAGAAAGGGCATGTTTGCCTGAGCTGGTGTTAGCATTCATTCTAAAAGCCCTAAATTCAGTTTTAGATCATTCTCTGGTACTACATAAATCACATAAATTAATAGATTAAAAAATTTTAGAAATGGAAGGATCATATGCCAATAAATCAAAATCCCTGTTTTACAGATGAGGAAACAGAGGCCCAGAGTGATACAATGACTTATTCAAAGTCTCATTGGCAGGACTTGGACCAAGGTCCACCAAATCTAACTCCATCACTCTTTCCACTGGACCACTGATATCATCTAGTCCAATATTCTCATTTTACCGATAAATCCAAGGGAGAAAAATTAATTTGTCCAAAAGCGCATAGTATTGGAATCCAGGTTTTCTAATACCCAGGTCAAGAACTTAACTTTCATCTTTGAAGACCTTTAAACAAGAAAATGTGATAGATGATATGATGATATACTTAGAAAATCCTAGAGAATCAAATAAAAAAACGACTTGAAATAATAAACAACTTTAGCAAAGTTGCAGGATATAAAATAAACCCACATAAATCATCGGCATTTCTATATATTACTAACAAAGCCCGACAGCATTTAAAGATACTGTAGACATTATAAAATCTTTGGGAGTCTACCTGCCAAAACAAGCCCAAGAACTATATGAACACAATTATAAAACACTTTTCCCACAAATAAAGTCAGACCTAAATCACTGGAAAAACACTAGCTGCTCATGGATAGGTTGAGCTATTATATTAATTTACTTATTCAGTGACATACCAATCAAACTACCAAAAAATTATTTTGTAGAGCTAGAAAAAGTAATAACAAAATTCATCTGGAAGAACAAAAGGTTCAGAATATCAAGGGAATTAATAAAAAGAAAGGAAAGGAAAGGTGACCTATCCATATCAGATCTTAAATTGTATTATAAAGCAGCAATCATCAAAACTGCTTGGTACTGGCTAAGAAATAGAGTGGTGGATCAGTGGAATAGATTAGGTACACAAGGCATAGTAGTCAATGATTGTAAACACTAGTAACCTAGTGTTTGATAAATTCAAAGTCTCCAGCTTCTGGGATAAGAACTCACTATTTAACAAAAACTGCTGGGGAAACTAGCAAATAGTATGGCAGAAACTAGGTATAGACCAACATCTTACACTGTATACTAAAATAAAGTCAAAATGGGTGCATGGTTTGGATATAAAGATTGGTATTATAAGCAAACTGGGAGAGCAAGGAATAGTTTACCTGTAAGATTTATGGAGAATGGAAGAATTTATAACCAAACAAGGGAGAGAGAACATTATGAAATACAAAATGTATAATTTTGATTACATTAAATTGAAAAGTTTTTTGCACAAAGTCAATGCAATCAAGATTAAGAGGGAAGCAGAAAACTGAGAAAGAATTTTTACAACCAGTTTCTCTGATAAAGGCCTCATTTCTCAAATATAGCGAGAACTGAGTCAAATTGATACTAATACAAGTCATTCCTCAATTGATAAATGGTCAAAGGATATGAACAGGCAGTTTTCAGAGGAAGAAATTAAAGCTATCTATAGGCATATGAAAAAATGCTCTAAATCACTATCAAGTAGAGAAATGCAAATTAAAACAGCTCTGAGGTATCATATCACACCTATTAGATTGGCTAATGTGACAAAACAGGAAAATGATAAATACTGGAGAAGATGTGGGAAAATTGGAACACTAATACATTGATGGTGGAGTTGTGAACTGATCTAACCATTCTGGAGAACAATTTGGAACTATGACCAAAGGGTTATAAAAATGTACATAACCTTTGACCCAGCAATGCCACTTCCAGGTCTGTATCCCAAAGAGGTCATTAAAATGGGAAAAGGATCCACATGTACAAAAATATTTATTGCAGCTCTTTTTGTAGTACCAAAGAACTGGAAATTGAGGGGATACTGTAATAGTAATGGCATTTAAAGATTCCCCTGTATTGGCTTGGTTTTTGGTTTGATTGTGTTAAAACCCAGAGCTTGTTAATCCCACCTGTGGGATGGACTTGTTGACGTGAAAAGAGAGTCCTGAACTGGGAGGAGCTGGTGATGTAGATTTGGAGAGACACAAGAGAGAGGCAGAAGAACTTTTTGGAAGGAGCACTTGTGGAGGCAGAGAGAAACTGAGAGGATTGCTGAGAGCCACTTTGAATTGCCCTGGACTTTTGAGACCTGCCCCCAGAGCTGCCAAGGACTGAGGAGACATGACTGTTTTGCTGGTACTTTGTTTTGATGTTGTTTTGCCAGATTTGTCCACTGATGAAAGACAGTCCTGTTGTTGAAGAAGTCCTGGAACCTTTCTGTTGGTTAAGAGCTCCTGAGACTGTTCTGCAGACAGAGAGTGAATACTGTCCACTGGTGAAGGACAGTGCTGTTTTTGCAGGGGTCTGGGAACCTTTCTGTTGGTTCAGAAGCCCTGAAGAAGGATTTTCTTGTTGTACGTTTACAGAAATCCTGGGAGAGGGTTTTGCTAATGTTTTCAGGGGTCCTAGGACTGTTCTGCAGACAGAGGATGAATTAATGAAGAGACTGGCAACGTATCTTGTGGCCTTGCTAAGCTTTGTCTCCCCAGGAACAAAGATTGCTGAGAACTTGCCATGTGTCAAGATGAAGAAAAGACCTCCATTTGGGTATTAAGTGCTGTGCTTAAACTTGTTGTAACTCTGGGGTAGATTCAATTGTGATCCAGAGGTGGGGAACTTTTGACCTTTTTGTGTTCTATGGTTGAACAAATGAATGTACTTTACTTATGATTGGAAACTAATCTCCATTTGAGAAGAGGGGCTTTGTGATGGACTAAATGAAGGTACAGCCTAGGGGTGGAGTAGTATTTAGAACAGGGACTTTGTAATTGACTGAATGAATGTAAAGTCCTGGGGTGGGGTAGTACTTGGAGATTATTTAATCACACTTAGTAAATGCTGTATTTTGAATGATGTCATATTTTGATCTTCTCTTTTCTTAATTTGTCACTGAATAAAATGGAGAGCACCTATGCTGGTATTCTGAACCTTGGGAAGTTGCCTTTGCTTGTCATTACATTACAGATACCCATCAGTTGGGGAATGGCTGAGTAAGTTGTAGTATATGAATGCAATGGAATACTATTGTGCTATAAGAAATGATGAGCCCAGGCTTCAGAAAAACCTGGAGAGCCTTTTATGAACTGATGCTGAGTTAAGTGAGCAGAACCAGGAGAACATTTTACACAGTAATAGCCACATTGTGTGATGACTAACTTTGATAGACTTCTCTCTTCTTACTAGTGCAAGGATCTAAGACAGCTCTGAAAGACTCATGATGGAAAATTCTGTCCACATTCACAGAAAGAACTATGGAGTCTGAATGCAGATCAAAGCATATTAGCTGCATGCTCTCTCTCTCTCTCTCTCTCTCTCTCTCTCTCTCTCTCTCTCTCTCTCTCTCTCTCTCTCTCTCTCTCTCTCTCTCTCTCTCGTTTCTCCTTTCTCATGGTTTCTCTCATTGGTTCTAATTCTTTTTTACAAAATGATTAATGTGAAAATAGGTTTAATATGAATGTATATGTAGAGCCTATATCAAATTGCATGCTGTCTTGGGGTGGGGGGAGTGGAAAGATGGGGAAGAAATTTGGAACTCAAAATCTTGTGGAAGTGAATGTTGAAAACTAAAACTAAGTAAGATTTATAAAAAAATAATATTTTTTAAAAATAAAATATGATGGAAAAGCTTTGATTTCTTGACTCTAAAAGAAATAAAGTCATAGGATTGGTTTAAAATAAATTAAAAGATAGAATTTTTATTTTTGCAATTAATTTGCATTTCTACCCATTGATATTCTCATTACATATGTTTTTAGATAGGAAACTGGCAACACAATCAGATCTAAATTAAAAATATGTAGATTCTAGGGGAAAATGACAAATCAAGGCTGATTTTGCTTTAATAAAAAGGTGATCATGGAAGAATAAAACCAATGTCAAGTAGAACCAAGGGCTCAGTCCTTACCTGTAACTTTATATCTATAAGAATCAAGAAATCAGATCTCTTTCATCATGTTTTCTTGTCTTAAAGGTCTTCAGGAATGAAATTATTATTACTATTGAGAAATTTGGGAAAGTGATCTGGGACATATGCAATTAGCAAAAAATAAGGTGAAAGAGTAAAATAAACAGGTTATATTGACTTCAGAAGAGTAAAGGCTTAAGGAGGGTAGAGAAGGAATTGTCTTCCAATGGCAAGGGATCAAGATTTCAGACATCAGTAGTATGTAGTGGCTCCAAATACTCTTTCCCTCAGGAGTACTCTTGACCCCTCAATAGTGGGATAAGATCTCAGAAGTTCAGCTACAAGATTGTTAATAAGCAGAATCGGTAATATAAGTAACTTCTAACAAAGCTCATTTTAAAGAATTCCATACACACAAAAGAAGGTCAAAAGCAAATTGAAAAAAGGATATTGGATATAATAAACTAAGACCATAACAACATACCCCAGTTTTTCCAATGAAAAGACAAAGAAAGGGGCAGCTAGGTGACACAGTAGATAGAGGTCCTGGGGTCAAGACAACCTGATTTCAAATCCAACCTCAGACATTTACCAGCTGTATGAAAATGGACAAGTCACTTAACCCCAATTCCCTCAAGAAAGAAAAAGGAGAAAAAAGAAAAGACAAAGAATATTGGAAACAAAAGAGACTTTAGAGAAACCTAAATAGTGAAAAATCGGTGATCATGAAAAACCAAATTTAACTTTCATAGGCAGAAAAGCATGCTGGTGGCATGGAAAAAGTGTTAGACTTAGAGTTGAGGAAGTGAGTTCAAATTCCCCTTCTGCTGTTTCCTAATGACTTTGGGGCATGGCACTTGGCTTTTCAAAGCGGGTATTGTTGTTGTTGTCATTGCTGTTGTTGCTTTAATCTTGTAAAATGAAGGGGTTGGACCAGATGACCTAAAGCTCTCATTCATTATTCCTGACATCAAAGCCCACCAGTCCCATCATCACCACCATTAGCATCATCCACAGGCATCCATCATTGTCTCCAATGTTCGAGGCACTGTTTTATGTGCTCGGGATAAAAGAAAGGCACATTCTAACACAGGAGACAACCTGCACACAGTCATGCAAATACAAACTGTGTACAGTGTAAACGGGAATCATCTCGAGGGTCACAAGAAAGGCCTCTTACAATGGGTGGGATTTGAACCGAGTCTTCAAAGAAGCCAAGTGAGCCAGAAGGCAGAGGTGAAAAAGACATTCCAGGCATGGGGGACAGTGTAATGGGAATGGCAACTTGGAGGTCTTCCCCTCCCCTTAATAAGCCTGGGGGAATTTAAATCCCTTCCCTGCTTCTTGAATAAACTCTGCCCTCTAATAAACTGAATGTGGTCACATGGAGTCTGTGGTAGGAGGAGTTTGCTGAGGGGTGGAGCAGAGCCCACAGGAAGCTGGGAGCCAGAGCTAGACTAGATGGTTGGGAGGAGAGCAGGCTTCTGAGGGAGACAGACAGACTTGTGAGTAAAAGGTGGGTTTCTTGCCACCTTCTGTGACAGGCTTGTGTTGGTTTGTGGGAAGGCTAAAGGATGTTGTGGCTCTCTGTTATGTTGTGGTACATTAACTTCTATGTTGCAATGATAGATTCAGTTTCCTGGTGTGGAATTTCATTTTCTGGTGTCAGAATAAATGTTTTGCTTCTGTCTTATTTATGGAGAGTCTGTTATATTTTTCAATCAAGCACTATGCAATTATATTTATAGTGACTGTGGGAGCTGTGGATATTGCAAGGGTGCTATAGACAGTCAGTAAAAAGTTACAGAGTCAGGAGATGTCTTAGGGACAGCAATATATGTAAGATCCTAAAGGAAGCAGAAGAGAGTAAAATGCAAGTTAATTTTGGAGAAGAGAAGACTGAGTGAGAAGAGAGAAAGGAATGGACATCATAGTGAATATGTGAAGGGTACGTTACAAGAATTAGATTTGTTTTCTTGCCTCCCAAAGACTAAATCAGAGGTAATGGTTGGAAATTGTAAAGAAGAAAATTAAGTCTTGATATAAGGAAAAACTTTCAAACAGTGAGAGATACCAAAAAATGGAATGGGCTACTTCAGGAATTAGTGGATGCACATCAATGGACATCTTCAAAGAAAGGTTTCATGACCCCTTGTCAGATTATTTGTATAGAAGATTATTTTCCAGACTGTAGTTTAAACTAGATGCCTGTGTCTTTACTTTTTACTCTGAGATTTGGTGAATTTGGGGAGGGGGGTCTATTTGAAAAGTAGCTTATTAATTAAAAATCTAATCTGGTCAAAAGTCCACTAGAGTTTGTTTGTTTTTATTAAACCTAGTCAGAACTTAGCTGGACACATCCTGGTGCTTGGTAATTCTTAAGAAGCAGTGACTAAGGTCCCTGCAGCCCATAATCTAATCTTACTGCAAATCATTGCTTATTTCTTGGGATACAGGTGGGGGAGGGGCAGGGGTTGGGACAGAAATCCTACAAGTGATGAGCTTTCCCTCCAAACTTCCTTCTTCTAGAAGGGGAGGATATGGAAGGAAGCATCCTCCTTCTTAGTGTGGTGCTTACTGAACACAGTGTTCTCTGGGCTGCTCCGCCCACTTTGGGACATGTTGCATAAGACCTAAGTCAGAAATCACACACTGCTTACTCATTCTAATTGTTCAACAAGTTCTTTCTTAAAGAGAAAGAAAAGAGACACTCTATGTTAAGCAACTGATACCTACTGGAGCCGGTGCTCTAACTCGCTGTGCTACCTGGCAGCCCCGGAAGAGGCCTTTCTTGTCACCCTCTAGTATTAGTCCCTTCTTTCTGAGATTACTTCCCATTTTCACTGTACATAGTTCAAGCCTGGAGGAGCCCCATACTCATACCAGTGTTTGCCCTAGTTCTCTCTGTTCTTTAGTCTTCTGACTGGGTTCTGTCATAGCAGGATATTGAAGTCACAGACAGAACACACTTCTGCTTTCCAATACCTTCTCCTTCATAGGGTTGCAGGCAGAGAGGAGTTGGGCAATGAGGGAAGGGGCAGGTAGAGTTGAGTTCTGCTGCTTATTGTCACAAAATAGTGGGGTAAGAGCAAGGTCAGGGAATGCTCACAGAAACTACAGCAGCAAAAAGAAAACTGCTGAGTGGATACCCAGTCTGTGCTGCCCTGCCAGATCATAGAGATTGTTGGAGAAGGAAGTGTTTTAAGGATGAGGTGGAAGCCTTCTATGCTATTTATTCATCAGGTTGTTACCAAGGTATCTGTGGAGACAGCTGAAATTCCTTATCTTTTGTGCATAACTCTTATTTCAGGGAGATTTGAAAGATTATGAAGATCAGAAATAATGTCTAGTCCTCTATCTTTTTGGTCAGGTGATCCAGAAGTCACCTCAAAATAATGTCTGCTTCTGCCAGCGTGGTATTAGAATAAACATCAAAGGGGCATCTAGGTGGCACAGTGAATAGAGCACTGGCCCTGGAGTCAAGAGGACCTAAGTTTGAATCTGGCCTCAGACACTTAACATTTACTAGCCTTGTGACTTTGGGCAAGTCACTTAACCCCAGTTGCCCTGCCTTCCTCCCTCCAAAAAGAAAAAAAAAAAGAATAAACATCAAAGTGCAGCAATCCTGGAGCTTGGGACTGGAGGATCCTAGTCTGTCTGCAGGCAAGCTATGCCATGGATATGAGTGGTCAGGCACTGGAGGGGAAAGCATATGGAAATTCAAAATGGAATCATCTTCCATTAAGTGGGTACAGCCTGCTCTCCCTTGTGAAGTACTAGAATGCTTTACGATTGGGGAGAGGAGAGGGAATAAGGTGTGCACACTCTCTTTGCTGCAAAAATAAGAGGGGTGTAGTACAGGGGCCTCCCATGAAGAAAGGAGAGAATTAGAAGCAACCTAAAGATGTGAAGGACTTGACAAAGACATTACAGGAAAGCAGAGCTCCTCTTCACAAACACTGCACTAATGCATGCTATGGTGCCTGGAGGATTGGAGAGAGTCTGTCATCTACCCACAATGCAGTTTCTAGGGTAGGATGATCAGGACTTTATCCAAGGGCACCAAAATGCAGATCATACATTCTCTTCTGCCTCTCTTTGCTGTCCCTCACAGAATGACACACTGTCTTCAGTTTCCATGTGTTTGCTTCCTCCCATGCCCAGAGTGTTCACCCCCTCATGTCTGAATCACAGAATCCCTCTTTCAAAAGTCTGCTCAAGAATCAACTATTTCCCAAGCCTTCTGTTTTTGCAGTCCTATATGCTCAGATCGAGGGCATTAAGGCAGAGAACAAACACAAAGTGCCTTCGGGATCATAAAAGACAGATTAAACTATGTCTGCAGTTAATTCAGTTCAATTTGGTTCAAAAATATGTGTTGAGTGCCTTCTGTTTGCACAGCAGTGTGGTAGGCTTTTGGGAAGCTATATCACCAAGTTCAAAACTTTGAAGTCACTCCTCTCTATGCTGTCACGTCTCAATTAGTTGCCAAGTCTTATTCATTCTGCCTCCTAAATGGTCTTCTCATGTCAAATCTCCCTCCTCTTTGACCTAGTTGCTAAAATGAGGTTCCCAAAGAATAGGTTGGGAAGGCTATGCATGACATGATTTGGGTAATGGCCAACAAATTATGATACATGAATTATGGAGTATTACTGAACCATAAAACATGACAGATATGGAGAATTCACAAAAGCATGGGAAGATTTGTAAGAACTGATGCACAATTAAATCAGGAAAACAACATAAACAAGACAAATGATATGAACAGAAAAATAAGAAAGATAATAAGATCAGTGTGTTGTAAGTATGATGATCAAATTTGGTCCTGGATAAAAGAATTAAGTAAATGTATCTCTCTCCTTTTATTGTATGAAAGATGAGGGAATGGGGGTATAATATAATACACATACTATTACATACAACAATAATTTAGTTGCTTTTGTAAAACTGTTTTTTTCTGTTTAAAATCTATTAAAAGAGATGATTTTCTGAATGGGCAGGAGAGGTACATTTGGAAATGAATATGACTTTAAAATAAAAGGTGTCAGGCGGCTAGGTGGTGTAGTGAGTAGAGCGCTGGCCCTGGAGTCAGGAGAACATGAGTTCAGATCTGGCCTCAGACACTTAACATACACACACACAAAAAAAAACCTAGCCGTGTTACCTTGGGCAAGTTACTTAACCCCAATTGCCCTCCAAAAAGAAAATAAAAATAAAAAAAGGTGTTATGATAAAATAAAAGGTGTCAATAAAAAGAAAAGAAAAGAGATGCATGATATTATATAGAACTCTGTTCAATTCCACTTAGCAAACATTTATGCATTTACTATATGCTCAAAGCACTGTGCTAGACACTGATTTATAAATTTTTTATTAGATAGTTTCTCCATTCAAAAATCCAATAGCCTAATATAGACATGTGACACATATGCAAATAGCTATAATACAAAAAATCTATAATGAATATGTAAGAGACACAAAGCTTGAGTAGTAGGTGGAGAATATTCTAGACAAAGAGAACAGTTTCACCAAAGATGCAGAGGTAGAAAAGCATGTCTACAGGGAATTAGCAAGTAGTTCATTTTAGTCACGATTTAGGCTGCCTTGTGGGGAGTAATATGAGATAAGAAAGTAAAGATGGAGTGGTGGCAGATGGTGAGGAGCCTTCAATGCCTAGTTAAAGAGTATGAATTTTACTCAGTAGAAAATGGGGAGCAATTAAATGGTTTGGAACTGAAGTCACATGATCACATTGATACCTTAAAGAAAATAAGTCTAGTAGTATGTGAAGGACAGACTCAAGTGGGGAAAAGAATGGGGACAGAAAGGTCTGTTATGGGTCTGTAGCAGTATTATAAAAGATAAACAACTCTGAAAGACTTAGGAACTCTGATCAAGAAGGGCTCGTCATGAAACATGTTACCCACCTCCTAACAGAGAGGATTTGTAGAGTAGATTGAAGCAGGAATCTTGGGGGGACGTGGTTAATGTGGGGAATTTGTTTTCCTTGATTCTACATATTTTCATTGGTTTTGCTTTTGTTTTTCTTGCTTTCTCAATTAGGAAGTGAGGAGAAGGTGAAAGGGAGAGAATTCAAAGCTCAAAATAAAATAAAATTCAATTTTTTAAATAAGAAGAAAGGAGTCTGTTGAAGTAGGCAAGGGGCTTGGTGATTAAGGCTTCTACTAAGTGGTGGTGATGGAAATAGAGGAATTGGATGCAAGAAATGTTGCAAAGTTAAAATCACAGGATTTGAAAAGTAAGAGATGTGAAAGATAATCAGTCAGTAACATTTCTTAAGCACCTACTATGAATTGGCATATATGTGTGTGTGTATGTGTGTATGTGTGTGTGTGTGTGTGTATACACACATACTGGCATAGCACAAATCCTCTGAACACAAGAAGCTGGATGAATCAAGGTGTTTCAGAGGAACAGTGAAATCAGGCAACTATGTTTTGGGAGAAATATTATAAGCTCATTACTGGATAGGTTTTATTTGGGGGCTAGTGAGAAATCCAGGAAATGTCCTATCAACAGCAAAAGCTGCTACTGAGGTGGAGTCAAGATGGCGGAATAGAAACAGGACTTCTGTGGGGCTCCCGCTCCTACCTCCTCCAATTCATGTAAAAGGTGACATTGAACAAACTTTGGAGCTACAGAACCTACAAAATGACACAGAGAAGCTAACCTCCTGCTAAGGACAGCCTGGCAGGCTGGCAGGAAGCAGCCAGCACAGCACTTTGGGAGGCAAGCCCAGCCCCGTGAGAGCTGGAGGTTTTAGCCTCAGGGCGGCCACAACCAGCCACTGGCTAAAAGGACTTCAGATCACCAGCAGCTGTGGCAGTTTCTAGAATTATCAGCCCATAGATACAAAGGACAAAGTGAGAGGTCAGTGCAGTGTGGACTTTGTGAACCGGGAGTTTGGGAGTACGGTCAGGCCTTTACCCCCTGGAGGGAGAAGCAGCTGAAGTGCTTTGGCTGTGCAGCCACCACCACATGGCTGCTTCAGAGCTCCTGGTCTACATATTGCAGGGGGACCAAGCAACCACACTGAGGGTTAATCGCTCTTGCTTTAACCTGCTTGGATCTGGATTGCGGTCTAGGCTGGAGGTACTGGGGTGTGTGACCAGTTTGCCAGAGCGTGTGGAGGCTTCAGAGAAGACACCCAACTAATAGCTCCAGCAGCTACAAAAACCCCAGCAAATGGGACAAAGATCCCCCCAGGTAGCAGAGTTCTACTGTGGCAAAAAGCTCAAAAGTCAAGTAATTGAGAGGCAACATGAACAAACAAGCGAAGCAAGGCAAGCACCGTGGTCTGACTCTGGATTCCTTTTTAAGGGACAGAAAGGATTGGGGCATGGAACAGGAAGAAGACAATGAAGTCAGGACTCCTGCACCAGAAGCTTCCAAGAAAAAAGAAACTGCTTAGAGGCCACAGAGGAGCTTAAGAAGGATTTTGAAAAACAAATAAGAGAAGTGGAGGAAAAATTGGGAAGAGAAATGAGAACAATGCAAGAAAATTATGAAATGAGAGTCAACAATCTGATGAAAGAAAATAACACCCTAAAAAATAGACTAACTCAAATGGCGAAAGAGGCACAAAAAGTCAATGAGGAGAAGAATGCCTTAAAAAGCCAAATTTGCCAGATGGAAAAAGAATCTCAAAAATTCACTGAAGAGAATCATTCCTTCAGAATTAGATTGGAGCAAATGGAAGCTAGTGACTTTATGAGAAATCAAGATACTATTAAACAGATCCAAACAAATGAAAAAAAAAAATAGAAGGCAATGTGAAATATCTCATTGAAAAAATCACTGACCTGGAAAATAGATCCAGGAGAGATAATTTTAAAATTATTGGACTACCTGAAAGCCATGATCAAAAAAAGAACCTAGAAAACATTCTCCAAGAAATTCTCAAGGAAAATTGCCCTGATGTTTGAGAACCAGAGGACAAAATAGAGGTTGAAAGAATCCAACGATCACCTCCTGAAAAAGATCCCAAAAAGAAAACTCCTAGGAATATTATAGCCAGGTTCTGGAGTTTCCAGATCAAGGAGAAAATATTACAAGCAGCCAGGAAGAAACAATTTGAATACTGTCGAAAAACAATCAGGATAACATAGGATCTGGCAGCTTCTATACTGAGGGATCAAAGGACTTGGAATATGATATTCTGGAGGCCAAAGGAGCTGGGATTAAAACCAAGAATCACCTACCCAGCAAAACTGAGTATCATGTTTCAGGGGAAAATATGGTCATTCAATGGAATAGAGGACTTTCAAGAACTCCTGATGAAAAAACCAGAGTTGAATAGAAAGTTTGACATTCAAATACAAGAAGTAAGAGAAGCATAAGAAAGTAAACAGGGAAAAGAAATCATAAGGAACTTATCAAAAGTTGAAATACTTATATTCCTACATGGAAAAATGATAATTGTGACTTATGAAACTTTTCTCAGTATGAGAATAGTTGAAGGGAATAGAAATGTGTGTGTGTATAAATATGTACACATACACATATATGGCTATATAGGAGAGCATATGGGAGTATGAATACATATATGAGTGTGTGTATATATGTATACAGGTATACATAGACAGAAGGCACAGGATCAATTGAATAGGAAGGGATTATACTTAAAAGGTGAAATTAAAAGGTGAGAGAAGAATATAATGAAAGGAGATGGGGAGAGAGAGAATGGGATAAATTATCTCATATAGAAGAGGCAAGAAAAAACTGTTACAATGGAGGGGAAGAACAGGAAGGCAAAGGGAATGAGTCAACCTTATTCTCAATGAATTTGGTTTAGGGAGGGAACAATATACACACTAATAGGTTATCTCATCCCACAGGAGAGTAGGGGGGAAGGTGATGAGGGGGGGATGATGGAAGGGAGGTCAGGCTGGGGGGAGGAAGTTGGAAGCACACACTTTTGAAAAGGGACAGGATCAAAGTAAAGAAAAGAACAAATGGGGGCTGGGATTGGATGGAGGGAAATATAGTCAGTCTTTCACAATATATCCACTATGGAAATGTTTTGTATAGCTACACATGTACAACCTATATTGAATTGCTTATCTTCCCAGGAAGGGTGGGTGACAGGGGAGGAAGGGAAAGAATCTGGAATCCAAAGGCTTAAAATCAAATGTTTAAAAATATATATATATTATTATTATTATTATTATTTTATATGTAACTGGGAAATAATATATACAGGCACTGGGGCATAGAAATCCACCAAGCCCTACTGGAAAGTCAGAGGGGGGTGGGGGAAGATATAAGAGAGAGAAGATTGGGGGAGGGGATATTCAGTGGAATTACTGTTTTGGGGTGGTGGGAAAGGGAAAAATGGGGAGAAAATTTGTAATTCAAAATCTTGTGGAAATGAATGATGTAAACTAAAAAATTTTTTTAAGATGAACTACAATGAAACAAAACAAAAAAATAAATAAATAAACAACTAAACTCAAGAATAATCCTGGGGCAGTCAGGTAGCACAGCAAGTAAGAGCACCAGCTCCAGTGTTGGGATGACCTGGGGATCGAATCCCGGGCTCAGACACTTAGCACCCACCCAGAAACACCTGGACATGTAACCTTGAGCAAGTTACTTAACCCCAATTGCTTAGGGGCGGCCAGGTGGCTCAGTGAGTAAGAGCACCGCTTCCAGTGTCAGGATGACCTGGGGATCAAATCCGGGCTGAGATACTTAGCACCACACCCAGAAATAACTGGCTGTGTAACCTTGAGCAAGTTAGTTAACCCCTATTGCTTAAAAAAAAAAAAAAAGAAGAATCCTAATATCCACTTAACCAGAACCTCTCATTTCCCTCCTATTCCAGATAAAAAGGAGTCACTCTGGTTTGTGATGAGAACCTCAGGGTGGAAAATGAAGAAATTTCCAGGAAGTCTTGACTAAGTGAGAAATCTGTGACCCATGGTATGAAGTAAATTTAAACAATGTATCTGGAACAACCTACAAGGACCTACTTAGGTCATTCTTTCTCCTGACTGATTATAATAAAAAATACTTAGATAATTTCTCTCAGAAATATAATTGTAAACCCTATTATTTTTTTAAAAAGCATCATCAAAACTTCAAAAAGTTGAAATAACATGATGGTCTCATATGCTGCTTAAAAACAACTTATGTTTCTAAGTATTACTTACTTGGTGGTCTTTCTCTGAGAGGATATTTCCGAAGTTTTTCAATTATGTCAACGATAATTAAAGAAGCCAGAACCACTGATACTGGTAAGTCCGGTAAAGTGTCAGGTAGTGCAGATGTGTTAGAAGCATTCTTTTGAACCTGTTTTAAGGGAACCAATGAGAAACATTTACATAACTGTCATTCTTCATTGAGATACCTTTTCCCACTGTGGAACTATGTATCTAAATACTTTTAATGACATAAAAGAGGATTTTATTCCCCCCCCCAGCTCAATTAATCACAAGTGATGAATTGTTAATTGATTAACGAGGTGTTTATATCCCAATCCTTCCATAAAGTATGTAGACCTTTCTCTAAGTGAAGTGGAAAGGGATAATTCTATTAACTGATGGAAGATGGTCACACTCATAAGTAATCCTTAAAAGGATAATTTCAGTGGGTGGCTAGGTGGCGCAGTGAATAGAGCACCAGCCCTGAAGGCAGGAGGACCTGAGTTCAAATCTGGCCTGAGACACTTAACACAAAAACTAGCCATGTGACCTTGGGCAAGTCACTTAACCCCAATTGCCCTCCAAAAAGCAAAAACAAATAAAATGCTCTTAGTTTTCTTCCAGTAATCTTGTGAATTTGCCAAACCTACTTTTTTGAGGGGGGGGGTGACCTTTCCCATCATCTGCTGCTGAGTTAGTTGTTTCTTTGTTCATATATGTGTCCATATAGAGAAGATAGAACTAGAAGTTTCTGTTATTTCATCAATTTAAGAAACTCCCACTACCAATGCAGATTTCAACCTGTATCTGACTTAGTAAGCAAATACCAGGAAGTTTCCTAAAATATATAGTGGTTAGGTAACTTTCCCAAATCACCAAGTAGAATGGAGAGAGGACTAGACTTGGAGTCTGGAAGAGCAAAGTTTAAATCTTGCCCTAGACACTCCTGCTAACTACATGACCCTGGACAAGTAACACAACTTCTCTAAACCTCAGTTTCTTCCACAAGAAACTCTCAATTTCATTTGTAAAATTGGAACAATAATAGCAGTTGTCTCACAGGTTTATTGTCAAATGAGATACTACATGTAAAGAATTTTATAAATCTTAAAATGCTATGTAAGTGCTAATTATTGTTGTTATTCATAATAATACCATGTTTCCCCGATAATAAGACCTATCCCAAAAATAAGCCCTCCCCTTACTGTGTAAGATTCCTCTAAAATAAGCCCTCCCCCAAAAATAAGCCCTATTGAGATTGCTACTGTAGTGAAGGTGATCCCCTGCACTACATGCTACATTACGGTACCCTCTGTATGCACCGTTCCCCCCCCCAGGTGAAATGCACGCCGCGCTCCAAGCTGCATCCAATCAGAGCTGCAGCAGTGAACGCGTCATCCTGTTCTTCCCCAGTGATTTGCTTGCTGGCGCCATTGAGAGCAGTGCCGCGGAGGAGAGCTGAGGCAGGACAACATAAGACCTCCCCTGAAAATAAGCCCTCTGGTGTTTTTCTTTCCAAAAAATTTAATAAGACAGTGTCTTATTATCGGGGAAACATGGTAATGATTGTTATTTCTATTGTCCTTGTCAGCGGGAGGATTGAACCCACTTAACACTGCATACAATGTTCTCCATGCCTCATGTCTTATTATTTGGGGCACATAATTAAAGTAGAACAAGAATGAAAAATAATTGTTTTTGCTCAGACTTAACAATGTCAACAAACATGAATGATTTGGCAAAGGAAAGATGAAAACAGCTCTAAGCAAGAGTTCTTAACTTTTAGCATTATGGACCCCTTTGGCAGTAATGAAGCAGATGGATGTATTCTCAGAATCATGTCTGCAAATAACTGTAGGAAATGATAACTTTCAGTTAGACATCAGTGAAAATAAAGATGTAATTTTTTCCCATCCAAGTTCACGGACTCCCCAAAATCCCAGAACTCTTAGGACAGGGATTTTTAACCTGCAGTGTGTGAACTTAGAAAAAAAATGATAATTGTATTTCATTATAATCAGTTTCCTTTGTAATCTTTTGTACTGTATTTCAAGGATTTCAAAACATTATTATTAAAAGGGGCTCACAGGTCTCACCAGACTTTCAAAGGGGTTCATGACATAAAAAATGTTAACAATCCCTGCTTTAGAATGTTTGTAGTTTTTCATCCTGAATTACCTTGAATATTAAAAGTTTCTAGAAATAAGTATCAATGGGTAAAGGTCATATATACCTTCATATAGCATATCATTCCAGCTCAGAGTGAAAATTTATGCATTAAATTTTTCCTATTAAGTCTAAATATCAGAAGATTTGAGTGCCCATTGGGAGGATAGGTCTTCAGAAAATTATTCAAAGTAGACAAAGCCTGATGAATCTTTTCCCTTTTGCTTTCTCTCTGCCTTCTTTTTGGTGTTCCCCTTTGAGGGGCACCTCACGTGTCTTCCTCAGTTGCCCATTTCCCTGAGTCCCACATTGAAATACTCCATACAGGCCTGCCCTTTTGCACCTGGGTGCCCCAATCCCTACTCCTCTGCTACCCAGAATTTCCTATTCTCATGTTCTCACCCCTATCTCCAACTTGACTGTAACAAAGGAAACAGTAACCTTTATTTTATCCCCTCAGGGCCTGACTTTTGCCCAAAGTCAACAAGGATAGGGTGCAGGTTAGAAGAGATTCCCATGACCTTTCATCAGTAACATATGGTTTGTGGTAACAATCCTGATTCTCTGCTGGTAATATTCCACTGATCTTGCAGCACAAGGAGGCCTGGATTAAAAATCAGGATATGCTTTTGAATTTTGGCTATACTAGTTTTCAGCATGACACTTAACCCCTCTGATACTCATCACAAAAATGAAGAGGTTCTTTATCTGGGGTTCATAAATTGTTGTTCAGTCATTTCCGTGGTGTTTGACTCTTTGTGACCCCTTGGGGGATTTTCTTGGAAAAGATATTGGAGTAGATTGCCATTTCCTTCTACAATTCATTTTATAGATGAGGGAACTGAGGGAAACAGGATTAAGTGACTTGCCCAGGGTCACACAGCTAGGCAGTATCTGAGGCTGGATTTGAACTTAGGTTTTACTGACTCTGGGTCTGGTGCTCTATCTACTGCACCACCTAGTGGCTGCTTTGTAATTCTAAGTTTTTTTATTTTAGGTATACCTATATGTATAAGCTTTAATAGCTTAAAATTGGATAAAGACTTTGGGATACCTCGTATAAAAAATATTATTCTGAGAAGGGACCCAGGGGCTTCACCAAACAGCTATAGGGGTTCATGACATGTAAAAGTAAAAAGCTCCTGGATGGGTTGATCTCTGACATCACTTCCAAATCTAGATTCTATGATCCTGTCATCTTGTCCCATGAGAATGATTCTAGGGGCAGCTAGGTAGCACAGTGAATAAAGCATCATCCCTAGAGTCAGGAGGAACTGATTTAAAATCCAGCTTCAGCCACTTAACACTTATTAGCTGTGCAACCTTGGGCAAGTCACTTAAACCCAATTGCCCTGCCTCCTCCCCTCCAAAAAGACCACAAAAAAATTAAAAAAGAATGATTCTATTGGTAGGAATTGTGAGAGGGATTTAGAAGTAACGTGGCACAGTGAGAAAGAGCACTGAATTTGGAGTCAAAGGATCTGGGTTCAAATCTAAGTTCTGCTATGTACTACCTGGGTGATATTGGCAAATCACCCAGCCTCTATGGCCAGTTTCTCTTCTGTAAAAAACCAGTGCAGTTGGACTAGATTCAGAAAACAGCTATGAAAGTCCCCAATACAAGGGGACAAGATTAAGATGTAATTGGGAAATGTTTAGCAAAATAAATTAAAATCCAACTAGGTAATGTAAATTTCTAAGTCAATCCAGTCCTTCTGTTTCTATTTGAGTTTGATACCATTGGACTAAATGAACTCTAAGGTCTCTTCCAGCTGTAACATAAGTCAGTGGATTTTAGGTCAAATAAGGAAAGGTAATATGGTGAGGCAGATATTGGGGGTGGGGGGTGGGGATAGGGCAGTCAGAGCCCTGCAGGACCCCTCCGTGAAGTCCATATTCTCAAATTCCAAAGTTTATCTAGACCAGGAAATCAGACTTACATACCTCTGTGACTGCTATAGAAAATCCAAAGCATGGAAGTGTTGTGAATACTATACACATCATCAAAGGAGGTCTCCTAGCAAGGAAGAAAATAAGCAAGTAAGCAAAAGCAATAATGTACAGGATTACCACTTCCTGTTATATTTTGCTAATTCAAGGACAGTTTTTCTAAGAAGTTCCTGCTTCCTTATTTCCATTTCCGAAATGTTTCAAAGTGGGGACAGGCATATAAACACACCCCAAATTATTCTTCTAGGAAAAAAAGAGGGAGAGATTTTGAAATTATGAGCAAAAGAAGATATATAGACATCACTCACTGGAATTTCTAGCTTACAAGAGTCAAGTAAAGTGACATTCACTGTCGTCATATTTAATTAACCAGAATCTTAGTCAAGACTTCAGGATCTGAGACTAGCCCAAATAAGGAAGATTCTGGTAAGTTCACGGACAGGATTTGCTTCTGGCTAAAAAACTGATCTTTGGGGAAAATACATGTCAATAATAAAATAGCAGGCTTTTGTTGTTATTCAGTCTTTTTCAGTCACATTTGAAACTTTGAGACTCCATTTGGAGCTTTCTTAGCAAAGATACTGGAGTGGTTTGTCATTTCCTTTTCCAGCTCATTTGATAGATGAGGAAACTGAGGCCAATAGGGTTAAGTGACTTGCCCAGGGTCATCCAACTAAGAAGTGTCTGAAGTCACATTTGAACTCAGAAAGATGCGGTCTAGCACTCTTATCCAGTGTGCCACCTAGCTGCCACAAGCAGATCTTTAGGAACTATCTTTTTTCAAATGGTACTGGCAAAAAGGGCATTGCATTTGGTGTCAGAAGATCTGGGTTCAAGTCCCAGACCCAGGTTTGTGGTTACTTACTTTGCTGGATTACTTTGAAAAAGATATTTCATTCCTCTAATCCTACTTCCCTCATGATAATCCCATAAATATCCCTTAATGATAATTACACTGCCTATTCATAGGGTTGTTGAGGAAAAAAGCTTTGGAAACTATAAATCACCAAGCATTTGTTAATTAACAAATATTCATTAAAGACCCTACTCTGTGTCAGGCACTGTCCTAGGCATGTGCTGATGAGGATACGAAGACAGGTAAGAAGAGATTTATAGTAAGAAAGGCCATCTAATCCATCTCCCCGTGTGTTATAGATCAGACACTGAAGACACTCAGAGGAAGTGATTCAAGGTCACACAGGTGGTAGACAGTCACCAAGTCAAGTAAAGGCAACTGTTATCATTGATTAAGCACTGACTATGGGAGAGAGTGGAGGTCCAAAGCAGTATAGAATTGGAAACTTGTTCCTCTGACTCTAAATCAATTGCACTTTGCATCTCTCTCTAATCAGGCTTCCTCACAAAGTCCCAACCTGTAAAAACCATGCAAATGTAAGTTCTTATTAATGTGCTTGGTTGTGTTCACAACAGAGCATTGTTTGAATTTTATACAAGGACATTTTTTCTCCAGAGGGCAGAAAAATCAACAAATGTTTATTTATTGAGTAACTACTAGAGTATTGAGTCCTTTAGTTTTGTGAGAGTCCTACCCTTTACATTGGAAACCAGAGTGGTTGGGTTGATTATGATTTTCAGTTCCCCAATCTTGGCAATCTATCTCTAACCTTCACATGTTTGCACAAGCTGTTCCATACACCTGGAACACATTCCCTCATCATCCCCACCTCAAGCATTCCTAACTTCCTTCAACATAGGAGTCACCTCCTTTCTCTGTGTCCTTAATTGTTAGTATTTCATCAAATTATTTCATTCTTACTTATCTGTGTAAATGCCATACTTCACTTTCCAGCAGGAAATAAACTCCTTGTCTTACAGTGGATGCTGGATAAATGCTTGCTGAATTCAATATTACAATAATAATATTTTATAGTCCTTTTTTTGGCAAAGCTCTTTTCATTTACTATCTCATTTAATCCTCAAAACAACCATGGGAGGTAGGAGTTATTACTAAGCCCATTTTACAGTTAAGGAAATTCAGTCCAAGAGAAATTTGATGACTTGCCCAGGGTGCCAAAAACAGTAATGTCCGAGGTAAGACTGAATTTGAGTTTTCAGGACTCCAAATTCAGGTGTCTAATCCACTGGCACTACCTAACTATGAATTATGACTTTCAGTCTACAATTGGGAGCCATAATTCTCAATAGGATGAGGATAGTTAAAGCATTGTGAAAGTGATTCTTATTTTCATGGGTAGTGTCCCTTGGCAGCTGTAATTTCTGCATCACTCTCATTCATACAACAGGACGTCAAGACTCAGATATCTGCCTTCCTGTTTATTGCTCCAGCTTCATGATCGTATACAAAAGGACTCAAATGCTTCAAGGCAAATGTTAGCCAAACTCATTGTGCAAGAGTGGTCCTTTTCTTGAGATATATTTGGCTTTCCTAGTAAAAGGAGAGATTCCAGGAGGAACAGAATGACAGTGGTGGTCAGGAACTCAAAAGAAACTATCTGGTGTTTTATTGAACCTATAAATGTGAAACTGTCTTTCTGAGCATTAAGTGTCCAGACAGTCACACCTGGAGAGAGCAATCTGAAACTTGAAAGCACCAAGTGCACTTCCTGGGATGGTCTAAAGAAACAAAAGCTTTATTTATAATTTTGGAACACGCCACATCCAGAAGAGGCCCTTTGATCAGAGATGAGAGAGAAGCAAGGGTTATAGGATCCCTAGCCCAGAAAAGAGGAAAATAAAAGAGGGATGTTTTGATAAATTACTTTCTTTCTTACTCTCTCTTCTGGAAGCATCCAACCTGTGACTTCCTGATTCCCTGCCAAAAGGGAGTTGTTGGCCTAATGACCACCATGATTTTGAGTCTTTTCCAAGAATTTGAGTCAAGCTCAGGGAAAACCTAGGAAACTCAGAGTTCCCCCATCAGGTCCTACCTAGATCAGTAGGACTTTTAGATTGGGAGCCATTCCTGTGGAAGGGACTTCAAAACTTCCTTATTTAAATAGGGCCCCTCTGGATTTGGGGGGCATACCTACCTGAGTTCAAAGAAGACTTTTTCATTTTTTTTCTTATGAACTTAACAAATATAATATTTCAATATAAAAAGAACAGAGAGGATTATATGTGAAACTGTGAACTCTTATCAATATAGTTTTTATATTAAATTTAATATAGCAGTAACAAAATGACCCTGCTAATCTGTGTCACCTTCTGCTCAGAAGAAAATTCTTAGGGCAATGAAAATGGTGGATCTCTAAATAACCCATAGCTGTCCTTGGGAATCTAATGAGTCAAATTACCCAAAAGCCCAAATATCCAGTGACATGATAATTCCAAAGTTAGTTTGTGGGTTTTGCTTTGGAAAAATGACAGCAATAACAACAATATATTGGGAGTCAAGTGTAGCTGGTAAGATTATATTCAGTATCAAGCGATGTTCATAGAGCCTTTCACCTTCTACTTCAGTCCTGGTATCTATCTTCCTCTACTAGGAAGGCCTTTTTTTTTTGGCTATTTCTGATCTTTCTTATTTTACATTCAAACCCACATGTATATTAATTTTCTGTATGTATGAGCTCTTACACATTCTGTATAGATCAACTTCAAAATCAAAATAATAATCATAGTGGAAAATATATTTTTTCCCAGATGACATAAATAATGCATTAGAAAAGATCAGATCATTCATTAAAGCACATAATTATACTTAGCAGGGAAATTTGTTCCCATATACTTTTTTCCCCCTGACATTTCAGGTATGCTTATAGGTATATAAATGCGACCTCTATAACTAATCATAACTTGTCTTTAATTACATTAAGTCTTGCCTTTTTATTTTAAAAATGTTATCCAACTAAAGATTCAGAATGAGGCATATTTTTGGACATGGTCTCAACGCAGGAATGCTTTGCTTGATTATGCTTATTTCTTATTTTTTCCATAATAAAGGTTGGTGGGGAGAGATGGAATGGAAAGAAAATGAATGTTTGTTCATTAAAAATTATAAAATTTAATAAAACAGTAAAAGTATTATCTGGGATGTGGCTATTTAAGGCAATAATTTTCAAGTGATATAGAATTTATCAACATATCAAAGTGGTTATGAGTCAGAATTTATGAGAACTGGCTAATTAAAAATCACATACAGATAGACTGTCAGAATGCAAAATAGACTTTGAAAGCACAAAGTTATATAACAAAATTGGCTTTACTTTACTGTTGTACCAGAATAAAATTCAACTACTAGCTTCTTGTATCTAATGCTACAACATGTGTGTACAGCTTTTTGTGCACAAGAAATAGGTCTAATGTTCAACTCTCCTAATGTAGCATTTAAATTTTGTTTTTATCTAGACCTGTGATGCATCAGACAAGAGAAAGTTTGATGAGGAAGCTTCTTTCCCAATGGAGACTGACACCTCATCAGCAACTACTAGTCTCAGAGAGTCAGCTGGGTCACTGAGGTAAAGTGCTTTGTCTATGGTCCAAAAACCAAAATCTGTGAGAGGGAGGGCTTGCAGGTTGATCTTCCTAAATCCAAAGTCAGTCTTCTATCCCTTGTTCTGGGCTGCCTCAGTGTTTAAATACTATTGTTTAGTATAATCTACTCAATTGAGATTACTATAAATTCATGTTCATTTTTTTCATCTTATTGATGGTATACTTAAAGAATCCTATAAAACCAACTAAAAACTACTTGAAATAATTAACAACTTTAGCAAAGTTGCAGGATATAAAAAAACTCATATAAATCATTAGCATTTCTATACATTACAAAAAAATCCCAGCAGCAAGAAATAGAAAGAGAAATTACATTTAAAATAACTGCAGACAATATAAAATATTTGGGAGTCTACCTGCCAAGACAAACCCAGAAACTATATGAACACAATTACCAAACACTTCACACAAATAGTCAGATCTAAATAATTGGAAAAATATCAATTGCCCATGGGTAGGCTGAGCCAATGTAATAAATAAAGACAATTCTACCTGAATTAATTAGCTTATTCAGTGCCATATCAAACTATCAAAAATTATTTTATAGAACTAGAAAAAATAATATAACAAAATTCATCTGGAAGAAAAAAAAGTCAAGAAGAATGACAAGGAAATTAATGGAAAAAATGCAAAGGAAGGTGGCCTACCTATACCGATATAAAACTATATTATAAAGTGGCAATCATCAAAACTATGTGGTACTGACAAAGAAATAGAATGGTGGATCAGTGGATTAGGTTAAGTATACAAAACACAGTTGTAAATGACTATAGTAATTTACTATTTGATAAATCCAAAGACTTCAGCTTCTGGGATAAGAACTCACTATTTTACAAAAACTGTTGGGAAAACTGGAAAATAGCATGGCAGAAACTAGGCAGAGACCAATATATCACGTCATATGCCAAAATAAGGTCAAAATGGGTAATATGATTTAGACATAAAGGGGAATAGCATAAGCAAATTAGGAAAGCAAGGAATAGTTTACCTGTCAGATCTGTGGAGAAGAGAAGAATTTATGACAAAACAAAAGATAGAAAACATTATGAAATGCAAAATAGATTATTTTATTACATTAAATGTAAAAGGTTTTGCATAAACAAAGTCAATGCAACCAAGATTAGAAGGAAAGAAGAAAGCTAGGAAGCAATTTTCACAGTGCTTTTAATAAAGGTGTCATTTCTAAAATATATAAAGAACTGAGTCAAATTGATAATAATAAAAGCCATTCCCCAATTGATAAATGGATAAAGGTTATGAACAGGAAGTTTTCAGAGGAAGATATTAAAACTATCTACAGTCATATGAAAATATGCTCTAAATCTCTAGAGAAATGCAAATTAAAACAACTATGAGGTACTACCTCATACCCATCAAACTGACTAATATGATGGAAAAGAAAATTGATAAATGCTGGAGAAGATGTGGGAAAATTACAACACTAATGCATTGTTCACAACATCATTGTGAACTAATCCAATCATTCTGGAGAGCAATTTGGAACTCTGCCCAAAAGGCTATAAAATTGTGCATATCCTATGATCCAGCAATACCATTGAAAAAGGGAAAAAGATCCACATGCATAAAAATATTTATAGCACCCTTTTTCTTGGTGACAAAATATTGGAAACTAATGGGATGCCTATAAACTGGGGAATGGCTTAACAAGTTGTGGCATATGAATGTGATGTAATACTATTGTACTAGAAGAAATGATGAACAGGGGAAGCTATATGGTGCAGTGAATAGAGCACCAGACCTGGGGTCAGGAGGACGTGAGTTCAAATTTGGCCTCAGGCACTTAACACTTACTAGCCATGTGACCTTGGGCAAGTCACTTAACCCCAATTGCCCTGCCTTCCTCCCTATAAAAAGCAAAAAAAAAAAAAAAAGAAAAGAAAAGAAATGATGAGCAGGTGGATTTCATAAAAACATGAAAAGACTTACATGAACTGATGCTGAATGAAATGAGCAGAACTAGGAGAACATTGTACACAGTAAATGTACCATTGTATGATGATCAACTATGATGGACTTAGCTCTTCTCAGCAATATAATGATCCAAAACAATTCCAAAAGGCTCATGATGGAAAATGGTATTTATCCAGAGAAAGAACTATGAAGTCTGAATATAGATCGAAGCATACTCTTTTCACTTTTTTGTTTTTTTTCTTTTTCATTGGTTTCCCTTTTGTTCTGATTCTTCTTTCATAACATCACTAATGTGGAAATATGTTTAATATGATTGCACATGTATAACCTATATCAGATTGCTTGCTGTCTTTGGAAGGAGAGAGAGGAGGGAGAAAAGGAGGGAGGGAGGAAGAAAAATTTGGATCTCAAAATCTTAGAAAACTGAATGTTGAAAACTATCTTTACATGTAATTGGAAAAAATAAAATGCTATTAAGTAGAAAAAATATTTTATTCATTTCGGTAAGACTCACCCTCATGAGTTCAAATCCAGCCTCAGACACTAACTGTATGACCCTGGGCAAGTCACTTGACCCTGTTTACCTTGGTTTCCTCATCTGTAAAATGAGCTGGAGAAGGAAATGGCAAACCACACTAGAATCTTTTCCAAAAAAACCCCAGGGGCGTCCAGGTAGCACAGTGAGTAAGAGCACTGGCTCCAGTGTCAGGATGACCTGGGGATCGAATCTGGGCTCAGACACTTAGCACCCACTCAGAAACACCTGGCCGTGTAACCTTGAGCAAGTTACTTAACCCCAATTACTTAGGGGCAGCCAGGTGTCTCAGCAAGTAAAGAGCACCGGCTCCAGTGTTGGGATGACCTGGGGATCAAATCCGGGCTCAGAAACTTAGCACCACACCCAGAAATAACTGGCTGTGTAACCTTGAGCAAGTTACTTAACCCCGATTGCTTAAAAAAAAAAAGAAAGAATAAAAAGAAAACCCCAAATGGTGCCATGGAGAATCAGACACAACTGAAATGACTCAACAACAATTTGTACTGTGCTCTTCCTTAGGAAAAGCTGTACTCTCATCACATGTACCATTTCCTAAGTATTGATGAAATTGGGTTAGGAGAGTGATACAAAATTTTAAAAGAAAATAAAGAAAAGAGCGTGATTGGAACATTTAAAAATTTACAAAAAGAATAAAAGGAAGTTCATAAGAGACAGACAAAAAGGGTAGTTTTACTGCTATCATTTTAACTTTTAATATATACCTTTAAAATGTACACAAGAAAAATTCAGTTTCATATATAATCAATGTTTGTGTTCTTTGTCTATCAAAATGTCTGTATTTGTTATGTTTAAGTTAATAATAAAAAAAGTAATAGAAATAGCTTGCTATTTTTCCAACATAGCAAACCTTTTCTAAAATTTTAGTAGAATCCATTTTTTTCTTTCAGATTAGTAGTCAAGTCAGCAGGAAGCACTTACTACCACAAGTCAGGTACTGAACTTTGTATCCCAGAGGATGCAAAGACAGGCAAAAGAATCCGGTTTGATAGAAGCACCACAGGAGTTTTCCACCCAACCTCCATTTCCCTGACTGGGTGTCTTACCTGAATATACTTACCATTTTTTTATTCTGGAACAAAGACGATGCTTTTTGTATAGCAGAATTTTTACAGGAATCCAAACTATCAGTGTCACCAGTGCTACATAAGCAATGGAAATGGACACAATGAGCCAATAACATGTCTTCTCAGTGGAGTTCTTTGTCCCTTGGAAGGCTGAGGCAAACTGTTCTGTCACCATAAGAGTTGGAATGGAAAAAGCAGCAAATTCTAGGATCTCATAAACCAGGAGTTTGATTGATTTTCCAGACACCATTCTGAAATGGCCACTTCTTAGGGAAAAAAAACTTTCTTCTACATAATCAGTAATACATACAAAGATACTGTCCTGAACTATGTTCAAGTTCTTTGCACGAGCATACACATGCGCACACAATAATCATTGACTTTTTTATTCTTTTATTGACCATTAAAGGGTTCAATAATCTCATTAACTATTAAGTACAAGGTATCTGTTAAAGTGATTTCCTAGAGTAGTTACATATGGATCACCTGAGTCATGATTTTTGCACCATATTTCTTTGTATTGGTCAAAAGTATTTGTTATTACTATTAAAAACTGTGGTGCCTAGAAATATTTACATACTATTTTATATTACAAAGTTGTTAGGTCAATAATTACCTGTCCCATATTTCACTCATTAGGAAGCTGAGACATAGACATATTAACAATGGTTCAATAGTCGACTTTATTGGTATAAATACACTATGTCTAGGCCAAAACAAACAAACAAACAAACAAACAAATTCATCATTTTAAAGAAGCCAATTACCTTTAAGTTGTGAGGTGTTGGTCTAAACCTA
Organism: Petaurus breviceps papuanus; assembly: GCF_028583685.1. Classification (NCBI taxonomy): domain Eukaryota; kingdom Metazoa; phylum Chordata; class Mammalia; order Diprotodontia; family Petauridae; genus Petaurus; species Petaurus breviceps. Next base: position 9,305,962 of record NW_027185777.1, on the reverse strand, counting down.
ATTTCTTCCTTTCTGCTGTCCAATTTTCCCAGCAGTTTTTGTCAAGGATCCCAATAGCTGGGGTCTCTGTATCTATTGAATACAAAGTTAATAGATACATTTCCTTCTGTATTATTATTCTGTATATATGTATTATATAATATAATACAATATATATATAATATAGAATAGAAATATATTCTGTATTGTATACCCCATCTTTTCTACTGATTTGTCTTACTATTTTTCAAATGAGTATTAAATTATTTTTAATAATAACTGCTTTGTAGTATTGCTTGAGATGTAACACTGCTAGGTTCCCTTCCTTTTCATTTCTTTTCATGATTTTTCTTTAGATTTAAAAAAAATTTTCCCCCTTCATATGAATTTCATTATTCTTTCTAGTTCTATAAAGTATTCTTGTGCTACTTTGATTGGTATGGCATGAGTTTGTGGATTTAAGAAGTCTTGTCTTTTTTTTATATTATCTTGTCTTTATTTCTGTAAACAGTTGCCTGTGGTTATATTTATAAAGTTCTTTGGTGCATCTTGGAGAGTAAGCTTCTAAATATATTATACATTTTCCAATAATTTTAAATGGAATTTCTCTTTTTATCTTTTCCTGGAAACTAAGGGAATACCCATGAATTGAGGAAGGACTGAATAAGCTACAGTATCTAAAGGGGATGGAGTACTATTGTGCCATAAGAAATGAGAAAATAAATTATTTCCAAAAGATATGAAAATACTCATAGGAACTGATGCAGAATGAAACAAACAGAAACAAAAGAACGATTTATAATATTGTAATGGAAATGGGAATTTGACAATCTTCCGTGTCCCTTAATAAGCCTAAGGAAATTTAAAGACCTTCTGTGCTTCAAAGATCTTCCCTGCCCCCAATAATATGAATGTAATTACATGGAGGCTGTGGTAGGAGGAAGTTGCCAAAGGATGGAGCAGAGCCCTCTCTGGGAGTCAGAGCAGCTAGACAATGGGAAAGAGAGGACACACCCAGGGAGACAGTTAGACTTGTTGAGTGTTGGTTTATGGGAAGGCTAAAGGATGGTGTGTCTCTCTGCTGCATTGTGGTGTATTGACTTTTATGTTGCTATGATGGATTCGGTTTCCCAGTGTTGGGATTTGGTTTCCTGGTATCTGGGGAAAAATGTTTTGCTTCTGTGTTCTATGTGGAAAGCCTGTTGTATTTCTGTAGCAGCAAGCCCCCTAGCATACCCAGGGTGCTACCAACACAGGTTCTTAGATCTGCTTCTCCAAAGGAAAGCAATTCAAAATGGGTTAACAATCTTATTTTAATCAAACATATACAAACAGAAGTTACAAACAGACAGAGAAACAGATCAGCAGACAGGGCTTCCCACTATCTGACCATTACATCCATACCTAGTCAGTTAACAGAGAGGGAAGCACCAACATCTGGGTTTTCAAAGCTGGGGGAGTTAATGGCTGCCCAGAGTCTCATCTGGCCAAATCACACACCAAAGTGAGCACCAAAGCAAAATCTCACATCAGGGTATATGTAGCCTTCTCCTGGATCAGAGACTATCACAACCCTCATGACCCACTGCCCAATCACAAAGTAACAAGGTGTGGGTGTTCATGAAGAACAAGCCTCCCACCACAGGCTCCTGGTGAGTACATTCAGCCTATTGGGGGCAGAGTATATTCTCAAATCAAGGAAGGTTCTCAGAGTCACTTAAGCCTGTCAAAAGGCCAAGGGGCAGAGAAGATCTTCAGATTCTCGTTCCCATAACAATTTTGCAATTGAGAACGATGTTGGAATATTTACAGTCATGGTTGCCAGTTACATTGGCACTGTAAATATTGCATTGGCACTACAACTATGTATCAATATTATGAAAATGAGCGATTTTGAGGACTTTTATAAAGAGATAAAAATGAAATGAGAAGGGGGGAAATGTATATAACACTGTCAAAACAAGCAACTTTGAAAACTCTAAGGACTATGATCAATATAATGACGATTTATGATTCTAGAAGACCAGTTGACAAATAAATCTTGATAGCAATACTTTGTTACAAGCAATGTCTTACAAAGTGCAGGCAGTAAGGGGTGGAAGTGGGGGAATAATCTAGAAATACTTGTAATATAAAAACAAAATATATCAATAAAACTGGAAAGAGAAACCATAATCTTCATTAATAACTTAGGTGCTGTTTTTTCATAAACAGGTATTGAGCACCTATGGTCCTGGACTCTATGTTATCTGTCCAAAAATCCTAAGGAAGATAAGACACAAACAACAGACCATGTAACAGGCAACAGATTATAAGTACCACAAGAATAGTACAGATAAGGTATCATTGGCGTTCCAAAGAGGGAGAAATTATTTTTGTTCATTGCCATCAGTTAAGTCTTCAAAGAAGAAGCAATTGAGTTGCACCTTAAAGAATGGGTAAGACTTTGATAGAATAAAATTGGACATTTCAGTCAGGGCATATGAGTGCAATGGACATGAGTCAAGGTATATTTGGTAAATTGTGTGCTGTAGCACTTGATTGAAGCAGAAGGGGTGACAAAATGCACAGAAGGAAATAAAAAGTTCCAAAGGGAACACAAGAGATTTTGTTAACTTGTTAAATCTTACATATATAGGTTGCTTCTGTTACAATGATCCAAAATAGTTTGTCAGCAAAGGAAATGAGTATCAATCAACAGACAATAAGCACTTCCTAGGGAGGAAATGGGTGAAAATGGTGCTAGGGAGGTGCTGTGGAGAACAGATGAGGGGAATGAACCATAGATGATGCTTAAGTTTTGAACTTCAGTGACTTTGGAAATAGTGGAACCATTAACCCAATAGAGAAATCAGAGAAAGAGGTATAGGAGATTTGTGGTAGGAAAGAAATGATAAATTCTCATTTGAACAGGTCAAGGGAACATCCATGGGAATATTACCCATATGGATAGAAATGTAAATCTGGAATTCGGGTGAGGGGGCAGGACTCAAGATGTAAACATGGGAGTCACACGTAAACACAGTAGTAGTTACAGCTCTGAGAATGAGTTGGTACCTCTTATCTATAATTTGTGTGTGCATGGGTGTACGTCTGTGTCTATTTCTAATACTTTCCCCTTTTCCTTTTGCTAATCCTTCTTCCCCCTGATGGTCCTTCAAAAATTTGAAAATTGCCAGCACATCTGAACCGCCCCTACACCGAATCTTCTCTTCTTCGTTCTGGGATATTTGCCCACAGATCTCACAACTAATAAATGTCTGAGGTAGGATCCAAAGTGAATTCCCCCTGACTCCACCTTCAGCACACTGTCATACTGTCTGAAGAGGTAAAAGAGTTCCTTTCAAATTTTTGCAACATGTTTTCAGAAAAATGGGAAAATAGGTTTTATGAGCCTCCACAAACTCTAGTCTCAATGTCAGGGTTCCATTCTTGCAGCTCTCCCTCTTATGAGAAACCCACAATGGTAGAACCAAAGAGGCAGTTTTAATGACTTAAGGAAAAGCATGGAAATACTTCGATTGGAGGTGAAATATTTTGCTTTCATCACCCAAATCCTACATGGTCTTTAATGCTAGGTTCCACCAATTCCTTATAATAACCATATCTAATTTGTAGTGAAAAATCTGACAGGTTTGACCAGAATTTGCTTATATACTAAGATCATTCATGTAATCATCATTTTCCCCCAATAGAGATATTGTATAAGCCAAGGGGGAAAAAAATTCCTCACATTTCCAACTTCTATTTCCTTCCTGCACATAGGAGCTTGGAAATTGAAAGTCTCTTAAATTATTAGTCAAGTCATCTATGTTCCTAGATTTGTGCATTGTTTTCAGCAAGCCCTATGAAACAAAATGTACCAACATCCAGGAATGTCCTGGCGCATCTGTAGTTTATTTCCTGTGATGATAATTGTTGATGGGCCAGTAGAACTGAAGACTGAGAACTTGCTTTTAGAATCACAGCTAAAATCCCTGTGAAATGGAAGGAAGAAGTTAAGAGGGTAGGTCTATCCAAAGGCCTGTTTCAGCCTCTTGCAGTGTCAATTTGCTCATACTTGTGAGCACATATCACCAAATAAACCCACTGAACCCAATTCAATATGCACATGGAAAATATCTCTATTTCCTGTCCATTGTATGATCCCTTTATTAAATGTAATTGGAGAATAAGAATAATGGAGGTTCAATTTACATTATCATTTCTTATGTATTATCTAATTATTTCCACTATTAAACTACAAACTCCTTGAGAAAAGGGATAGAGGTGTTGCTCATTTTTGTGTACTCCCTCAGTATCTACTATTATGGTGCCTTCTACATAAGAGGCAATCAATAAACAAGTAACCTTTAAAAAAAATTCTAATATTATCAGTGCTATTTTCCTTCAAAAATAGAATCATAGTCCAGTGTGTACTATAGCCAGCACACCTTGAGCTCACCTAGAGTCAATTGTTAAGTTTTCATTGTGAGCATTTGCACCTTGGAAATCTACAACCACTATAAAGCCAGACTTGATTTGTTGTTTTGTTGATTATTTAGACTTAAGAAAGTGATGGAGAAAATAATAATGTGGATTAAACTTAATGTGTTTCCTGCTTATGGTTTGGGGAGCTGATTGTTAAACATTTACCAGCACATCACTGATCACACCTGACCAGCTCTAACACACATACCTCTTTGTGTTGTGGTAGTTGGGGAGTAAGGAAAGTTACAGAGAGGAAACAACTAGAATAAGAAAAAAAAATGTTTTTGGAAGGACAGTCTCTATTTTCTTATTGAAGTAAAGACAAAGTGAAAAGACATAGGAACCAAACTTTAGGAAGTGTCATAACCATGCAAGGTCTTATTGTTTATATTAAGGAAAACTGACATTATTAATATGCGTTTAGTCTCTGCTGATTTTGAGATCTGAATTAAAGTTCACCATAGTTTGTTTTCCTAAATCACACAAACCTAAATTGGCTAATTAGAAGCAAACAGGCTAATAACACCATTAACCCTGAAAAGAACAAAGTCTGCTGGTTAGAGCATCACATGCAGAGAGATAATAGGCAGATATGCTTTCTATTTGTAACTCCTAATCATTGACTGACCTTAGGTATGTAATTTAATTTATATATGTTTCTCTGCATGCAAGATTCTGTATACCTATATCATAGGTTAAGCTATGGTAGTTTTGGGTATCTATAATCCCACTCTGACTAATTAATTAGTTGCTAGCTTTCTATAGTTAGTTTTGATAGACCTCAGTCAGCGAACTCAAGGCACTTAGTTACTGGAAGCATTTGAAATAGTTTTAGAGTATTGACAAAGTCTTAGTGTATAAATGGCAGGTTTCTTCTCCCTAAGAATAAATGTATAAAACATGTTTCTGACTTGTTTCACTCTCCAGTGACTAGAAATGACATCAGTTGGTAATATTAATTAATTGAATGAATGATGAATGCTGAACCACCAACTTGCAACCTCTGGATTCTGATAAATTTTGGGGGAAATACAGACCTAGCAGTTAATATAGCCCAGGTTTACTGTTGATAACTGAATACCTGGACAGAAATACTGAGAAAGTTTTGTGTGGTTCATTTTTTACTGGGGGAGGGGGGAAGGGAGTGTGGAAGAAAGGGCCTTGATTCCATTGTGAGAATCAGTGGCATAGTGGATAGAGAACTGGACTTGGAATCAAAAGGTCCTCATTTCAAATCTTGCCTTACACTGTTACCAGCTAAGGAACCCTAGGCAAGTTACTCAACATTTGGACCATAAGTTCTTCAACTGTAAAATAAAGGAGTTGCATTTGATGGCCTTTAAAGTCTTTTCTAGCTCTAAATCTACAGTCCTATCACAAATTTCCCTCTGAAAATATAGACCAGCAACCCCTCTAGAACTTGTACACTTATAGAGTCATTTGGGGCAATGAAAGGTTAAATAACTTCCATATGGTTGCACAACTTGTATGTGTCAGATAGGATTTGACTCTATATCTTACAGTTTCAAGGCTGGCTTTCAGTCCACCACCCAATATTGCCTATGTATACTTTAGGTATAACACTGAAAGTATCATGTCTATCATGCCTTTTGTTGCACATTCTACAGTGAAATAACCAATTTAAGAACAAAGAAGGGGTTGAAAAACTTTGATGGCTATTGATCTGTCTTCCTACCTTTTTGCTTGAAGAGATGATTGTAGCATATCCCAAAGAACATTCATGTCTCATTTGATCCTCTCAACAATCCTTGGGAGGTAGGTGTTTTATATCCACTTTATGGACAAGGGAAGAAAAAGGTTGAAAGAGGCTGACTTGCCAGAGTCAGGCAGATAATATTTGAGGTAGGCTTTGAATTCAGGTCTTCCTGATTCCAGGTCTCACATTCTCCCTAGGTCCTCACCTAACTCCTCTACCTCCTCTACCTGTGGCATTCAACTGGGGTACAGAAGTTTAGTTTCAGCTATCACTTACATAAACATTCCAGTCGAGTTTGGATTAACTTGGAGTGCAATGTCTGAGTGAGCCACCAGGAGGCGGTGTAGCCCAACTAGTCCTCACCCTTTGCGAGACCTCACTTGTTTTTACTAATTTTTTTTTTTTTTTAAGCAATTGGAGTTAAGTAACTTGCTCAAGGTTACACGGCCAGTTATTTGTGGGTGTGGTGCTGAGGCTCTGAGTCCGGATTCGATCCCAGATTATCCCGACTCTGGAGCCAGTGCTCTTACTTGTGCTACCTGGCCGCCCCTCTAATTTTAAATTTTTTTAAATTTGTATTATGGTAACTTTTTTAAATGTTTATTTTTAGTTTACATCATTCATTCCCACAAGATTTTGAGTTACAAATTTTCTCCCCATCTTTCCCCTACTCACCACCTCAAAACAGTGATCCCACTGCATACCCCCTCCCCCAATCTGCTCTCTCCTATATCCTCCTCCATGCCCCCTTCAACTTTCCAGTAGGGCAAGATGGATCTCTATGTCCCAATACCCGTATATCTTATTTCCCAGTTGCATGTAAATAATAATAATAATAATAAATTTTTTAAACATTTGATTTTAAAACTTTGAATTCCAGATTCTTTCCCTTCCTCCCTCATCACCTACCCTTACTGGGAAGATAAGCAATTCAATATAGGTTGTACATGTGTAGCTATGCAAAACATTTCCATATTGCATATATTGTGAAAGACTGACTATATTTCCCTCCATCCTATCCTGCCCCCCACTTGTTCTATTCCCTACTTTGACCCTGTTTTTTCAAAAGTGTGTGCTTCTAACTTTCCACCCTCCCAGCCTGCCCTCCCCTCCATCATCCCCCCCCTCTTATCCCCTTCCCCCCCTACTCTCCTTCAGGGCAAGATACCCTATTTAGTATATATGTCATTACCTCCCTAAGCCAAATTCAATGAGAGTAAGGTTGACCCATTCTCTTTTGCCTTCCTGTTCTTCCCCTCCATTGTAACAGTTTTCCTTTGCCTCTTCTATATGAGATAATTTACCCCCTTCTGTCTCTCCCCATTTCCTCTCATTATATTCCTCTCTCCCCTCTGAATTTCATCTTTTAAATATTATCCCTTCCTATTCAATTGATCCTGTGCCCTCTGTCTATGTATACCTGTACACATATATACACACACTCACATATGTATTCATATGCCCATACACCCTCCTATATAGACATATATATGTATGCATACATATATATAATATATATATATATATATATATTTATATTCCCTTCAACTATCCTCCTATTGAGAAAAGTTTCATAAGTTATAATTATCATTTTTCCATGTAGGAATATAAATAGTTCAACTTTGATAAATTCCTTGTGACTTCTTTTCCCTGTTTACCTTCTCATGCTTCTCTTGCTTCTTGTATCTGAATGTCAAATTTTCTATTCAACTCTGATTTTTTCATCAAGAAAGCTTGAGTATCCTCTATTTCATTGAATGACCACATTTTCCCCTGAAACATGATACTCAGTTTGGCTGGGTAGGTGAATCTTAGTCTTAATCCCAGCTTCTTTGACCTCCAGAATATCTTATTCTAAACCCTTCAATCCCTCAGTGTAGAAGCTGTCTGTGTTTTTCTGATTGTGTTTCCACAATGTTCAAATTACTTCTTCTTGGCTGCTTGTAATATTTTCTCCTTGATCTGGGAACTCCAGAACCTGGCTATAATATTCCTAGGAGTTTTCTTTTTGAAATCTTTTTCAAGAGGTGATCAGAGAATTTTTTCAACCTCTATTTTGCCCTCTGGTTCTAAAACATCAGGGCAATTTTCCTCGAGAATTTCTTGAAGGATGATTTCTAGGTTCATTTTTTGATCTTGGCTTTCAGGTGGTCCAATAATTTTAAAATTATCTCTCCTGGATCTATTTTCCAGGTCAGTGGTATTCCCAATGAGGCTAAAACCTATTTTTTCATTTGTTTGGATCTGTTTAATAGCATCTTGATTTCTCATAAAGTCATTAACTTCCATTTGCTCCAATCTAGTTCTGAAGGAATGATTCTCTTCAGTGAGCTTTTCAGATTCTTTTTCCATCTAGCAAATTTGGCTTTTTAAGGCATTCTTCTCCTCATTGGCTTTTTGAGCCTCTTTGCCATTTGAGTCAGTCTTTTTTAAGGTGTTATTTTCTTCAGTCAGGTTGTTGACTCTTTTCATGATTTTCTTGCATCATTCTCATTTCTCTTCCCAATTTTTCCTCCACTTCTCTTATTTGGTTTTCAAATCCTCCTTAAGCTCCTCTATGGCCTGTAACCAATTTATATTTTTCTTAGAAGCTTTTGGTGCAGGAGTTCTGACTTTGTTGTCTTCCTCCAACTCCATGATTTGATCCTTTTTGTCCCCCAAAAAAGGAATCTAAAGTTGGATTGCTGTGCTTGCTTTGCTTCCTTTGCTTGCTCATGTTGCCACTCAATTACTTGAATTTTGAGCTTTTTTGCCACAGTAGAATTCTGCTTCCAGAGAGGGGAGCTTTGTTCCAAATCACTGGGGTTTTCACAGCTGCCGGAGCTATTAGTTGGGTGCCCTCTCTGAAGCCTCCACAGACTCTGGCACCTGGTCATACACCCCAGGACCTCCACCCAAGACAGCAATCCAGATCCAAGCAGGTTAAAGCAAGAACCATTACCCCTCTGAATGGTTGCTTGGTCCCCCTACAATCTGCAGACCAGGAGCTGTGAAGCACAACCACACCTCAGCTGCTTCTTGCTCAGGGGGCAGAGGCTGGACTGCACTCTTGGTCTCCCTGTTCCCAAAGTCCACACTGATCTTTTACTTTGTCTTTGCCATTTATGGGTTGATAATTCTAGAAACCACTACAGCTGCTGGTGATCCACTCTCCTGAGATCAGCTGCAGCTGCTGGTTGGGGCTACCCTGAGGCTAAAACCTTGGGCTCATGTGGGGCTGGACTCCACCTCCAGCATGCTATGATGGACCCTTTCTGTTGGTCTCCCAGTCTGCCTTCCACAGGAGATTTGTTTCTCTGTCACTATGTGGGTTCTGTAGTTCTAAAGTCTGTTTAAAGTTATATTTTATAGGTATTTGAGGTGGTTATGGGGGGAGCTCACAGAGTTTTCCTGTTTCTATGCCACCATCTTGGCTCCACCCCCTGGACCTCACTTTTTAACAGGCTACCCGCTCTGGCTTCCAGAATGAACTCAAAGTTTTGATAATCCTCACACCCAGAGTAAAGCTAAGCTGTTTTCTCAGCTACCACTATGGCATCTCACCAGATAGCATTTTCCCCTAGTTGCTGCATCCTATTTTAGGACGCTAATAAAATATAAAAAATATATGAATTCCAATAGTTACCTCTTGCCTCCCAGCCCCACTCTCTGAAAAAGTTCACTTTTTTGGTTCTCTTTCTTGGCACCTACAGATTTAGATACACAACATAGAGAGAGAGAGAAAGTGAGGGAGGGGAAGAGAGATACACCCAGAGACAAAGAAGCAAAATCAGCCAGACAGAAACTCCAGCCCCTAGGTTCTCCAATGTGATTTCCACACTTTGTAATAAATCAGTCCCTAGCAAACCTTGGGTAAAATTGAGATCTAAATCCCCCAAGTTTCCTACCCCTGCCACATGTACCAAAGCTTAGCACTCCTCCATTCTAATATAAAAGGGACCACAAAGCATAGTTAGAATCCCATTTACCTAATCTTGGTCATTGAAAAATGGTTGTTGGTACAAGAGCTCTCTGAATCTGATATGAATCCTCCAGGGCCCACTGGATCTTTTCCAAAGTGGTAAAATTCCCTTGGACTCCAAGGATATTCTTTCCAGTGATACAGATGACAACCTGCCCATGCCTGCCCTGTTTTCTGTGCTGCTTTTCCATGCCCTCATTTACATTCACCACAGGGGGTCCACTCAACAGGCTTTGAGTTTCCCTGACATTGTAGGACTGTCAAATGAGGATGTGAGCTGGTCACTCACCCTCATTTTCACTACATGACCAGGCCATCTTCTTTGTGGACCATGATCCACTGATGCCATCCTTTACACACTTCTTCATAACTTCTTATTTGGGAATTGTTTTAGCCTGCTCATACATATACCACATACCTTTCCACTGCCCTTTGGATGATCCTCAAACTCAATTTGAACCATGAAACAGAAAAATTTACAAAAACACATTAAATAAAATCAACTCAATTAACATCTATTAAGCAACACTAAGTCAACACTAAATCTGGCATTTTCAGGGACACAAAAAGTACTGTGAAATAGCATCCCTGTCCTTAATATGTTTAGGTTATTGTATTAGGGAGGAGGGAATTTTATATATATGTATATGTATACATATTTATATATATGCATATATACACATATATACTACATATAGTAGTGATTTAATGAGTATATTAGCTATTTAATGAGCTCATTCTCATTGTGGTCCAAGCCTGGACCAAAGGATGCAGGGAATTTCAAGGAGAAAGGAGTCTCAAAGATTATCTAGCCCAATTTCTCATATTTTACAGATTGGAAAACTGAGACCCAGAAAATTGAAGTGATCTGCCCAAGGAAAAGAAATAAAATAAAAAGGAAGCAGGTAGCAGAGCTCGAACTCACGCCCAGAACATCTGACCCCAAATCCGGTGCTTTTGACACTGCAACCTGCTGAATGTCAGTGAGGCTAGATGCTGTGTATGAGGAATGCATTCAATTTTAAATGGGGAGGGGAAGATTCATGTTAAAAGTTAACAGCATTAGATAAAGTTGGATGGCTAAAATGGGACCAGACTCCAAAAGGGCTTGAATTCCAAACTTGATTCTAGGGGAAAATGAGAACAATGAAACATTTTTCTAATTAAATACTCCACCTTAAGACAATTCTTTTGGACCCCAGGCAGCGCAGAGGCCCAGAAGATGACCCTGGGTGGCGCAGAGGCCCAGAAGATGACACTGGAAAAGGCATGATCAACCTGGCAACAAGTTGACTCACCAACCACAAGGGCCACTGCTACGCCTATCACTGCAGGGCTGGGACTGGACAGATCAGGGTAAGAGTAAAATGCAGGGCCCCTGCCTGGGGCAGCAGCTACTTCTGGGACTACCAATCCATAGCCTAGAAATTTAAAAAGCCCCTATCTGGATTTCTAGGGACTAGGATGGCAGAGTGAACCCTGGAATGCTACAATCCCCCCCTCAGACCCTGAAAACATTTTAATTATTGCCTCAGGGCAAAACTTTAAACAGTAAAGTCTTGGAAACCCTAGAGGAAGGGCGTGGCCAGGACCCAGCCTCAAAATGGGTAGAAAGCAGAGCAAAAAGACAAAGACTCTGGAGTCCTAATAACATGAGAGGGAGGAACCAAATTCAGAGGGAAACAATGATGACTCCACACCCACACCTAAAGTCTCAACAGGGAACTGGTCTCAGGCACAGAAAGCTTTCTTAGATAAGCTCAAAAAGAACTTTGAAAACCAAATGAGAGACATAGAAGATAAAATGAATAATTCTTTCAAAATCAAAATTGCAAAATTAGAAAAACATCACAAGAAAATGGCTACTTAAAAAGAAAAATGTGTGATATGGAAAAGGAGCTCCAAAAACTAACTGAGGAAAATAATTTGCTAAAAACTAGAATCAACCAAATTGAAGCAAATAACACTATGAGGAACCAAGAATTAGTCAAACAAAACATCAAGAATGAAAAATTAGAAGAAAAAAAAGTAAAATACGGGGCGGCCAGGTAGCACAGCGAGTAAGAGCACTGGCTCCAGTGTTGAGAAAACCTGGAGATTGAATCCCAGGCTCAGACACTTAGCACCCACCCAGAAACACCTGGCTGTGTAACCTTGACCAAGTTACTTAACCCCGATTGCTTTAAAAAAAAAAAAAAGAGAGAGAGAGAGAGAGGAAAAAAAGAAAGTAAAATATCTCAATGGAAAAATAACTGACCTGGAAAACAGATGCAGGAGAGATAGTCTGAGAACCATAGGCCTACCAGAAAATCATGATGAAAAAAATCAGCCTAGACAACATCTTCCAAGAGCTCATCAAGGAAAACTACCCTGAGATACTAGAACCAGAGGGTAAAATAGAAATCTAGAGAATCTACCAGATACCTCCTGAAAGAGATCCCAAATTGAAAAGTCCTCGAAATGTTGTGGACAAATTCCAGAACTACCAGGTAAAGGAGAAAATACTACAAGTGGCAAGAAGGAAAGAATTCAGATATCGTGGAACCACAGTGAGGATTACACAGGATCTGGCAGCCTCTACATTGAAAGACAGGAGGAAGAAGAATACAATTTTCCACAAGGCAAAAGAGCTCGGGTTACAACCAAGGAACACCTAGCCAGAAAAACTGAACATATTCTTCCAGGCAAGGAGATGGTCATTCAAATATGGATATAACAGATTTCCAGACCTTCCTGATGAAAAAGCCAGAGCTCAATGGAAAATGCAACCTCCTATGTATTACAAGATGCAAAAGAGACATAGAAAGGTAAACAAGGAAAAGACACACACACACACACACACACACACACACACACACACACACCCTGTTATTTAATAAGAACAAACTGTTTATAGACAACTAGAGGGTATGGGTATAAATTACACAAAATGACAATTAAAAAAAACCTTATGAAGGGCTACAAAGGGACTGCAATGGAAGAAAAGGAAAGAATGAAGCAGAAAAGGGGAAATTATACCACACAAAGAGGCATAAAAACAATATAATAGAAGGAAAGAAGGGAGGGAGATGAGCATTATATGATCTTTTCCCTCATTGGTTCTGGTGCAAGAAGGGAATAAGACTACCAGTTAAGCATATGACTCTATTGAGAAGAGACACAAAACGTATCATAATAGAGGGAAAGAGGGGAGGGAGAGGAGATTTACATGAGATCTGTTCTTGGTTCGAAGAAGAAAGAACATACTACATTAAGTATAAAAATCTATCATATCCTACAGGTAGTAGGAGGGGGGAAGGGTTAAGAAATGAGTGATGGTTAGAAGGGAGGGAAGAAGTGAGGGGGAAGGGGCGGAAAAAGAAGGGGGGCTGATAAGAAGGGAATACTGAGGGAGGCAGTGGTCAAAAGGAAAATTCTTAAGGAGGGGAAGGGAGAAGGGAAGAAAAATAAAAGCATAAACAGGGGAGGGAATAGGATGGAGGGAAAGAGACAGATAATAATCATAACTGTGAATATGAATGGGATGAACTCTCCCATAAAACAGAGACAGATAGTAGAATAGATTAAAAACCATAATCCTACAATATGCTGTTTACAAGAAACACATCTGAAACAGAGCGATACACACAGGGTAAAGGTAAAAGGCTGGAGTAAAAGATATCCCTCAGCTAAAGTAAAAAAAGCAGAGGTAGCAATCCTTATCTCAGATAAAGCAAAAGCAAAAACTGATCTCATTAAAAGAGATAAGGAAGGAAACTATATCCTGTCAAAAGGCACCATGAAGAATAAAGCAATATCTAGGGGGACAGCTAGGTGATGCAGTGAGTAAAGTGCTGGCCCCAGAGTCAGGAGGACCCGAGTTTGGTTCTGGCCTCAGACAGTTAACACCAACACAAAAAAACTAGCCAGGTAACCCTGGGCAAGTTACTTAACCCCAATTGCCCACCAAAAAGCAAAAAAAAAAAAGAATAAAGCAATATCATTACTTAACATGAATGCACCAAGTGGTATAGCATCCAAATTCCTACAGGAGAAGGTAAGAGAATTAGAGGAAGAAATAGATACCAAAACTATACTAGTGGGGGACCCTAATCTCCCCCTCTCTGAACTTGATAAATTCAACCTCAAAATAAACAAGAAAGAAGTTAAGGAGGTGAGTAGAATTTTAGAGACAGATTTTATGACAGATCTCTGGAGAAAACTGAATGGGGATAAAAAGGAATATGCCTTCTTCTCAGCAGTGCATGGCACATACACAAAAATAAACCATGTACTAGGACATAAAAACCTCACAATTCAGTGCAGAAAGGCAGAAATATTAAATGCATCATTCTCAGATAATGATGCAATAAAAATCATGTAATAAAGGGCCATGGAAAGACAGACTAAAAACTAATTGGAAACTAAACAATTTAATCCTAAAGAATGAGTGGGTCAAACAAGAAATCATAGAAACAATCAGTAACTTCATTCAAGAGAATGACAATAATGAGACAACATACCAAAATTTGTGGGATGCAGCAAAGGTGGTTCTTAGGGGAAGTTTTATATCCCTGAGTGCATACATGAATAAATTAGAGAAAAGGGAGATCAATGAATTAGGCATTCAATTGAAAAAGGTAGAAAAAAAAACAAATTGAAAATCCGCAATTAAATACTAAATTAGAAATAATGAAAACCAAAGAAGAGATTAATAAAATTGAAATTAAGAAAGCTGTTGAATTAATAAATAAAACTAAGAGCTGCTTTTATGAAAAAAAAAAACAATAAAATTGATAGACTCTTAGCCAATATGATAAAAAAAAAGAAAGAAGAAAGCCAAATTATGAGTATCGAAAATGAAAAAGGTGAATCTACCTCCAATGAAGAGGAAATTAAAACAATAATCAGGAATTATTTTGCCAAATTATATGCACATAAACTTGACAATCTTAGTGAAATGGATGAATATTTACAAAAATGCAAGCTGCCCAGATTAACCAAAGAGGAAGTAAATTACTTAAATCACCCCATCTCAGAGAAAGAAATTGAACAAGCCATCAGTGAACTCCCTAGGAAAAAAACCTCCAGGGCCAGGCGGATTTACTAGTGAATTCTATCAAACATTTAAATAACAATTGATTCCAATACACTACAAACTATTTGCAGAAATCAGTGAAGGAGTCCTACCAAATTCTTTTTATGACACAAATATGGTAATGATACCCAAATCAGGAAGAGATAAAATGGAAAAAGAAAATTATAGAACAATTTCCCTCATGAATATAGATGCAAAAATTTTAAATAAAATATTAGCAAAGAGACTACAGCAACTTATCACAAGAATAATATACTTTGATCAGGTAGGATTTATTCCAGGAATGCAAGGATAGTTTAATATTAGGAAAACCATCAGTATAATTGATCATATCAACAATAAAACTAGCAGAAACCACATGATTATCTCAATAGATGAAGAAAAGGCTTTTGACAAAATACAACATTCATTCCTATTAAAAACACTAGAAAGTATAGGAATAAATGGAGACTTCCTTAAAATAATAAGTATCATCTATTTAAAGCCATCAGCAAGTATTATATGTAATGGGGATAAGCTAGAAGCATTTCCAATAAGATCAGGGGTGAAACAAGGGTGTCCACTATCACCCCTCTTATTCAATCTGATATTAGAAATGTTAGCAGTAGCAATTAGAAAAGAAAAAGAAATCAGAGGAATCAAATTAGGCAGAGAAGAGACCAAGATATACTTAGAGAATCCTAAAGAATCAAGTAAGAAACTATTTGAGACAATAAATAAATTTGGCAAAGTTGCAGGATATAAAATAAACCTACATAAATCCTCAGCATTCCTGTATATTTCTAATGAAATCCAAAAGCAAGAGATAGAAAGTGAAATCCCATTTGAAGTTACTGTAGACATTATAAAATATTTTAGGACTCTACCTGCCACAACAAACCCAGGACCTATATGTACACAACTACAAAACACTTTTCACATAAATAAAAGTCAGATCTAACTAATTGGAAAGACATCAGTTGCTCGTGGCTAGGTTGAGCTAATATAATAAAAATGACAATTTTACCAAAATTAAATTATATATTTAGTGCCATACCAATTAAATTACCAAAAAATTACTTTATAGAACTACAAAAAAAATAGTAACAAAATTCATTTGGAAGAACAAAAGGTCCAGAATATCAAGGGAATTGATGAAAAAAAAATGCTAGGGAAGGTGGCCTAGCTATACCAGATTTTAATCTGTATTATAAAGCAGCAGTCATCAAAATTACTTGGTACTGGCCGAGGAATAGAGCAGTGGATCAGTGGAATAGACTGTGTACATGAGACTCAGCAGTCAATGACTATAAGAATCTACTCTTTGATAAACCCAAAGACCCCAGTTTCTGGGATAAGAACTCACTACTTGAGAAAAACTGCTGGGAAAACTGGAATATAGTATAGCAGAAACTGGGCATAGACCATCATCTAACACCCTACCAAAATTAAGTTTAAATGGGTACATAGTCTAGGTATAAAGGCTGATACTGTAAGCAGTCTCGTAAAACAAGTAATAGTTTACCTGTCAGATTTATAGAGAGGGGAAGACTTCATGATCAAACAAGAATTAGAGAGTATTATAAAATGCAAAATGGATAACTTTGATTACGTGAAATTGAAAAGCTTCTGTACAAACAAAGCCAATGTAACCAAGATTAAGAAGAAAGTGGGAAATTGGGAAAGAATTTTTACAACCAATGTCTCTGATAAAGGCCTCATTTCTAAAATATTCAGAGAATTGAGTCAAATATATAAGAATACAAGTCACTCCCCAATTGATAAATGGTCAAAGGATATGAACAGGCAGTTCTCAGAGGAAGAAATTAAAGATATCTATAAGCATATGAAAAAATGCTCTAAATCACTATTGATTAGAGAAATGCAAATCAAAACAACTCTGAGGTACCACATCTCACCAGTCAGATTGGCTAAGATGACAAAACACAAAAATTATAAATGCTGGAGAGGATGTGGAAAAATTGGAACACTAACGCATTGTTGGAGTTGTGAACTGATCCAACCATTTTGGAGAGCAATCTAGAACTATGCCCAAAGGGCTATAAGTAACTTCATATCCTTTGACACAGCAATACAACTTCTAGGGTTGTATCCCAAAGAGATGATAGAAGAGGGAGGAAGACCCATATGTAAAAAAATATTTACAGAAGTTCTTTTTGTGGTGGCAAAGAATTGGAAGTTAAGGGAATGACCATCAATTGAGGAATGGTTAAACAAGTACCATAACTAAACAAGTTATGGTACATGAATGTAATGGAATACTATTGGGCCATAAGAAACGAAGAGTAGATGGACTTCATATTTACCTGGAAAGGCTTATACGAATTGATGCTGAGTGAGAAGAGCAGAACCAGGAAAAATTTGTACACAATTACAGATACAAGGTATGTGTGACAACCAACCTTGATAGACTGAACTCTTCTCAGAAATGCAGGGCTCTAAGTAAACTCCAAAAGACTCATGATGGAGAGAGATGTCTACATTCAGAGAAAGAACCAGAAAGAACAGAGTTTGAATGCAGAATGAAGCAAACTACCCGCTCTCTTTCTTTTTCTTGCTTGGTTTTGTTTCCTTTTTCCCATTGTTCATTCCATATGATACAATCTTTCTTTATAACCTGACCAATGGCTAATGTGAAAGTATCTGCAGATCCATGTATGCTGCCATTGGGGGCAGGGGGGGAGGAGAGGGAGGGGCAGAAAATTTGAAATTCAAAAGAAATGGGAAACTGAATCTTATAAACTAAAAGTAAACAAACAAATTAATAAAGACAAAAAAAATAGACAATTCTTTTTCCAGCTCTGGGGATAACAACTTACATTTATAAAATGTGTCTCAAAGGTCTTAGAGAAATTTTAAGCTATTAAAGCTTTAAGAGTTACATATAACATATTTAAGTTTACAAAGCACTTATCTTCATAACAATCCTGTGGAGTAGGTAGTGTGTGTGTCATCATCCTCACTTTACATATTAGGGAACTGAATCTAAGAGTTTAAGTGACTTGTCCAGAATTATACACCTAGTCTTAAGAGTCAGGGTTAGAATTCAGGTCTCCTGATTCCAAGTTCAACTCTTTCACAAAAGGTAGTTATACTTGCTTACACAAGTCACTTCATTGGGTAAGTCAGTCAAGATTATCCAGGGGCTGGAAACCTTTGGCCTTGAGGCCACATGTTGCCCTTTAGGTCCTCAAGTACAGCCCTTTGACTGAATTCTCAAGGACTGCCCACCCTTAAAGCACTATGACAAAGAAATATAAAAACAGCTCCTGCCCTCAACATCAGTGTGGGAAGACATTGCACAACTAGGTATATACACAGAACATACAGAGTACAAGTACAATCTCAGAGGGAATACACTATAGGGGAAGAGGAGGGTGGTGATGGTGGAAAACTTTAGTACAGAAGGTGGCCTTTAATCCAAGTCTTGAAAAAAGCCAGGTTATCCCGTGGGTGGAGGTGAGAAGGGAGAGTATTCAATGCATGAGGGACAGTCAAAAAAAGGCATCTAAATGGAAAATAAAATGTCATTTACCAAGTACAGCAAGAAGGCAGGTGTTGCTAGATTTTAAATATATGATATGGAGTAAAATGAAAGAGTGCAAAGTTAGGACATAGAGCTTTAAATGCCAAAGACAACACTTTATATTTGATCTAGGAGGTTATAGGGAGCCACTGGACTTAACTGGGTACGTATGTGTGTGTGTGTGTGTGAGAGAGAGAGAGAGAGAGGTGGGGAGGAGAAAGAGCGAAGGAGAGAGTGGAGAGAGGGGGGAAGAAGGGAGGGAGAGAGGAAGAAGGATGGAGAGGGGTAGAGAGGGAGGGAAGTAGAGGGGGGAAGGGAGAGAGGGAAGGTCATACTTGAGCTTTAGGGAAATCACTTCAGTAGCTAAGTGGAATATGGTATGAAATTGAGAAGGATTTGAGGTAGAGTCCAACCAAAGGGCATTTGTCCCGATGTGAAATGATGAAATCCTGTAAAAAGAGGTGGTGGCTGTGAGTAGAAAGACAAAGGGTATGTATGAGATGCAATGAAAGAAGAAAGGACCAGAATTTGCAACAGATTGCATATATGCACATAGTTGAGCATGACTGCAAGCTTATGAGCCTGGGTGACATCGTTCATTAGACTGTGAGGTCCTCGAGTAAAAGAACAATTTACCTTTTGCCTTTCTTTTGGGTCCCCAGGGGGTTAGAATAATGCCTGGCACACAATAGGTGCTTAATAAATACTGATTCTATTAAAAACAGACTGGGAGTTTACTGTCCAAGAAGACAAGACAGAGCAATAGGCAAGTTAGGAAGTTGGGCGGCTAATCCACAGCTTTTATATATATTCTCTTTACTTTTCTCTGCTGGACACTTGATACAGACCACTTCTTCCTTAATTATAACTGTCCATTCCTAATGAGGATGATTCATAGTCTTCTCAATGCTGAAGGCTACCTGGAATGTTACCAAAAAAAAAAAAAAAAGGTAAAGATTTTCGTGCTTTTCTTCCTCAGAAGGTTCAGACTGAACTATGTACATGGCTTTGGCGATACAGATGTTCCTTCTCCACTAGCAGTTTGCCACATAGCCACATAGGCATCTGGGGAACCTGTGGCCTTGAGACCATATGTGGCCCTCTAGGTCCTCAAGTGCAGCCCTTTGACTAAATCCAAACTTCACGGAATAAATTCCCCTAATAAAAGGATTTGTTCTGTAAAATTTAGACTCAGTTAAAGGGCCACAGTCGAGGATCCAAAAGGCCACATGTGGCTTTGGGACTACAGGTTCTCCAATCCTGATTTAGAGATTACCTTTCAACATAGTGCATTTCAGAATGAATCTGAACAAGGCTTCAGGTTCTAAACAAATACAGCATAGGATCATTGATTTAAAACTAGAAGGGACCTCAGATGCCAGCAAGTCTAACATCCTCAATTTGCAAATGAGGAAACTGAGGCACAGAAGTAAAATTACTTGTCCCAGATCAAACATTAAGTAACAGAGCTTGGATTAGAACCCACATATTTTGACCATAAATTCAGTGTCTTTTTTTCACTATTCCAGGCTGAAATCCTGCAAATTTAAAATCTTAAACAAAAATCCTAAAAAGCTTGTAATATGTAGGTTGCCTAGGGAGGCAATGATCTGGAATTAATTGTTTTGAAAACAAGCTATTTTTCAAGCAGACTGCCTAATAGCTCTATGGTCTTCAATTTTATTTCCAGTTTAGACTTTTCAAGATCCCATCTCTGCTGCACCATCTACTGATGAATTTCTTGTACATAATATATTTTTAATTCTGACAGTCATTAAGCAACTCTGCTTCATACACTTGCACCAGCATACATTTTTATGAAAAATATGTGGGATTTGGTTATCAGAAAGGAAGGTTATTTTAGAAATGCTATGAATCTTAGAACTGACTACTCAGGATCATGGTGGTGGGGGAGGCAGGGGAAGAGGGGATAGGGTGGAAAGCATTTTAGGTAACAAAACTGCCACCAGGATCTTTGGGGGGGGGGGGCAGATAAGGATAGGGGAGGGTCCTGTGATGTCATTGGTATTGAATGAGTATTAAATTGGTACTAAATCAGCACTGGCCACAAGGAGAGAGAGTTCAGAGGGACTGAAGCAAATCTATCACTATTACTGGTAGAACAATTCAAAGGTCAGGCTAGTAGCCTGTTTTCATGCAAGCAAAATATAGACTGTGATATTTCGATAGGCATATCCCCTTCAGTGCAATAGTGCAGATCACAGCCTAACTACACATTCTCATCCTGTACGATTCTTGTCTGTCTCCTTCCCTAAATCCTTCTTAAGAGAGTCAAAGGACTAGGTGAGAATTACTTTAGGCCTTTTGACATTATGAGAGTACTAGCTAGCATAGCACTCCCACTATATGACCAGCTCACCTCCCTTTCTGGTCAGACATCTGTAATGGAAATGCAGATTTAAAGATCTTCCCTGCCCCTAGGCTAACGTGCACCTGGAGCCTGGGGTGGGAGGCTGGTTTTTCAGTAGATACTTTTTGATTGGCCAGTGGGTCAATAAGGTTGTTACATTCTCTGAGCCAGGAGAAGGCTATATAAGCCCTGATGTGTAGCTTTGTTTTGGGACTCACTTTGAGAAGTGTTCTGTGATTTGATCTGAATTCTGGGAAGCCGTTGTTGAGAGTCCCCCGGCTTTGAAAAACCCAGAATGTGGAAACCCAGATGTTGACTGGGTATGGATGTAATGGTTGGACAGTTTGGAAATCTGTCTACTTGATGTTTCTGTCTTGATAATTATGTCTGTATATTTTGAAGTTTGGGGTGCTGACCTTTTTCCCCTGAACAAGGTAAACGATATATGTCTGACTGATTAAAGTAAGCTTGTTAACCCATTTTGAGTTGCTTTCCTTTAACAAAGCAGATCCAAGAACCTGTGGTAGCTGCAAACCCTGAGGACGCTTGGGGTGCTTGCTGCTACAACATCTCTTGAGGGATATCATTTATACCAAAAAGGACAGAGATAAGCAATACATATGATAAGGACAACCATTAGATAAGAAGACAAGGAGAATTGGGTTCCATTCTTGGCTTAAGCTGTTTGACACTAGTGAAGTTGCTTCTTTCCATACGTAAAATGTCCTCAGCTATAAAATGGGTACAATACCAACCCCAGGTCAGGTTAATCTCTATTATCATTTCCTATTCTAAAATGCTGATTTCCCAAGGTTGTTAAATCAAATGAAATGGTATATTTGAAATTACTTTGGAAAGTATTAAGTACTTTATAAAGTGCAAGATATTACTATATATCTCTAAAATATTTTCAAAATTCTCTAAGGAATAAATTATTCAGGCAGCATTGGCCAGCAATATCGTTCACAGAAAACTTAGTAGATTTTGTATTTAATGAGAATACAACTCATTCCTTCGCACATTAATCTGACAGCTTTACTTAAATTATATACCACCTCATTGTCCCCACATGGAAGGGACTCAAATGAAAACAGTACTGATTTATGAAAACAGATACAATTTAACAAAACTTCCTGAGCTTCAGTACTTTTATAGTCATAGACAGCCACCCGGGAAGGAAGATTTACCAAGTATGTTTCATGAGAGCTCTGCAAAAATTTAAAGTACTTCTCACCAATCAAAAGGAAATATTTAATTCTGAATTTTATAATTTTTCCTCAGGTCTAATACTTTAATGACCTTAGGTTTCTTCCTGAAATAAAGGCCACTCTCTTTAACATCATTATTTTTCCAGTTATGTTACATGGTTTCAAGTCATGGCATGTTAAATATTCCCCGAAGAATGTTACAGGACACTCAAAGATCAATGGAGAGACACACAGAAGGTAGAAGCTGCAACATATTATCAACGAAGAATAGAAAAGGAAAGTAAGACCCAAAGAAATTCAGTGACTTGTTCATGATCACACAGCTATCTTGATAGGATTTGAACTGCTGTTCCTAGATACAAAATCAGCCCTCTATCTACATCATAGTATCACCTGCTCTATTTAAGCAAAAAGACCTGTCCTTTCCTGTCCTGGAGATTTCTCATGACAACTCTATCTGGCCTTTGTGGCCTTCATCAGAAATGAATCCTGTTTCTCCCATCTGAGCAGGCAACCTATAGCATTCTCCTAATACATTTATGTCTCTTTTCTTTGATGGAACATGTTTGATGGAACCTCTATGTTCCCCCACCAACCCCCATGCCATCCTCAGCACGTTTGTCTAGTTCTACACAGTTGTGGCATCGTGCCACCACTACCATCTGTCTTGCCTCTAAAAGACCCTTCCCTCTAACCCCATCACATAGGACCATTAAGCTATAAAACTGTAGGTTTTTTTGTCTGCCTCCTCACTTCTCTGGGAAGTGAAGTGGGGGAACAGAGACGTACAGAGGAGAGTAGATACCTGGGAGCCATAGGAACTGAGGTATAACAAATTCTTCACCTGTCCAAGTAGGTTTCCACTCCCTTCCCATCTCCCCACTTTCACTCACAGGCATGAGTTTGACCTCTAAAGTTCCTTCAATCTCTGATCTATGATCTCAGCAGACATGCATCTTAAGACTTCTCTAATGAGTGTGTGTGTGCCGTGCTCCTGTGCATGAGCCCACAAATACCCACCTAATACAGAACAGATGCTAACATAATAAATAGAATGAACAAAATGGATATGCTTCCAAAACCCCCAGCCATTTTTGAAGCAAAGAAATGTGACCACAAAGTATTCAGAAGTGGAAGGTTACCAAACAAACTAGAAAGCAGAGTTCTTTCAAAATCTTGCAATTTAAAAAACACAAATAATTACCAAAATACTCATATACTTCAATAGTTGCATTTTCTTGGATAAAATACTATTGATGGCTTATTGCCAATATAATAATTTCAGCTTCCAAACTTATCAAATGATTGGTCAAAGACTAAGGTTATGGGAAAATGTTCCCTTTTCTGCAAATGAAGGAGCTCAGATATCTTTGTTGATCTGCTTTGGCTAGTGAACATCAAGTACAGGGCATCTTAAGCACAGCTTTAACCTAAAACTTAAAGCTTAAAAACTGCACTAAGACTTTTGGGACACCCTGTATAGTCCATAATTCAACAAGAATAATAGCATTAGTCGTGAAGTGCTAATTAACTACATAAAATCATAAAACTAAAAGAACACATCAAAGGCATTCACAGCTTCCCTAAGGGTTTTACTTCCCCTAAATTTATTTCCATGAATCTGATCTCTGTTTCCCTTCCCCTTGTGTGCAGAAGGAACCCCTTCTGCTTTTCTTCATTCTGGGTTTCTCCTGTGTTTTTCCAGTTAATTCTTTATAACACATTGACCCACTGAACTGGTATAGTTCATCTTGCTTGTTTAATATATTTTGGAGTCCCGGTACAGCATGCAGGTTGTCCATGCTGTCCGCCCTTGATTTCTAAAACCACTTTTCATACATAAGTCAGAGTTGGCAATATGCTGTAGCCACCATGCGTCTTCCTTCCATTGCCCTTTCGGTCACCTGTAATTGGGAACTTTCTGAGACTGTAGTGTTCTATTATTTGCACAAAGCTCCACAGAACACCTTGGACAAATGACTGTGTTAAAGACAAGCTCTTTCAACACCCAAATATTTGGGATCACTAACTATACAATTAATGAACTAAAATTAAATTACTCCAACTCTAGACTGAACAAAGTAGCCATCTTTAGAGCCCATCCAAAACCTATAGATTAATTCAGTGCACTGCCCCCTGAGAAAAAAATCTGGACAATTTGTTTTCCATTCATTGTTTTTTAACTGTATAGGATTAAGCTGATCTCATTGTAATGTAATGCCAAAAGAAGGCAACTTCCCAGGTTCAAAATACCAGCATAGGTGCTCTCTATTTTATTCAGTGACAAACCAAGAACAGAGAAGATCAAAACATGACATCATTCAAAATACAGCATTTACTAAGTGTGATTAAATAATCTCCAAGGACTACCCCACCCCAGGACCTTCCAATCATTCAATCAATTACAAAGTCCCTGTTCCAAATACTTCTCCACCCCTAGGCTATACCTTCATTTGGTCCACCACAAAACCCCTCTTCTCAAATGGAGATTAGTTTCCAAACATAAGTAAAGTACCTTCATTTGTCAATCACAGAGCACAATAAGGTCAAAAGTTCCCCACCCCTGGATCACAATTGAATCTACCCCAGAGTTACATCAAGTTTAAACACAGCACTTAATACCCAAATGGAGGTCTTTTCTTCATCTTGACACGAGGCAAGTTCTCAGCAATCTTAGTTCCTGGGGAGACAAGGCTTAGCAAGGCCATAAGATACATTGCCAGTCCCTTCATGAATTTATCCTCTGTCTGTAGAACAGTCCTAGAACCCCTGAACACATTAGCAAAGCCCTCTCCCAGGATTTCTGTAAACATCCAACAAGAAAATCCTTCTTCAGGGCTTCCGAACCAACAGAAAGGTTCCCAGACCCCTGCAACAACAGCACTGTCCTTCACCAGTGGACAGTATTCACTCTGTCTGCAGGACAGTCTCCAGACCCCTGCAACAACAGTACTGTCCCTCACCAGTGGACAGTATTCACTCTCTGTCTGCAGGACAGTCTCAGGGCTTCTTAACCAAATGCCAGGTTCCAGGACTTCTTCAACAAAAGGACTGTCTTTCACCAGTGGACAAATCTGGCAAAACAACATCAAAACAGACAGACAAAGTACCAGCAAAACAGCCATGTCTCCTCAGTCCTTGGCAGCTCGGGGGGCAGGTCTCAAAAGTCCAGGGCAATTCAAAGCGGCCACCAGCAATTCTCTTAGTCTCTCTCTCTCCACGAGGTGCTGCTTCCAAAAAGATCTTCCGCCTCTCTCTAGTGTCTCTCCAAATCTACGTCACCAGCTCCTCCCAGTTCAGGACTTTCTTTTCACATCAAAAAGTCCATCCCACAGGTGGGATTAACAAGCTCTGGGTTTTAACACAAGCAATTTGAAAACCAAGCCAATACAGGGGAATCTTTAATTGCCATTACTATCACACTCATGCAGATCATTTGTGCTAGGGCTTGATACAATTAGTACAATGTTAACTACAAGGAAGAGAATTTGAATCTCACCAAAAGGGAATTTTTGTTTAGAAATATTCTTTTGTTCAAGACATCCTCATGACAATGGCAATCACCTTAGGTGAACCTATTATTGTCCTATTTGATGTAGATCTCCAATGGAATCTTAAAGGTCATAAGTGATCCAGCAGAGATGAAATTTGCTCAAAAGTCTAATTTTACAGATAAAGAAACTGAAGACCAGAGGAATGATCTTCCTGGTCACATCACACAATCTCTAAATATAAACCAAAATTCTGCACATGTAAATAAAATGTTAAATACATAACCAGGGTTTATTTTCAATAAGACTGAATAGGCTTTAATGAATGGCTATTGCAAAATTAAAGCCAGATAGTAAATGTTTAGTTTCAATAAGGGTCCTTTAAAAATCAACTATTTCAATTTACACACACACACACACACACACACACACACACACACATATTAGAAAAGCTCCTCCTTGGGGTGGCCAGGTGGCGCAGTAAGAGTGACAGCCCCGGAGTTGGGAGACCCAGGATCAGTTCCAGCCTCAGATATTTAACACCCACACAAAATAACTAGCCGTGTAACCTTGAGCAAGTCACTTAACCGCAATTGCTTAAAAAAAGAAAAAAAGAAAAGCTCCTCTTAATGAGAAGACCATGAAAATTTACACCAAAAAGTCATAAAAAAGGCTATTATTTATATGATGTACTAGGGTGCAAAGTATTTTTCAGTCAGACATTACTGACACTCATGTAACCCATTTTAACAAAAGTACAATACAGTATGACATCATTTAAAAGAAACAAATTATTATAACTAAGTTTAACATGAACTTTCCTAGACATTTGCACTAATGACTGGCATTCCATGAAGGGGATAGATGATGGGAGCACATAAATGAGAATTTGAGAACAAAATGCCATCTGAGAGAGATGAATAAGCATTAATACAGGTAGTCACTGAGTAACCACCATGTTATAGCTGCTTTATCTACAGGGTATCTCCTTCCTCAACTGCTGGAATTTGGGTTTTCTTTCCTCTCAGTTTATGTTGGAGGAAGGCACATTCCAAGTTGCATCCTGATTCTTACCTTGGTCCAGTGCTGGTCTAAGGTGGGGTTTTCCCCAGAAATGGCAAAGGAGAAAGGGATGATAGTCAAGGACATATTTCTTATTGACATTTTTATTTTGAATCTTTGAGATTCCATTGGATCTTTCTGCATTTCCACCACCTGAATTACTTGTCTTAACCTCCAGAGTTGAAAGAAACTCTGCTGATTTGGTGTATGCAGGGAATATTGAGCTGGGGCCATTTCATCTGCAGATCTAATGAACTATGATCTCAGCAAAAATATCCATTTAATATACTGCATTTAAGCACTGGATTTGGAGCCAAAAGAGTTGGGTTCAAATGCTGGCATTAAATCTCTCTGAACCTCAGTTTCCTTATAGAGCAAATGAAGTTAAATCAAATTGCCTCCAAAGTCCCTTCTAGATTTTGTATCCCTAGTGCCTGACACACAATAAGTGCTTAATACATGTCTGGCTGATGGATTTGCAAAACAGTTTATAACATTAAAAATTATAGGCATAGGGGCGGAGCCAAGATGGCAGAGTAGAAGCATGACCTTCCTGCAGCTCCGGCTTCCACCCTCCCCAATCCATGTAAAAAGGGGACTCTAAACAAACTTTGGAGCTGCAGAACCCACAAAATGACACTGAGAAGCTAACCTCCCACTGAGGACAGCCTGGCAGGCCGGCAGGAATTGGCCAGCGCAGCGCTCTGGGAGCTGAGCCCAGCACCACAACGAGGCTTTAGGCCCAGGGCAGGCCTGACCAGCCACCAGCCAGAGGGACCCCAGATCAGCAGCAGCTGTGGCCCTTTCCAGATTTATCAATACATAGATGCGAAGGACAAGGTGAGAGGCCAGTGCAGTCTGGACTTTGGGACCCAGTAAGTGGGAGTGCGTGGCTTTTACCCCTGGGGCAGAGAAACTGCTGAGACGCTGGCACTGCCTGACAGCGCCACGTGGCGGCTTCAGCTCCTGGCCTGCAGAGTGTAGGGGGACCAAGCACCAGTCTGAGGGGTAATCGCTCTTGCTTTAACCTGCTTGGGTCGGGATTGCAGTCTAGGGTGGAGGTCCTGGGGTGTGTGTCCAGCTTGCCAGAGCGTGTGGAGACCTCAGAGAGGGTACCCATCTAATACCTCCAGCAGCTGAGAAAACCCCAGTGTTTGGGATGAAAACTCCTCTGTCTGGTGGCAGAGTCCTACTGTGGCAAAAAGCCCAAAAGTCAAATAATTGAGTGGCAAAATGAGCAGGCAAAGGAAACAAAGCAGACAGAAGATTCCAACATTACACTCCTATTTTGGGGACAAGAAGGAGCAAGGCATGGAACAGGAGGAAAACAGTGAAGTCAGAACTCCTGCTCCAAAAGCTTCAAAGGAAAATACAAGCTGGTTACAGGCCATAGAGGACCTTAAGAAGCAGATAAGAGAAGTGGAGGAAAAATTGGGAAGAGAAATGAAAACAATGCAAGAAAATTATGAAATGAGAGTCAACAGCCTGACTGAAGAAAATAATACCTTAAAAAACAAACTGACTCAAATGGCAAAGGAGGCTTAAAAAGGCAATGAGGAGAAGAATGCCTTAAAAAGCTGAATTTGCCTGATGGAAAAAGAATCTCAAAAGCTCAATGAGGAGAATCATTGCTTCAGAATTAGATTGGAGCAAATGGAAGCTAATGACTTTATGAGAAATCAAGATGCTGTTAAACAGATCCAAACAAATGAAAGAACAGAAGGCAATGTGAAATATCTCATGGGAAAAACCACTGACTTGGAAAATAGATCCAGGAGAGATAATTTAAAAATTATTGGACTACCTGAAAGCCATGACCAAAGTAAGAACCTAGAAAGCATCCTCCAGGAAGTTCTCAAAGAAAACTGCCCTGATGTTTTAGTACCAGAGGGCAAAATAGAGGTTGAAAGAATCCACCGATCACCTCCTGAAAAAGATCCCAAAAAGAAAACTCCTAGGAATATTATAGCCAGGTTCCGGAATTCCCACATTAAGGAGAGAATATTACAAGCAGCCAGGAAGAAACAATTTCAATATTGTGGAAACACAATCAGGATAACCCAGGATCTAGCAGCTTCTACACTGAGGGATCGAAGGGCTTGGAATGTGATATTCCGGAGGTCAAGGGAGCTGGGATTAAAACCAAGAGTCACCTACCCAGCAAAACTGAGTATCATGTTTCAGGGGAAAATATGGTCATTCAGTGGAATAGAGGACTTTCAAGCATTCTTGCTAAAAAAAACCAGAGTTGAATAGAAAATTTGACATTCAGATACAAGAAGCAAGAGAAGCATGAGAAGGTAAACAGGGAAAAGAAATCATAAGGAACTTATCAAAGTTGAACTATTAACATTCCTACATGGAAAAACAATAATTGTAAGTTATGAAACTTTTCTCAGTAGTTGAAGGGATTCGAAATATATATATGTCTTTATATGAGGGTATGCGGGCATATGAATACATATGTGAATGTGTGTATATATGTGTACAGGTATACATTGATAGAGGGCATGGGACCAATTTAACAGGAAGGGATGATACTTAAAAGGTGAAATTAAGAGGTGAGAGGAATATAATGAGAGGAGATGGGGAGAGACAGAATGTGGTAAACTATCTCATACAGAAGAGGCAAGGGAAAATGGTTACAATGGAGGGGAAGAATAGGAAGGCAAAAGGGAATGGGTCAACCTTATTCCTATTGAATCTGTCTTGAGGAGGGAGGGAAATACACACTAAATAGGCGATCTCACCCTCCAGGAGAATAGGGGGGGAAGGGGATGAGAGGGGAGATGATGGAAGGGAGGGCAGGTGGGGGGGAGGGAAGTTGGAAGCACCCACTTTTGAAAAGGGACAGGATCAAAGTAGAGAATAGAACAAGTGGGAGGTGGGATAGGAGGGAGGGAAATATAGTCAGTCTTTTACAATATTATCTACTATGTTATTGTTTTGCATTAGCCGCACATGTACAACCTATACTGAACTGCTTGTCTCCCCAGTGGGGGTGGGTGGCAGGGGGGGAAGGGAATGAATCTGGAATTGAAAGTTTTAAAATCAAATATAAAAAAAAATTATAGGCATATAATTACAATTTGGCCACTATAATGCGCCACATCCTATGTTCACTTACTGTTTATTCAATACCTTCAACAACTTTATCTTCTAAATATGAAAAGAATGCCATACTTCAATGTACACTTACTCATGTATGATAGCACTTATTTTTTTAATCATGTATATGTACAAGACATTCATACAAACAATACAAATTCATACAAAAAATTAAAATTCTTTTATTTTCACTCATCTAGTAGGAACAAGGAAAAAGATACCCACACTTCAAAAAGTGACAAAGATCACTCACTGGCCACATATCCACTAGTCCAGGAAGTGAGTGTTAATCCTGGTATTTTCTGCAAGCTTCCATGTCTGTGGGCCAGCCTGTCCTGGGGCAGTGTATTCTGGCTGCCCCAATCTGACAGCACCTGCAACTATGTATATGCCTATGCTGATGGTTGACGGATAACTAGAATGAATTCATTCCTCTGGGTCTCATTTTTGAACTGAGTGAATCTCAAAGTTCTCAAAAAATGTGCTATAAGAACTAATAAAATGTAAGTCAATATTCATTTCACCATTCTTTTTTTAGGCAGTGTCTAAGTAACTATTATGAAGCAAAAACTGGAATAATTATCCTCGGAATCTTGACTCCTTAACATCAAATTGTGATGGACTGGGGGGAGAGAAGGGTATTTGTAAAATTCATCATTGTTTGCTGCTGTCATTAATCCTGTAAATAACCGAGAAACATGTTAGTTTTGTTACATAAACCTTTATCAAGGTATAAATTAAAGGCTGATTCATTCCTGATAAAAGAAAAAGACCACTCTAAAGATTTACCACTCTAAGTTGCATTCATTCAAATGACAACTATAAATATGAAAGTATATTTTCATCTACTTTGAGAAACATAGGCATGCTATTCCCTGAAAACATGTAAGTAAAATTTAAATATAGTTCCTCAAAATAGATTTTGTGTCAAATAAGGATAAATCACCAAATTACATATGGCATACAATTACTTCATTTTTTATGAACGAATAGAATGTATACAGAAATATATCCATGTTCATAATACTTTCATCACTTTGGGAGGAAACTGTTATTTCTTACAGGAAGCAAACATAAATTGTGACTTTTAACATACTAACATAGAACACTTATCATTCAACCTTAATTTTGGCATGGACATCAATTACTTAAAGTGGAGAATACATTTTCAAAGTTTATATCTGATGATTATTTTTTCCCTGTTTATGCTGGGTGTAAAAACAGAGCTAACTACATTCTTTTGCCTACAAATATCATTAGTCATCCTTGATATAAATTTAGAAAATACAAGACAAACTTCTCATATAACCATTAAGGCTAAAGAAATGCATAAACTTATAGCACAAACTTAATGCTTATTCAATTTTAATATTTTTGCATTCAAAGCAAAAAGTTAACATTTGCTTTTACAAATAAATGTCTTTGACCAAATAAAATGAACTTCCTTATTAACAAAGTACTATATTGAAGTATGTACATAAGTAGTATGAAACTGAAAAACTTCACTGTAATTTAAACTGCAAATCTCAAGGAAAAAAACTATACTGCAACTTATTTCTTTTCAATTCCTTCAATAGGGAAATGAGAAAGTTGTCAATAGTAACCTAAAATAACCCTCAATCAGCTACTAGAAGGCTTCTAACTTTGAATTTACAAAGTTTTATTGGGGAAAAATAAAGTACAGTGGGGTTGTTTTTTAAAATATAATTTTGATGCAATTCTGGTGGCATGTATCAAATAAAATATTTTTCCTAGTGTTTTCATATTGCATTAACTAGTACTTAACTAGTACTCATTCAAGTTTTTTTTTTTTTGTCAAGTCTTAGGATTTCATTATGTAAACGTGTAAAGTTCATTCTACCAACTAGTATCTACGGAAGGAACTAATGACTAGAATCTCAAGTACTCTGGTATCAGAGGCATTCTGGTTACTTAATGATTAACAGGAGGCTTAAAAGATGTCAAGTGTGAACTATTGTCTCAAACATGTAAAAAGTTCAGATTGAACAGGAAGACTAAAGTGTTGTGTTGCCCGGAATATACTTAATTCCAGTGAAGTTAATCACTTCTGATGAAAACTTAGATCCTTTTGTTTAAAGCCATATGTATTACAAAGAACATTATCTGCCATTAAAGCCAAAAGCACCCAGGTAAAATTACAGTTGTTTTAAAAAAATCAGCACCAAGAGTATGAGATATTAAGAATTAAAGATATTAAAATACCTCTTCCCCAGTAGGTCCACATTTGCCAACGTCATTGAAACAGAAATTAAAGGATTGAAAGCTTGAGAAAAAGTGACTCCTAAAGTAGAATTTTGCTAGAAATTACATTCCCCGACTTTCCCACTAAAAATTTGACAATGGCTCTGAGAGCTAGCTCCTGCAGACCCCTGATTATGATGCTTAGTATTCTCTTCCACATTCCAGTTAAGAATAATCGTTACTTCTCAATCAATATGATTTTTCTACAATGATTATTTGCAAGCACTGTGCTTAGCACTGAATAAGCTATAATAATAGTAGTCTAGGTCCTTGAGAATCAGCATAATCTGGTAAGAGTTCAGTTGCTAGCTCCTTACCCCCATAACTAAAATGCAAATACATAATTAGGTATTTTATTATAAATAGAAAAAGGTCTAGAAAATGCAT
This sequence comes from Petaurus breviceps papuanus, assembly GCF_028583685.1. Lineage (NCBI taxonomy): Eukaryota > Metazoa > Chordata > Mammalia > Diprotodontia > Petauridae > Petaurus > Petaurus breviceps. The sequence continues at coordinate 9,273,343 of NW_027185777.1, read as the reverse complement.
GCAGGCATGTTTTATGTAAGCAACAAATTAATAATGTGATACTATGAGCCATCTATGACTACAGGAAAACAATTTTTTCACACAGAATATTTCCTTCTAGCATTAGATACTGAGGCTTTTTTGTATTCTTTTACTTTAGCATTCAACCTACCTGCCTGAGGGACTTTTAAGTGAAAACATGAAAATTCCTTTCTCCAAGGAATAAAAGTAGCAAAATAAATGCATCTTGGTTTTCAATTTGGTATAAGTCATTGACACATTGCACAAAAAGAGAAACTGGAAAAGGGTCTTATAAGAAAGCCAAAATTACTAAAGAACTTTCTAGGCTTTTCAGAGATAGTTCATTACAATATGGCTTCATTATTTTGTTTGAAGTATCACCAGTTTTCCAGAATAACAGACACCCATACTGAAATAGAATAAAACAAAAATTCTTTGCTACAAAGGATAGCTCTGTCAGAGAGGTAGTGCACACGAATACAGGAAAACTTTAGTCAATGTAAAAAAATTTAAATAAAATTTTTATTTAAAAAAAAAAAGAGCATACCCCAATTGCCCTCCAAAAAGCAATAATAATAATAATGAAGTGTAATAAACAAAAAATTATAAAATAGAAATTTTAGGGATTATCCTATCACTAGCACTGCTTTCTTCCATTAATGAAGACATAATTGAGAGTTCCTTGCAGATTTATAAAAGGATATAGACTACAAAGAAATGACTATTTGCCTTCATTCAAGTCTGATATTAATGTCCAATATTTCAAAATATAGCAGACCTCCATTATAATGCTAGTGTCTAGTACAGACAAGGAAGGAGATATTCTTGTTATATAATGCAAATTATGTCATTTACATAATGGATATGAATTGACCAATAGTACAAAACGTTTCTACTCTTTCAATGTATTTTTAAAATGCAGCTTTCCCAAAAGTTAGAGAGCATTATGAAATGCAAAATAGATAATTCTGATTACATCAAATTGAAAAGTTTTTGTACAAATAAAGCCAATGTAACCAAGAGTAGGAGGGAAGTGGAAAATTGGGAAAGAATTTTTACAACCAGTGTCTCTGATAAAGGCCTCATTTCTAAAATAGAGAAGTGAGTCAAATTTGTAAGAATGTAAGTCATTCCCCAATTGATGAATGGTCAAAGGATATGAACAGGCAGTTTTCAGAAGAAGAAATTAAAGATATCCATAAGTATATGAAAAAATGCTCTAAATCACTATTGATTAGAGAAATGCAAATCAAAACAACTCTGAGGTACCACATCTCATGGGTCAGATTGGATGACAAAGTAGGAAGACGAAAACTGCTGGAGAGGATGTGGAAAAATTGGAACACTAATGCATTGTTGGAGTTGTGAACTGATCCAACCATTCTGGAGAACAATCTGGAACTATGCCCAAAGGGCACACCCTTTGACCCAGCAATACCACTCTGGGGGTATATACCAAAGAGATCATACAAGTGGGAGGAGGACCCATATGTACAAAAATATTTATAGCAGCTCTTTTTGTGGTGGCAAAGAACTGGAAATCAAGGGGATATCCATCAATTGGAAAATGGCTAAACAAGTTGTGGTATATGAATGCAATGGAATACTATTGTGCTATATGAAATAAGGAGCAGATGGACTTCATAAAAACCTGGAGAAACTTATATAAACTGATGCTGAGTGAGGAGAGCAGAACCAGGAGAACTTTGTACCCAATTACAGACACAATGTATGGGTGACAACTAACTTTGATAGACTGGGCTCCTCCCAGCAATGCAAGGTTAGAAAACAACTACAAAAGACTCATGATGGAAAGGGAGATCCACACCCAGAGAAAAAACTACAACAGAGACTGAATGCACATTGAAGCAAACTACTTGCTCTCTCTCTTTTTGTGTTTGGCTTTGTTTTGTCCCTTCTTTCTCATTGTTCACTCCATTGGTTATGACTCTTCTTTACAATGTGATTAATGGTTAATGTGAAGGTATTTGCAGAATCTATATTTGATTGCATGCTGCCATAGGGGGAAGGGAGGGAAAATTTGGAACTTAAGGGACTGTGGAACTGAATGTTATAAACTAAAAGTAAATAAATTAAAATTTTAAAAATGCAGTTTTCCATTAATCACTATAAAATTGCCTTCCACCAGGTGATATCAAAAAAAGGTATGTCTAGCAATAGTCTGTAAAAATCAAGTTACTTCTCTAAAATTGGTGTAGATAGAATGTTATGTGAGTAGAGCAACTAAATAGTGATAATACATAAGTGCTTCTGAATTGGTAATTCAATTCTTTTGAAAATAGACATATTGTCTCAACTAACAATGATATATTACTAATACTTTGACTGGTATTAGAGATGGGTCAGAATATGTATCACATATGGCCTTGTACAATAAGATTATTCTGGATAAAATTTACCCAAGTATACAGTCTCCTCTTCATAAATAGTAAAAGCATTAGCTTGTCTAGAAATACTTTAAATAGGTCCAGTTCAATATTTAAGAGTTATAAACTCTCAACACTTTAAATATTTTATTTTATCTAACATATTAGCTATCAGCCAATCACATGGAAAATCTATTGATTCCCTGCTTACAACAGCACAGAATTATAAACATTTCAGGATTCCAAAAAAGATAATGTAACTAAAAAACCTTCACAGATGACTTGGTAATGTTCATGCTAATAATACTTATTAGATGTGATGATTTTACATTTTAATCCATACATATTCAAATTTAAGTCACTAGCAAGTAAAAGACAGCATTTCCCCCTTCTCAGACTTATTTCAAGGGTACAGGAATATAATGCAAAGTTATAAACAAAAATTATTTTACATACAGCAGAACTTATATATTCAAATGTGTTTTTTCCCTTCAAAGCAAATAGTTGATACACTTACTCCAACTAAATTGCCTGCCACTGCTCAAAACATTTTTTTTAAAACCTGCTTTTGAAAGTACCTTCAGAAAGATTCTGTTGAATATTCTCCACATTGGAAATGGCTAATGGGTTTCTCGAAATTGTCAAAAGTCACTAAGCATCAAATCTAAGAGGATGAATACTACCAGACTTGGTTTTAGCGTGTGACTACCTAGCTTGGTAGTTATTGATATAGCTGAAATGTGTATAGACCCCTTAGGTGGTTATTTTTAAAGGAGACAAGATGCATTTACTTATATAAAGTCTGTTCTGTATGGCCTCTGAGGATCCTTCCAACTCTTAGATTCTGTGGCACATAAGTGAAAAAAAAAATGTAGTCACATTACTTTAGTCAAAACTTATACTTTGCTGATTTTCAGTCCACTACGAACAAATGAAGATATTTACAACAGTATCTTAAAGAGAAAGTCAAATAACTACTTTAAGGACAAAATATTACAATAAGATTATATTAGATGATAAACACAGGGAAAAGATCAATAAAGCCTATTAAAATAAAGGTGATTGTACAACAGAGGACACAACACAAACTGGTCAAGCTATTAAAGGGCCTTATGGTATTTATCAGCCCAAGGATCTCTAAAGAATTAGCCTTTTCAATGGTGGACTGAGATAATTAAGATACAGTCACCAAGAGAACAGGAAATATACCTGATAAATGAAGAATAGCAAAACAAATTATATTAGAAAAATATACATATATCTATTCAAAATAAAAAAGTGCTAAAAATAATGTGGCCACTATCCATGTTAGCAAAGCCATCAAGGATGAAGGAGAAACATATCAAGGATCTTCACCTTTACAGAACAAGCATTAACAAACCAACAAGATCTTCTAAACCCAGCGGGGGCAGTATGACCTGCCAGAGGTGGACTCAGGGCAATTCACTCTACTTCCCTATGGCTCCATATGTTCCTGTGTTGAATGACTGCTGGACTGGATGGTCTGTAAGTTTCCACCCAGCTCTGAATCCAAGATCCTATGTATCTTGGAGGAGAATATTACAGACTCAAGGATTACTTAGAAGTTATTCTGATATTTTATTAAACTGAGTCTGTAATTTCATCAGTATAGGGAAAATAGATCAATATCTCACCTGGAATTTGTGCTGGAGAGTTACCAGAGGCACCGACGGGTAAAGCGACATGTGTTGGGCCAGATAGCTAGTATACATCAGAGGCAGAACTTGAACCCACATCTTTCTGATTCTCAAGCCACAACTCTGTCCACTACACACTATTTGCATGAGATGATAGCTATATCCAATTATTGGCTTTTAAAATCTGAAGAACTCATTCAAAACTTAGTTTAGATTTTTGTCACAAAAACTCATACATAAAAAAAGTTTAAGAAACAAGTAACTGGATCAGACTCAAAGCCTGAGTTCTCCCAGATACAATCCTAACAGTGAAAAAGGTCTTCTGAGCCCCTAAGTTATTAAACTCTCAAATTCTCAAGCAGAACAATATTTTTACTTAAAAATTCACAATAAGCTTAATTATCTGGATTCTCAATTGATTTTATCAAGAACAACACAATATAAAGTGTTGGAAGGAGGAGGTAATTAACAGAGACCCACAATACTGAGTAAGAAGACATACAATTTCAAAAATAGACCAAGAATTATGCTGTTTTTTTACAGAAATGGTACTAGGAATGGTTGTTTATAATGATTGTTTGGAATCATCAAGAAAAGGTTAAATTCTCATCAGAATCCTCTAAGAAGGAAGGAGGATAAAATACAGTTTAAAAAGCTTTCTACCAAGATTGGCTAAAGCAAACACAGTTAGAAGAACCTACTTCAGTTATCTGGAAAAATCATTCATTATAAAATTTCCTTAAAACTTAATGATGCATATCAAGTGATTTGAATACCTCAAAGAAGTGAGGTATTAACATACTTATTACTAGTAAAGTAACACATTGAGAATGCACAAGAAGCTACCCATAAATCTACTATTTATGAATCTGAGAAAAATTTAGAGAATACATATATAGCATTTAATAGGTGCTTACTATGTGCCAGTAATAAGCTAAGCACTAAGAATACAAAGAAAGCCAAAAATAGTCCCTGCCCTCAAGGAGCTTACATTCTATTCTAATGGGGGAAATCAAAATAGAAAGGGGAGTTGGAACTGGAAAGGGGAAGGTGGAAAAAAGGGCAGCTGGTGAAGAGGAGTGCTGGGGAGTTTCCTGAAATAGTGGATCAGGCAGGTAGCCATAAATCAAGAGAGCACAGTCCTACTAGGCAAGGTGGCTATCCAGGAGGAAGAAAAGCAATCTGGAGAATGGAGATGGGAGTGAAGTGGAACACTGCTGAGGCCTATTATTAATTATTTTAAAAAAAGAATATGCTAAAGAAAAACAAATCACCCAAATCTGAGACATAATACTTCACTTATATTTGTAAGAGAAATGTCAATTAAAACAAATACAACTTAGGATCCAGTGGATTATAACACTAAAATGGAGGATCTTACTTTACTTACTTCCAGTAGATACTTAAGCAAAGTTTTTTTCTAAAGAAAAATAATATTCACACCAAAGACTGTAAGTGATTAGTCCAATGAAGAGAAGGATTGCAAAGAACAAGAGCTAATAGTGACAAATTTGCAAAAATGGTTGCTTTTTATAAAAAAGAGTAAGACAATCAAAAACTATACAGATTAGGTGGGGTTGTTAAGTAAATTAATAAGAAAAAAGGCAATTCCATGTATTTGACTAAACATGATTAAAACACAAAGAAGAAAATTTCCATCAATAACTCAGTTTTTTAAGTAAATTTGATTTATAAAATTTTCAACTGACATAAAAATCATGGAGGACACAATCTAAAACTTTAAGTGGAAGAGAACAGGTACAAAACATGGCACCTGTTGTTTATGTCAAATATCATAGCACTATCAGCATTCAAAATACTAAAGAAAAAGAAAACAAAATTATCAAAGTTGTTATGTGGGGAAGAGGAATTACAGACATAGGAGAAATATCTTTGCCACGGCAGATGGCATAAGAACAGTGAAGGGCACATGCTAAAGTTATAAACTGATGCAAAGATGTATAATGGGCCATAAAATAGAGGCTCCTATCTGGCTATAGTGCTTCTGATGTATCAGTACATCCAGTAAGCTATGTCTAGCAACCTTCCTCAAAAGGTTTAAATTAGGAGAGGGGTTATTTACATAAGAATCTCTCTCAAATATTATTAATTTGGAAAGAGAGGATTTATTTTAAAGAAATCCATTTAACAGACAATTCAATTTGCATTCATTTTTTCAAATTTAGTCTATCAGATAAGGGATATCCTAAATTAAAAAAAAAATAGTTTTACACCCAAATTCGATACTCTGAAGCAACAACAATACTAAGCACAAAGACACTCAATTTATGCAAATTCTGTGGAAGTCGGTATTTGAAATTTTAATTCGAGAGAGAAACCAAAGAGAGGCCAAGAAACATTAAAGATGAAGAAAGGAGAAGCTAAATTGTGTATACTAAACAGATTTCAGACTTAAGATTCTTAATAAACGAAGTAAGAGCAAGATTCATATTTTTAGCTTTAAGTACTTACCATTTTAAAATATTTCTGTTCCATGATGTACAATTATCACTGATTCCATAAATCTAGTACTCTAATGAGGACAAAGAAATCTGCATAAGTCTATAACAAGTCTGGATATTTCCATATAGAGATTAAGGATTATGAGATTTAAAGGATGACTACATAAAAACTGAAAGACATACCCAGTAAGGAAGGTAATATTGACACATAACTAACTGGAATTTACCTGATACATACCAGGTAAAAAGAAGTACTAACTTAGGGAATAGTTTATCAATGGTGCTAAACTATTCAAGTTAGAAAGAAGAAAATTTATCTTGGGGATAAATGATGCTTATCAAGAAGGACAATGGCAACCATACTTCAAGAAGAAAAAATGAATAAATTTAAATGAAATTTGTCAGGAGGTCAACATAATGTCAATGTAGCATAAACACATCACTGCAACAAAATATTTAAGTTTTAGACTAGCAAGAATTTCCAACATTCCAAGAATGGAACAGTAAATCTGTTGAAATATTAGTAAACCATCTGTCAAGTGGTGAAAATATTTTACAAAGAATACAAGTCAAATATGATGTTCACATAGATGTGAAAATTTGCTAACTCAATTCCTTTTAACAATATATGCATTTGAATACTGTCAGTGATATATTAGTGTCTAGTAATAGAATGTAGTACAACCAGAGTAACCACAAATATTTAAGGAAGTCTAGTATGTTATCAGTGCCAAAGTTTTTCAAGCTGACTGAAAGTAAAATATTCAAGAATATAAAATCGTCAGATGAATAAAATGGCATTATTCACATTGGAGAGAAACAAAATTAGATTAAAAAGGAATCAAGAATCAAGACAAGAACTAAAAACAACCAAATTAAAAGCAAAGGTTAGAGTTGTAAATACATAAGCTGCTAAGCAAAGTTACAGATATAAATTATTTTGGATTATCTGTTTTCCTCTCTCTTTAATGAATTAAAGAACTCACTATTTGGAAAGAAAAGAAACAGATTTAAAATAGTCAAAGAGGATAAAAGAGATGAATCAACTTCTTAATTTCCAAAGATGTTTATAATTTCTCAACTTTCAAGGTTCTTTAACCTCTAAATAATTACAAGACACATGGAAAATGTAGTGTATTTTATGTTTTCTTTCCAGTTTAAAAATTTCCATTCATTCCCCTTTGTCTTTGGTGTCATTGCCACCAATAAACAACAGAAAACAGTTCATTAGTCTAGTTACATATTTTCACTAAGGAAAAAACCCCACAATATGTGTTTTAAACAATAAAATGATAGTATGAGATTCTACTTAATTTACCTCATGGTCCCATGATATGTTGAGTATTTTTAAAATATCAGGATAAAATTTAATAGCTGGTTAAAAGGAGGGTTACCATTTTCTATGACCTCATTGATAATTTGGCTAATTCATCTTGATATGACAGTTAACAGTAATCAAAGGCTGAAGAAAGCCATGATATATTTATGTTCTGTTTACAATTAGTAAAATGTAGGGTCAATTAGTGTGAAATAAAATATAGACAACAAAAAGCTCTCAAATATTAATGTTATAACATTTCATTCTCCTGCATTTTAGAAGATACTGCAGTCTCCATAAGTCCACATAAAACTCTATGAAACATGGTAGTTTGCTTCTGACTAAAATAAAATAGCAATGTAAAATTAATTTAAGTGTTAAATATATTCACATGATCACCATTGCAATTCAAAATGGCCACGAATGAAGTCACACACAATATATGTACATAACATATATGCCACAAGTTTTGCAAGTTTGGGTTTTTCACAGACCAGCCAATTTTACCAGACATAAATAATCTTGTACCAATTTTCAGGCATTTTGAAAGGAACTAAATGTCCTAAGTAGTTTCATTCCTCTGCATAAAATGAAAATTCCCTAAAAAGTCAGTGCAAATTGAACGTAGTTCTACCTTCTTCAATCACTGCACTTGTTTGTCAAGATAGATTCCTATAAGTGGAGGATAAACAAATCTTAAGATTTAAAGGAAGGAACTCATAATATTGTCAGCTGCACTTAGCAGAGGTTAGCCACAATTAGGAATCTCAAGTTCGTGTCCTATAGAAGAGCCTTCTGGGTATATGTTTGTTGTGGTTGAGGTGGCTGTTGATTACCAGGTGGCTGAGGCAGTGTAGAAGATGCTAAATTATAGTTTGGCACCTGGGGTAGACTAGTTCCAGCATTCTGGTATACTGTGACATCAGCAGTAGCAGCAGCAGGAGGAGGACTATATACTGAAGCCTGGTTGGGGTATGTATTTCCTTGTACAGAACTGACCATTGTGCTGAAAAAGAAAAAAAAAATTGCATAAATAACAGTTATATAAAGACAGAGGTAATAAAACAGAACTAAAATGCAATACATAAACAAGATGGGGTACAGTATAAATTTAAGCTTCCTTTCCAAAATTTCATCAATTATGAAAAATTCAAATTGAACAATTGTCAAAAAACCTTTAAAATTTTTTATCAATTTAGTCATAAACTTATTTTCTACAACTACTGCTTATTAAGAAATTTAAAACAACCCCAATTGCCTTGCTTTCCCCCCTCAAAAAAGAATTTAAAAACAAACCCTCTCCAAAAACAGAAATGAAAAAAACCATGGTAGGTTTTAATAAATGCAATATGCTTTTTATGTTGTGGCAATTGAAATAAATTTGGGTTCACTGTATAGTTCTCCTCAACATCTACTCTACAGACTTAAGTAAATATTTTAAGGACATTTCCATTTCTGTTATGACAAGGACTGTATAAATTATCAATAAATCAGACAATGTAGGTACATCAAAGAGACTGAGGTATTCTTCAAGCTATTTCAACTTCAAACAATATAGGACCTTTTCCAAGATAATTATTATTAAAAGCAGGGTCAAGTTTTACCTTGACATCAACTTGATCAACAAGTTTGGTTAATTTTTCCATTAGTATTCTATATTATATCCATTTCAGAAAAAAAAATACTAAGTTGCTAATATATGTTAATGTTAGGATTGGGAAACCATTACAGTATATATCAACTGGTTTAAAAAAAAAACCTTTAGAGAGAAATTACTTATTTATTTCAAAGACAATATTCAAGTGAAGACCACGTAAAGGAGAGGAAAAAAACTAAACAAAACACAAAGTATGTTTTCAGGAATTTACCTAAATTGAGAGGAGTTCAAAATATTAAGGCAATTAAACACTTTTGTGGGGGAACGTCTGTGTTTGGACTTCAGTGTTTCATTTCTATTTGATAGTGGAGGAACAAATTCACTCCTGATATCCTAAAGGTTAGAGGTCAGAAAATGAACTCTCAGTCTGTGCTCTATCTTCTCTCAGTAACCCTTAGCAAGCCAAGGATTGAGACATGTTGCCCTAAGATCATAGTAATTTAGATGAAGGTCAGTTCGGGATCATGTCTATGTGTTGTGGACTATACAACCAGCTTTATGTGCCAGTTTAATGTGAGTTGAAGTCTTCTTACAACAAAATAACTTCCCAAGTGTCTGCCACTGTGCTCCAAATCCCAGTTTTACAGTAACCCTCTAGAGTTTTAGACCTTGGTCTCCAAAAGATCTAAGATTAAAATTTTGTGATGGGGGAAAAAATTACAATTTTATGAATTTTTACATGAATACAAAACAAGACCATGACAAAACAGGACCATTAGAGACTAGATGACAAGAAGATAATTACATTTTTATAAGAATAAAGTATAGGCAAATTAAATCATATGTATGGGACATCCATAAGAAAAGTGATAAATGGTCAGTAGGGATAATAAAGGACAGCATCGGAGTACTCCATGTCAAATGACAAGAGGTGGGGAAAAATTTCAATTATTTTATAATTTTGCCTAGTCCTAATCAATTGACAACAACACTAGCGTCAGAGGATAAACTTCCTCGAGCCCCAAAATGCTGATGAACGGGTGAGTATCTGTAATGCCCAAAGAATTTATGCCTTTGTAATCAATGATGAAGAGATAATCACTTCAGGATATCTGTTGCCTAGAGCTGTGACACCATTTGGAAAGGCAGCAGTGGTAGAAGAAACTGAAGCCACATATGCTAATGTCTTACAACCACCAGCACCACTAGCACCTTCATATTCACAGAATCATGAAAAGCACCACGGTAGGCATCCATCTGAGTCCTGTATATCCCAGGCCGATCATACAAAAGATGACCCTCATTAGAACCACAAAAGGTCACTCTAAGAGAACTTGGAGAAAAAATAGTTTGCCATTACTCAGCATCTCAAGTGCTAACCTCTCCTGACCATAGTGGAAGGAAGTATGTGTCTATCCAGAGCATCCCAGAGTAGATGCAAAAAGAACGCTACCGCATGGTGAGTTTCCAAATGCTATATGTATAACAGGGCCGATGAGAGGACCTCTGGTAGCCCTCCAATGCCCTCCTGCATGATTGTACAGGTGGGCCTGACATAAATTCCTCCTTTACTCAAGTTCCTCCGAATCTTTATTCTCCTTCAAAGCTCAGCCCAAGTGTCCCCTTCTAAGAAAGTCCTCTCCTGAAACTCCCCAGACTCTCAGTGTCTTCTTCCTCCACCAATTATCTTCTAAGGATTTATTTACATGGTGTATACCTTAGTAGAGTGTAGGCTCCAGGAGAACAGGGACTTTCTATTTTGTCTTTGTACAAAGCACAATACCCAGTACATAGAAAGTGTTTGATTAATGCATATTGAATTGAATTGCTTTTTCGGTTTTGCCATTTATGCGAATGGAATTTGTTGAAAGGAGCTCATCTCTAGCTTTTGTCCACAGGTACCTAACCTCCCTTATAATGACATATTTTCCAAACCAGAAGCAAGGAAATAGTGTCATTGATTTTAATGACATAAAAAAATTACTAGTCAATTTCAAGTTTTATATGAATATTGTGATTCAAACCATAAATATTATCAGATTTTAATTTCAGAAAGTCCTTTTTCAGGCATTTTTCAAAAGGAGTAACTAAATATTTCTCAACAAAGAAAATTTCTTAGAATGAGAAATTTTGATCCAAGAGGTTAAATCTAATCTGATCATTTGAATGTACCCATCTGGACAGTAAATGAAAAACAAATGGAAAATTTAAGTAAAGTTTTCCTAGAATTCATTCCAAACAAAACATTCAAATTACTTAGGGTAAGAAGTCTGAGCTTGTTGACTAGGAAGTGCTGGGTTTGCTGACGGTGGAACTGCTCCTTGACTGAGAGAAGGTATTTGCTCCGGGGGAAGGCTGTAGCTCTGAAGATGGCCCATTTGGGCACTCCCTGCCACCAAATAAGCACCACTTTGAGGCTGCCCTGGATATACCTAGAAAAGTCATACATGAAAATATTAAACATCAAAAAGGTCCATTTTAACTATAGCTCAATAAACCATATCCCTTTAAAATATAAGGAAAAATTAAAATCTTTTCAAGAGGTTAACTGTTTCAAAAAGAGTCAAGGTGCCTCAGACATATGACTTGACTCTGGGCTCCATCTGGCAATGATCCAAAGTATGGCAGTGAGATGGATTTCTGGTTTCCAAGGCTGAGGTTCCTTACCTATATTCATGATTTCCTACATGACAAAGAGATACAGATATCTCTCCCAGGCCTTCTTTTACTGAAGGAGGCAATGGAGCAGTAAGAAGAGTCCTAGATCTTGAGTGAAGCCCAAGGGCCTGGGCTCAAACCCTAGGTCCACCCACTGCCAAGTTGCTTGCATGAGCAAGAAGCCTAGGTTAGGCAAGCAGCCTAGCCCCTCTGCACCTGAGTTTGCTTGTCTATAAAAGGAGCAGGGCTAGGGAATGTCTGAGATGACACCATTCTACAGACGATCTCAATTTGTTTGAGTAATTCACAATTTATTTACTTGTTTATTTATTCTCCTCTCCTCAGAAAAGTCCATAAGAGATTATATAATAATATGAGCTCCCTATTAGTGTTCATTTGTCCAAGTCACCAGGATGTTCTCTGGGTAGCACTTCTTGGAACAGATAGTGTTTAATTTGAGAAGACATACTCTAAAAGAGAAGCAGAACTTCAGGTTTTTTTTTTTTTAATGATGCTTTTATCTAAAAAGTCCTTCCCCTTAAACACACATAGCGTTCAACTTCTCTTGAACATACTTAAAATATTTACATTCTATATATTAGAACTGTCTGCTATATTAGATTAACATTAATGCTAGAGACTAGTCTGTTGTAATGAGATAAAAGAGTATACACCAAATTTTAATATAGGTGAAACTGTGAAATAGTTTCAGCATATGGCTAGGTATTGATTAGTATGAATAGTTAATCCCATGAAATGGTTGAATGTATTCACACTCACATAATTCCAAGTTATGGAAACTGGCTCCAGCTCAATGGAAATATGCAATGCAAATTCAAATAACAAGACCACGCTGAGGAATTTATTATTTGCACTAATAAGAACAGTTTTAGTCAAATCTATAGCATAGAAAGTGTTTTATTTTTCAGAGAACAGTTTTATTTATCTTACACATTCAACAGCAGTATTTTTATTTTAAACCAACAGAAATTTAGAATAAGGTATCTAGTTAGCTACTGACCCATCTCACTACAAACCAAGAACATTCTAGGCAATCAAAACATTTGATTTTTTAAAAAATTTAACATTTGAGGGTAGCTAGGTGGCGCAGGGAGTAGAGTATCGGCCCTGGAGTCAGGAACACCCGAATTCAAATTTGACCTGACACTTAACACTTACTAGCTGTGTGACCTTGAGCAAGTTACTTAACCCCAATTGCCCTGACTTCTCCCCTCCAAGAAAAAAAAAAGACAAAAATTTAACATACGATGTTTCTAATATGATACTCAAAAGTAACAATGAGTGCTGCTAAGTACTACTAGTTTACCGTAACAATTCCTTTTCATCTTAAAATGTTAATTTGCTCCAATATTTTTAAAGTAGAGATAAAAGACAAGGGAGAATCTCCTAAATAACTGATTGTGATGAAACACCCTTGAATCATTTCTTCAAGCATTTTTAAAATCACACACATAAAAAGCTTTTAAAAAATTTTATCATACCTGAGAACCAGAAACGCCAGGTGACTGCATATAATACTGCTGGTTCTGTAATTTTGCATACATGGAATACATTGGGTCTTCATTCATCAATTTGTTATACAATGAAAGAGCATCCATCACTTTGACATTGAGTTCTGAAAGTTCTGAATGTTTTCTGTAACATCACACAATAAACCAAGTTGTTGCTCAAAAACCAAACTGCTTAAATAATAATCTTTGTAACTAAGCAATAAAACGTGAATAGGGTGCTGCACTGTATAAGTTAGACTGTGGTTCTTACCAAGTGGCAGAGAATCCCTGTTCTCATTTCTTATCTGAGCTACCCAGAAGTTTTATACCATGGCAAGTAAAATTCAAAGCTATAGAAGCCAAACTGGGAGATTCTTGTAGCTCATGGGGCTTATGCAACCACAACTGAGTGTTTCCCAAATTATTTGGGGCTCAGTAACTTGTGAAAGGAACGACTGGAGAAAAATGATCTCTTATTAGCAAGAACGGCATTCTTAAGAAATTTCTCAAGAGCCAAGATCATTGAAAGTCAACTAAATCCTCACTTCAATACAAAAAAGGGTTTGGTGGGTTTTCTTCTTGAATTTCCAAATGGATAAAGTAGTGTCAGACTTGGAATCAGCACAGGGCTGGATTTAAATTCTTCAGTACATAATAAGAATATGAAAATGAATATGTCACTTATCTCTGGCCTTCAATTTCCTCATCTGAAAGATGGACATAATTCCTACAATATTTGACTGTGAGGTTAACTGAAGATGTAACATTCCTTACAAATCTTAAAGTCCTATATGATGTCGGCTACTACTATTTTGAGTCCCCTTGACTACATTTTGTAAAAATTTGATAGATTCAGGTAAACAATTTGGTCACTTCATATTTTACTATGTAGGCAGATATGACAGTACCAAATTTAGAGACAGCATTAAAAGGAAGCACAGTGTTGATACAAAATGATTCGTGTTCTTTACCTGTCAATATCCTCCAGTTTTTCATCGATAAGTGGTCCCATTTGGTGACAGATTGCTAAGGGTACAAGAGCCATCAAAGATGAGCACATACACACATTTTGCCATGCCCCTCCTCCCCTCCAAAGGACCAAGTGATTTTTCATCTTTCTTTTTTTTTCATCCCCAGTGCCCTGCACAGTGGGTGGCACATAGAAAGTGCTTAATAAATGCTTGCTGGATAACTGATCCCCAAAATTTTGACTAAAATTGTCTGATTCTGAGCAGTATAAGGTCTAAACATAGTCTGGATGAGAATCACAGAAGTCAAGTGAGATCTAAAAAATGGCAAAGCACAAAACCATGAAGATTCTTAAATTTGTGTATGAAACAGCCTAAAACCAAGCATACCAGACCTTCCTTAAACTAAAAAAAGGAACCAAAAAATGCAATGGGCACAAACTATACATAAGCAAAACTGAGAGAATACTCTCAAGATGAAGACCAAACCATTCCTAACTTCGTACTGGTCCTTTTCCTTTCATTACCCTCCATTTCACTGTAATGTGGGATACAGTATAGTAGGCCAGTAAGTACCAAGTCTAATGATACCCCTCAAATCCCATTCACGAAAACTAATTGCTTTAATGGGAAGATAACGTTTACCTTCCAAATGAAGCAGTTCTGGTAGATCTGGCTGGTCATCATTTGGATCTGCACTTTGTAACATCTGTAGAAGTTGGTCCATTTTGTCCTTTAGTAATAAGGTAGTGAGGGTACAGTAACAATGGGTTCTCCTTATTTGCAGTATTATTTCACAGACAACTTTACAATACTCAAGATGCTCAACTTTGATGCCTGTGTATCTATTCAATATGTTATCATGTGATTACCAAGTCATTTAAAATCCTCACTTATTTTTAACCCTAAAAAAGGTGATTCCTTGTAAGAAGTACAGCTAGATGCATAATCACTATTCCCCAGGTAAAGATGGTGGGATCTTGAGTGGAACCCATAATACTACTGAACACAATGCTGAAAGGACAAGAAGTCTGGTGGCCACTGCCTTGATCCTTACTTCATTTCCCACCATGTCTGGGAGTAAGCCGAGTGTAGGCACCTGCTTCAAGCAAGTATTGGCCAAGACATTTCCAGCTGTTTCCTAGTTTTAAGTGGAGTCTTTAGAGTCCTAAGAGCACTTTCCCTGACTGTTTCAGCCTGGTTTTAAAAGTTTTAAATGCAGCAAGTTCAAATGAGTGATCAGAAGTTCACTGCCTTTCTATCATCAAAACTACCTTCAACACATTCTTCTATATTTAAGAGGTTGTTAGAAAGAATATTTTGAATGCACAATTTAGATTTCCTATGAAGAAAACCGTTTTATTTTGTAAACAGAATATTCTTCTTCCCCTATGCAATTTAAAAGTATTCCAGAACAGTACATCAAGACAGTCTTGAGTCATAGAGATACTTAAGTGGGTCATCAAATTCTAAGTAAAAGAATTACTTAAATGTCTCTTTAGAGAGGTAGCTTTGTGGGTTGGTGGACAGAGAACCAGCCATGAATTCAGAGGAGGACCCAAGTTCAAATCCAGCCTCAGACACTAGCTGTGTGACCCAGGGCAAGTCACTTAACCCCAACTGCCCCCAAAATAAAATTATGTTTTAATAAAACCACAGAATCTTATGGCTGAAGAGGTCTTAGAGATCATCTAGTGCAAACATCCCTTTCTTCTGTCAAAGAGGAAATCAGCCCAAAGAAATTAAGTGACATGCCCAAGGATACACAGCTGGTGGCAGAACCAAAAAACAGTTCTTAGAGACACCAAATATGTATCCTCAAATTTTAATTATGGTAGCTCTCATGTCTACAGTCTTTTAAAGTCAAAAGAATCAAGTTATCTTAAATAATCTCTTTTATTACCACCAGAACAACATAAAGAAAAAAGATTCAGCACCCATTTTACAATTTTCAAATGAGTTTAAGAAGTGAAGTTCCAAGGGACGACCAGGTGGTTCAGCAAGTAAGAGCACCGGCCCCAGTGTCGGGATGACCTGGGGATCGAATCCGGGCTCAGACACTTGGCACCACACCCAGAAATAACTGGCCATGTAACCTTGAGCAAGTTACTTAACCCTGACTGCTTTAAAAAAAAAAAAAAAAAAGAAGTGAAGTTCCATGTTAAAGCATATCTACTAGCATAAATGTTCAACAAATAGTCTGGTACCTGAGACATACTGCATGAATGCACAATGCCATGCTCTACCAAAGAATTTCCATTGATTTGCTGCTAGAGTAGCATTTGGTTAGGATGAATGGATCACTGGCCTAATCAGTCTGGCATTTTAATACAATGTGTTTGGGCTTTAGCTGACCCAGCATGATTTTTCTGATTCTTGTAGAGACATCAGCTTAGTTTACTCCTCGGGGTGCAGTGTGATATAATGGAAAGTGTGTGGGAATTACAGTGACCAGAAACCTGTGCATAACTCCTTCCTTTGTCACATTGTTCAACTTCTCTAAAACCCAATTCTATCAGTTGTAAGATAGGGATTATACTTGTAGCACCTACATCACACTGACACTCACTGGGAATGTCATGACACAAAAAAAATGATAATTTATGTCAGCTATTACTATTCCCATAGGGTCCCCAGTTAGTGTACAAAATTCCTAAGTTTCTGAACTAATTCCCTAAACCCAACTGCATGCACCTTGAAATTAAAAAGTTTTATGAAGGTTATGGAGATATTAAGAATAAATCACCAGGAAAGTGCTAAATGATAAAACTGTATTACAATACTACTCTTTTTTTTATATTTATGACAATAAATTCAAGAATGAAGCTTTTGGGTGCCTAGATGGCACAGTGAATAGAACACAGGCCCTGGAGTCAGGAGGACCTGAGTTCAAATCCAGCCTCAGATATCTAACACAAAAACTAGCCATATGACCTTGGGCAAGTCACTTAACCCCAACCGCCCTCCAAAAAGCAAAAAAAAAGAATGAAGCTTTTAATTCAAGTGAATGAAATTTGTATCCCTATTATAGCAGACATTCTTTCAAGTGGCACTGCAAAGTGTACATTTTGGGGAGGGGGGTATAAACATATATATATATATGTATGTATGGAGAAACAGAAAAAGAGTATGTATGTGTGTGTGTGTATTGAGGATGGTGGACAATCTACAGTATTCTCAAGAAAAGCATATTTTATAATTTGGAGGACAAAATGTAATACATATGTGTGTGCTAATAAAATGTTCTCTCAACATGAATTCTCCATTTTTATTAATATCTTACTCTAATTTTCCTAATAATTATTAGCAGATGTTGTTAAGTTCCTATGGCAAAAAAATAAATTCTTTTCAATGACATTAAGCAAAAAGATGTTACTTTTAAGATAAGTTTTAGCTATATATTATCATCTTATTGATCAATTCCATTTTAAAATGAAAAAAATTTTGAAGATAATAGTATACTTACTTCATCAATATATACTGGCTCAGGCTCAGGCTCTATTGTTTCCACCTGAACATCATCACTGAATTGTACCGTCTTCTTCTCTGTTTTAACTGTAATGTGTAAATATTTTTTAAAATATATGAATTACTAAATATTTTCTGTTATACCAAAAGTACTAACTGTTCAAATTGAAATTCTACTCCAAAAGGCAACTAAGTTGAGGAGAGGTTCTAATTCTTTAGAATATAATCTGGTGAATTATGACAATTCACTTTTTCTTACTAATAATCTTAAAATTCCATTTTCAAAAGCAATTAACTTAGAAAATACAATTTTTCTTATTGTCCTTGAAGAGGCATTAATTCTTCCCTTACTTCCAAATTTGTATCAAGCAGTCAGGTAAAATGATAAATACATACTAAAAGTGACGACTTTGTCAAAGTTTTTTCATTTTATTTTGTGTCTGTCTTCCCATGCTATATCTATTTTTTAGATCATGAAACTAAAGGGATTTATAATATATTAAGATCATATTTAATGAGAGGAAAAGTAGTATTAAGTCCTAATGGCCTTTTAAATGCTTGTCATTTCATGGAAATATACCATTAACAGTTAAACTGACAAAAATGCTATTTAAGAAATTCAAATTTTTTTTTAATGGACTCATAGACTATCAAATACTAAGTAAATGCATGAAACCTGTCAGGAAGAAAAAGAACCAAATAAAACCCTTACCTAACAACCAAAATGGATGGAGAACATGAAAACTCCATCTAGATACTGAGTGCTTTTGGTAGGATATGGTAATAATGTCCTAATCTATGTCTGTATTTTTCAGACAAACTGCATTTTGCGATGAAAAGGTGACTCAGTTAAAATGCCTAAAAGCCATTTGGCACTTCCTGGGAAGTAGGAAGCTCATCCTGCTCTTTCCTACCACCCTAATCTGTCTAAAACAATCATTACATTCACTGATAAGCAATGTATGCAAGGGCACTTCATTTATATAGTGTATAAAGTATTGAAAATGAAGTTGTCAGGAACATACGTCCTTACCTGGACTACTGTAATAGCTTCCTAACTAGTCTCGAGGATCAGATCAATTGCTACCTCCTCAGTGACACTACTTCTGTTTTGCCCTTCTCTTTCTCTCCCTCTCTCTTCTCTCTCTCTTGTCTGTCTGTCTCTCTTTCTCTCTCTCACACATGTATACATACATATATATCTATGTACATAAATATGCACATAAGCGACTGCATGAGCACATGTGTGTGCTGCAGCTGCTCCCAGAAGGTGAGCTCCTTGAGGAAAGAAAGCTGCTCCCTAGATCCCCAATGCCTTACAGGCAATGAGGAATCAATAAAGCTTTGAGGAACTGAATTTTTATTCACATTACAAAAGTGCCAGCATCCAAAAGGAAATTATTAAGGAGAACTTTTGCCAGTTATTTTTTTTCTGCATGAACAGTTATGTATCTTCTTTGTTTAATTTTCTTATTTGTGAAGCAGGGAAAACAGATAAGAGTGCAGTTCTGGGTACACAATAGGTTGTTTAACAAATGCTCATCCCCTTTCCCTCCAAAGCTAAGCTGTTTAATAAAGCAAAGTCCAGCACCCTCCTGTACAGGTTTCAGCTGGCTCATCTTAAAACATAAGCTGCATTTCAGGCAGCCCACAGGATTCCACTAAAATGGGTTATTGGGAAAACAGGGATGTCAAGAATATGCTGCTCCCTGAATTAGGGTGTTAACATATGGAAAGTGAGAAACACTTTCTGGAGTTCCTGACCACAGAATAACCTGCTTATCAGCCCAGGGCTGTGACATCCAGCCTAGCACAAGCCCTTTGTATGAATAATGTAATTGGAAAGAAAAAATCCAATGCATGTTCTAATTAATCGTAATAACTGAACTTAACCCCAAAAGAAGATGAGAAAATGCAATCCCCTCCCTTCCTGGCAAGGGTGGAAGACTATGGGTGTTCGAACACTGCATACACTGTCAAACTAAGTTGATATGTTAAATTAGTTTTGCTAAACTCCTTATTTCGTTATGTTTTGTTACAAGGAATATAATTATGGTTTGGGGAGGGAGATTACATTCATATAAGACAGTGAGGCAAAAATAAAATTTATCAATAATTTCTAAAAGAAAAACAATGATGAAAAGCCAGCACATGGTTCAATTTATTTCACCCCATCCCTCCAACCCTCCACCCCAGAGGAAAATAAAAATTAACTAACCTGTAGGCTGAGAAAGTATATAGTTTTTCTAGCCTAGATTTGTTTGTAATGATTATGTGGCCCCAATACTACTAAAATATGTGGCTGATAAACAGAAATTTTAAAACACAAAGAAATTTTAAAGGAAGTAGGACCTGAAAAAACCTTTAGCAGACATTTATGGGATATTAATAAGCATAAAATTGGGACAGTAATGTACTGGATATCCAGTCTGCCTAAAAGAGAAGATGGTTCAGGCTTTATGTGGTGATAGCTGACCCAGCACAAGTCTTTACCCCTATAAATTCAAATATCATATGGCTACTTTCTGGTTGGTTACTAGGTACTCAGAATTTTCTTGAAAGAGAGAAGTTCTATTTAAAGAAATAATTGATGAGTTCCTCACTAGGTACAAGATTATTCTATGCGCACCATCATTCTTAATACAGAGTTTGCATAATACTCACTCATTTCTGGTTCAGCACTGAGGTCAGCTGTCACAAAATTAGAGGGAAACAACCCTATGCCCTGATGAGTTTCACCTTTCCACCAGTTGGGATCACTAAAATTAATGGAAAGATCCTTTTAGGCACATATTGAAACATTAAACATGGTGGCAGAATAAATGTGTTTGAAATAAAGAAATTACAAATATAAGGAAACAGAAAATAAAAGTATAACAAGTCTTTCTAGAAAGGTCAACAAGTACCATCAGCAGTAGCAAATCCAACTGCAGAAAAAGTCTGTGTGTGAGATGTTGTTAAGATGAAACTTGTTGCTAAACAATTTAGTTAATAATGAAAATTGTTAAATGTAGTGTTTGAAAATTACATTCAATTAGATTATGCATAATGTGTGTGTACACACACAAAATGTACAAACAGATGTGTATCTGTCCAGACATATTAATTTCACTGAATATAACATAAATGAATGAATGAACAAATGAAGGAAAATGAACACAAATGAAAAGGCAATTAATGCCAAACCTTAGTGATAAGAATAGAAAAGACTATGAAGTCCCTGTTCTCAAGCAGTTCACACTCTAATTAGAGCAAACAACAGATAAAAGGAAGTTCAGTTGCAGGATGTTTAGAAAATCCAGTTAAATTTTAAGGGTGTAAGAGGAGTCCATAAGTTACAATAATATGTATATGACAGTGCAGAAAGAGAGGAATTCTGCAGATCATCAAGATAGGGCAGACGGTAAGGTGTGAAGGACCTTAAATGGCAGAAGCAAAGCAGATGTGCCTGGGGATCCTCCATTTTATGAGTAAATTGTTGACTTCCATCTCCCTCAAACCACATACGCATTCAAGTAGGCTACATCCATGGATGGATTCTGAGTGGCTCCACCATAGGGAAAGGAGTAAAGAAAGAAAACAGACAATGGCGGGGTTGAGGGAGATGAATTTATAGACTTAGATAGTTGCCAGGGAGCACTGAGAGATTAAGTGAATTAACTGTCCTGACACAGTCAATGTGTCAGGAGGTGGGACTTGAAGCCATGACTTCTTGACTTTGATGTCTGTTCTCTTTCTAACATGCCACCCTGCTTCTCAATATAAAGATGTAATATTTTTAAGTTCAAAACACTCTTGTGTATACATAAAATCTTAAATGATAGTTACCTGTCATCAAGAACTGTGATGATTTCTCCAGCTTTAAATGTTAGTTCATTATCTTCAGCAGCTTCAAAATCATAGATAGCACGAACTTTCCTACCCTCATGTTGGTGGTTAGTTAAAAGGTTTGATGTGCTTGGATACAAACTGGAAAGTGTAGTTGGCTGTTGCCTTTGTTCTTTCAATGACAACTCAATGGCTGAAAAACAGTTAAATTTGTAAAAATATTTGGCTTATGTAGTCTCCACTTCTCAGCATACTAGGTCATTTGAATTTGACAGTAACATGGGATCTAAAGCTTGATGGACTCTTGTGAATCACTAAGTTCCAACCTCCTCCTTTCAAAAAAGAATAAACTAAGACATAGAGGGGTTATCTGATTTGCCCAATGTCACAGAGATAATAAGCAAGAAAATAAGAACTAAAATTCAATGCAAAATAAAGAATTTTACAGTATGAGGCTATCAGAAAAGCAAATTGCTTAGCCAATTACAATGCTTAAATTACCTTATGATCAGCTCTTAAAATGTTACATCATTTTACTTCACTTAACTAAAAAAATCACCACCATCCACCAAAGGCACACAACTTTTAACATTTACAAGTGTATAAATTAAGTTACCTTGAAAAATCAAAAGTCAAACTCTCATATCAAACCTTTTTGACCTCATTGTTTAATTTAAAAATATTCTCCTAGCACTCTTTCTTGTATTTTTCTAGACCATATAGTGAAGGATTACTCAACAAATATAAGAAAAACATAAAAATATAAAATTTTAGTCACCTGATACATTTTGTAAAAGGAGGACTCTATTCGCAAGAATAAGTTCTTTAACTTTTCAATACTGTCTACAAAACTAAAGTTATGATTAAAAAAAAAGGATGCCATTTAAAGTATCCCAAATTTGTAACAAACAGTACTACACCTAGATAAGTGGCATTAGGGGACAGGACTCATATCCTTGCTATAACATTTACAGGAGAGCTGAATCATATGCACATTGTGTTAAAGTCAACCTTACACCTGGGAGTGATGACATATCTGGGGAAAGGGACAAAAAGGCCAAAGACTTATTGATTCAAAAATCAGCATAGGAAAGTGAATCTTTCTCATGGTTTACTGCTTACTCAGCTCTTCATTCTCCACAGAGTGACAATCATGTGGTAGGAGAGGAATTTTCCCTTTAAGTTAGGTTCCACTAGGGTAACAAAGTAATGGTATTTCTGGTTAATTGAAAATGATAAAGGCAAGTGTGAAGATAAAAAAGGCAGCAAACTTTTGGCAGAAAGACATGAGTTATGCACTTTTCAAGAAAAAGTACTTCGCTTCTGCAATGAACTACATAACCTCTCGGTGGAGAATAAGAGACTTCTGCTAAGAAAGAATACAAACTGAGTCAATATAAGGAATCTTCAAGGGTAACTTTGACTACACAAAAGACTAGAAAACACAGTCCTTATGACAGTAAAATTACTGTGATCTCCACCTTAGAGATGACTAAACTGGGTCTAAGTGGTTAAGGGTCTGCCAATTATCATCTAGCAAGTATCTAAGGTGGGATATGAACTCGAATTCATTTAATGGGATCAAGTCCAGTACTCTATCAATCTATACCATGCTGCCTTGTTTTGGGGTTGCATTCACAAGACAGTTAGCAAGAGGAAAGAAGGACCAAGATCACTTATGATGACCTCAGCTTTCTGAGCTGTGCCTACAGTCCCAGTTAATTCCTTACATGATTTTTCTTAAGCTATTTGTAATTACTGAATCTTTTCATAAAAACTGTGATCAACTATAGCTCCTATGGGATTCATCTGCTCCCCAACTGTAATCAGTGGCACTAAAATGGAAGAAACCTGTAGGTACCATGAAGTACAGACATAAAGATGGAGAGAGAATGAACCTTCTCTGTCTGGGCTGTCCAGAGAGAGGGCAAGGAATTCTTTCCTTTCCCACTTGTGGCTTGGTACTGTGCCTAGTCAAAGAGGAAATATTATGGTTTTGATTTTATGATAACCCTTTCAAAATTATCAAAAGCAGAGAGAGATGAAGTACATGATTCAGGACAGTACACTCCCAGCTCATGAGTAGCAAGAGTGAAGTGGTCTAGAGAGAGTGTTCTTAATAGCACTTCCTGTCTCTAAGATGAGGAGTAACCTAGTAGGAAGAGAAAGGTGTAGTATGGAAAGAATTTGAGCTGCTCACACACCTTTCTGGGGTAGGAGCTGCTCTCTCACTAAAACCTTTGAAGGCCACCTGTGCCTTACAAATTTATCAGAGAGGGAAGTTTAAATAGAAAAAGAAAACATAAATTTTCAGTCTTTGCTGATGTGATAAACATTTCCCCTAATTCTTGAAATTAATCCAATGCTTTAAACTTCAATGCAGAAAGGCGATCAAATTGTAGAAACGTATTTTCTACAATTTGATTTCTATAATATCTACTCATTTTCTCATTTGCATCTTATAACAATTTTCGTAGATATTATTAGCCCCATTTCAAAGATAAAGAAATTCTTGCATGAAGTAGCAGAGGCATAACTTGGCCCCAGTTATTCCTGAAGCTGTTCTCTAATCACAGTTACCCAAAGTTCTTACTTGCACATCATACTAAATCAAATGTTACCTTCTATTTCTATACAAATCTTAGGAGATGAAAGAGAACAATTGGAATTTAAATGAAGAAATGTGGAAAGCCATTTTCTTAATAGTCTTCTACAATACTCTTTCAAGAAGTAAAACTACAGAAATACACCCCTAAATTTTAGACTATATATAAGTGAGCTCTTGTAGACCTTGAGGACACATTTTAGTGGTGAGTTCTCAGGTCAGCCACTGAATCCTATTTAATCTATAACATACCTAAAACATAGTAATGATAGTATTACTTTAGCTATTTCTAACAACTAGTTAAAATGTTGTTTTTATAGGAAAAATATATTATGGCTTCTAACTTAGTAAGTCAAGAATACACTTCTTTCCTTGACTTTGTAGGAGGTAGGTGGTCAGGTAGTGATCAGAGAGATACCTTAATAAGTTTCTAAACCTCTACAACTCTGTAAGAAAAAGTACTATTCAATAATTTCCCAAGCATTCCAAATCAAGAAACAAAGAACAGTTCTTTCCAATTGACAATTCTAATATCACATTCATGCACTGAGGCCATTGCATATAATCAGCATGACATCACTAACCTTGACCGAATAACAGAATTTGAAGATCAAAGGGGTATTTTAGATGGCCAAGTATGCTACGAAAGTCAACTAAAGCTGTCATACTCCTTAGCTCAACCAGTTTAGGCACAATAAATAGACTGCCTGTGGGTGAGATTTTCATACTTTAAGAGGCACGTGAGAACTAAGGTAGACAGAGAAAAGTAGATTTACTTATCATATCTTGGGCTCACTCCAGCACATATTCTCATCAAGTGGAAAGGCTGGGGAAAGGTTGGGAATAGTCTATGTTTTTGATGTTGATGTCTGCCTCTGTTTTTCCTTTTCCTGCCCTCTGCATATAACACATATAGTTGAAGTTATAAAATTTAGATGTGCTTATACTACATTTATACTGTATTTCTAAGACCAGTAATATTTGGGGCAGTGGTGTTTATTTATTTAATTTTGCTTTTTGGAGGGCAACCGGAGTTAAGTGACTTGTCCAACGTCACACAGCTAGTTGGTGTGTGTGTGTGTGTGTGTGTGTGTGTGTGTGTGTGTGTGTGTGTTAAGTGTCTGAGGCCAGATTTGAATTCAGGTCCTCCTGACTCCAGGGCCGGTGCTCTATTCACTGCACCACCTAGCCGCCTCAGTGGTGTTTATTTTTTAAAAGAAAAATGTATTCATTAATACCACAAAAAAACTTAATATGTTAAAATTAAACTGCAATCACTGACCCTGGGGTTTCATACGAACAAATAGACACAGCATGTCTCACTCTGAAACAATGGCATTCTCTCTCTCTCAGCAGGCACTTAACGCACTCACCTTTGGCTAGATCTTCTTCTTCTTTTTTGGTAGCCACAGTACCAGGGTCCTTGGCGACAAGAGCTGGGCTAGCTTTCGCTTGTTCTGCAGCCTAATCCAAAGAAACAAAATACTTCAAAACTGTTTTAAGATATGTTTTAATATACTCAACTGCCCTAATGACTGCCAGTATTCTTGTGTTTTTTCCCTTTTGTTCTGATTCTTCTTTCACAACATGACTAATACGGAAATATGTTTAATATGACTGTACATGTGCAGCCTATACTAGATTACATTCTGTCCTGAGGAGGGGGAGGGAGAAAGGGAAGGAAAATTTAGAACTGAAAGTAATATAAAAGTGAATGTTGAAAATTAATAATAAATAAATTTTTAAAATAAAAAAATGTTGACAGGAATAGATTCAGAAAAATCTGGAAAAGAGAGTAGAGGGACGGCCAGGTAGCACAGCTAGTAAGAGCACCAGCTCCAGTGTTGAGAAGACCTGGAGATCGAATCCCGGGCTCAGACACTTAGCACCCACCCAGAAACACCTGGCCGTGTAACCTTGAGCAAGTTACTTAACCCCAATTGCTTAGGGGCGGCCAGGTGGCTCAGCGAGTAAGAGCACCAGCTCCAGTGTCGGGATTGACCTGGATCAAATCTGGGCTCAGATACTCAGCACCACACCCAGAAATCACTGGCCGTGTAACCTTGAGCAAGTTATTTAACCCCGATTGCTTAAAAAAAAAAAAAAAGAGAGTAGGACCAGGAGAACAATTTATAAAATGACTACAACAATTTAAGCTGGCAGTTTCCTAAAGAAGAAATGCAAGCTATCAGAAGCCATATTAAAAAATCATTCAAATTACTAATAATCAAAGAAATGCATTAAAATAACCCCAATTAAGTTTCCCTTTCACACCCCTCAGATTAAAAAATATCAAATGTTAGAGAGGCTACAGGAAAACAAGCTGAAGCTACCTCACTGTTGATGGATTTCTTAATTGATCCAGCAAAATCTGGAAAATAATACCCTAAAAGAGCTAGAAAAGTGATGGCTATCTACCCATAGCCATCTCCTATCACAAAACTAAATCCCAGTCCCTAAATTCCTTACATCACTAATGTGAGAATCTCAAAATTATTTATCATTGCTTCTCACATTCCTGCCCTTTCAGAACTAGGAATGAGCACTGGGTGGACGTTCGGCTCAATTTTGTCCTTTATTTATGATGCATATATTTAAAATATGCCTCTCCATTACCCTATCTGCCTTCACTATGAACCCCACCAAATTAGTTTCCCTAATGCAGCCTCAGCTAGTTTCCTTAATGCCTCTTTTGCTAAATCTAACAAAGAAACACAAACTTCCAGCTGGCAACTATTTATACATACTGAATTCAAAGTTAATTCATTGTTTCCAAGTGGTTTTACCTTAAGGCTCCATTTTGTTATTTACCTGCTGCTTCTATAGGACTGTATAAAAATCTTACTTTCACCTGTATAGCCTCTACCTCCCAACAACACTCCAGCTTTTGACTCCATTTTAATTAATTTTTATTTCTAAAACTTTTAGATTACACAAGACCTTTAATTTTATCTTGAATAATGATTTCCATAAGGATGTTTAAGTTGATTTCCCAATGGATTTTTCATTGTGTAATCAGAAATACTATTTCATGTGATATTTGCTCATCTCTCTTCAGTGTTCACATTAGAAAAAGGAACCACGATTAAAATAACTACAGTTTATGCACCATCTTTTACAAAATATAAAGAACTTGATAAGATTGTCCAACTTAAGTCAAAATATGCCAATACCAAAGATTTCAGTGATCTAACGAATGAAAGGAAGAATGGCAAAATATATGATACAGCATTAATAAATCAAAGAAGCCAGAGGGTTGTATAAATGGAATCTTAAAAAAATGTCCATCAATTGGGAAATGGTTGGACAAACAATGAAATATTAATATAATGGAATATTACTGCCCAGTAAGAAATGAAGGAGGTTTTAAAGAATCTTAGGAAATATGAATTGATGATGCACAAAAAAGTGAACAGAACTACAACAGAAATTTACATGATGACAACAATACTATAAAGAAAACACAACTCACAAATTAATCAAAACAAAAACCAAACACATCTCCAGGCAACTTAAGACAGAGATGAGAGACTCAAGGTGCAGAAAAAGCCCTACCCTTTTGGTCATGTCACTGTGTGCACGAGTTTAACAATTTTTTTCTTTTTTTTTTTGTTAGTAGGGTTTTTTTTTTCCATCTGTTTTTAATGGAGCAGTAAAGGGGGAGAGAAAGGAAAGTCAGTAATAGTAAAACTGAAAAATAAAAGGAAAATAGGCATAGAAGAGAACAGAAATGGGGCGGCCAGGTGGCACAGCGAGTAAGAGCACCGGCTTCAGTGTCAGAACGACCTGGAGATCTAATCCCGGGCTCAGACACTTAGCACCCACCCAGATACACCTGGCCGTGTAACCTTGAGCAAGTTACTTAACCCCAATTGCTTAGGGGCGGCCAGGTGGCTTGGCGAGTAGGAGCACCGGCTCCAGTGTTGGGACGACCTGGAGATCGAATCCCGGGCTCAGACACTCAGCACCACACACAGAGATAACTGGCCGTGTAACCTTGAGCAAGTCGCTTAACCCTGATTGCTTAATAAAAAAAAAAAAAAAAGAAGAGAACAGAAATTCAGAAGAAAGCATAGGTAAGAAGGAAAATTTTGAAAGTAACATGTAGGATTTATTATATACTCCAAAAAATATATGATATGAAATGGAGACTCATATAATCTTTTTGTATTCTGCTATGAATAAAGAAACAATCAGGTTTGTGCATCTAAGTTCAGAAAAAAAAATTTTAATTAAAGGGAAAGAGGAGAGTATCAATAACAACAGAGTTTTACAGAGATCAAAAAACAAATAAGCTCACATCAGAGGGGTCTCGAGCTCACTAAATTGGAGGGAAAGGTATCTAAGAAAGTCCCAGAAAGTCTAGAACAGCCATTTTAAGAGAAACAGAAGAGATGAATAAAAGACTTTCCCCCCTCTTTTGCTTTATAGCAACGATTTCCAATGTTTTTTGTCCCACAGATCCCTTTCAACAACAAAAAATGTATTGTGAGACCCTGGGGGTAATTTACAATACTATTAATAATAATATTTTGTAGATACAGTCAATCCTTAATTTTCATGGGGGTAAAGAAAGTTAAAAACGTGAATGCTGATATGTTGAACCCATGGGAAATAAAGAGTTAGGCTCCTGCAATCAGCAATACTGTAATCTTTTGCTAGAGACTGCAGAAAATACACTTTTATGCATACATTCTTTATAACAAAACATTAATTCTGGTAATATCCATTTCCTAATACCATAACCATGAAATAATCCATAAAATGCAAGAGACAAAATAAAACTGTCAACATGCAAAACATTTTTTTCTCTAGCAACTCCCTAGAATTCTGTGGTGTTTTGTGCTAACATCTCACAATTCAAAAAAAAAATTTTTATTTCAGACAATACTACATTGCTGCAAACTTCTCTAGTTTGGCTACCCTGCGAAAAGGAAGGGAGAGGATTCTAGGACTTTAGTCGCTGCTGTTGGAAGATGCTGAGACTGGCAAAGTGGCTTCAACATTACTTCTGACACTCCCTCTGATACTGAATGCACAGGGAGGTCTTTACAATAGCAGGGTGAACAAGACCAGTGAAGCACACAGAGTGATACCAGCCACTCCACAAACTTGTATACATTGCACTGCTCATTTCTTTCTCTACTGCACATACCTGCAAATGTACATGGTTGCCAATGTGCATGGTGGCCAATGTCAAAGTGAAAATGAAGCTATTAATAAAATCACTGGAGTTGCAAAAGTTAAACATGGGAATGTTGATGATTGACTACTGCTAAAGGTACCATTCAAGAATGTTTAGGATGAAAGCAAAAAGAAGAAACAAACAAAAATGGTCTACTTAATGGGGGGTGGCTAGGTGGCGCAGTGAATAAAGCGCCAGCCCTGGAGTCAGGAGGACCTGAGTTAGAATCTGACCTCAGACACTTGACACACTAATTAGATACTGATTAGCCATGTAACTTTGAGCAAGTCATTTAACCCCAATTGCCCTCCAAAAAAAAAGAATGTTTAGGTCAAATCACTATTGGGAATTCCAAGAAATTTATGAACCACTAAATGGAAACCACTACTATATATCAATGAGGGCCTTAGAAGCCCATAACTGGTTTATTATTTCCATTAAAACTATATCATGATTTTAAATGCTGTATGTGATAATATATAGTAATTACAATAACAAAACTTAGATTTTTTCAGATTTTGAAATTTGTTTAGCCATGAACAGATGTCTAAAATAACACTTTTTTTTGAAGAGGGCAAATAGTTGTAAATAGGGATAGGAGTAGGTTGATATTCTAATGCATATTATCTTTTGTCTCACTTTCACATGTTAAATTGCTAATAATATTGGAAATTCTATTTTTGTTTTAACTACATAATTAAAATTAAGCTCAAAAATAAAAGTTATTTTTTTAATCAGAGAGTAGTATACAAAAACAATGCTTTTTAATATACCTGTGAGCCAATAGCTGGAAATGTAACTCCTTGTTCTTTAAGATTTTTTATCATGGCAGATATTAGACTAAGTTGTGGATCATTCTTAAATTCATCTGTCCATTCTACCATAAGAGCTTTTAACTTTTCACAAACTTTTGGATGACCCTAAAAAAGAGAAAAGATATTTTAAAATGAAAAAGTCACAAATTCATCGATATTTGATACAAATGCTTTTCATCATAAAGCCAATAAAGAGAGCTATAGCTTCTTTTGACCAACAAAGTTGACCTGGCATCAAGAAGATCAAAATTCAAATCCAGTCTCAAATATTTACTAGCTGTATGACCCTAAGCAAGTTACTTAACCCTTGTTTGCCTCAGTTTCCTCATCAGTAAAATAGAAATAGAGTACCCAACTCCCAGGGTTATGAAGATAAGATAATATTTGTAAAGCACTTTGTAAACCTTAAAGGATTATAGAAATGCTAGCTATTATCATAAAATCTATTAGGGAAATAATAGACTATGTGCATGAAAAAAATTGAAGTTGCAACCTAATTCTTAGTAACTAACCAGTCAATTTTAGTTACTATGATGAAATGGATTTAAACTCTAAAACTAAAACTGAACAGAACTCTTCAACTCAATCTGTTCTCAGATTTCTTCATCAGTCTTCCTCGTGCATCAGGCACTGCTAATATCTCCCTTTCCCCCTATAATATGTACAGTAAGGTAAATGTTGCTGTTAGTCACAAGGAGGATGAATGGATACTGTCAATATGCACTGTTTAAAGATAAAAGTTTCTTTGTAAAGAAAATATTTTTGCTCCTACATATATAAGAACCATATAAAGCTAATGTTATTTGATTACACACAAAAAAAAAATGAACAGAATTCTCCACTCTTTCCTACTGAGATGAGGGCCAATGAAAACAAAGAGCTAGAAAGCAACAACTCTGGGGCTAAGATTTACAATACCTTATTTCTCCAGCAAAATGAACTACTTTCTGGTGGCAAGGGGACTAATCTAAAAGTACCACAAATTTTTTTTAACTAAGCATTAATAAAATACACATATGAAAAATAAAGATGGATAACAACTTTCTTTACTGAAATAAGTACTTACTTTATTTAATACATTGCTTACTTCACTAGCGAAGTCTCTTGAACATACTTCTAAATGAAAAATTTTGCCACAGTTCGATACACATGCTCCTAGAAGCTAATTAAGAAAAAAGTCATAAGTTTAAAGAGGTTTAATCTTAGTAGACAGATCTGTAGTATAGCTATTAAAGAAAATACTTACAGTCAGTGCTTGCATTGCTACGTGAGGATCTTTATGATTTACTCTCTTCATAATAGATCGAAGACAGTCTTTAGGCCTGAAAATTGAGAAAAGCAGCACTCAGTCATCCTAATTTATTTTTTCTTTCTTAAAGCATAGCACACAATAACTCTCCATACAAAAGCTAGTATTTGGTACTAGTATATGAGATGTCTTTAAAATATTTTAACAAAACTGTCAAGATCTCTTAACCAACAAGAGAGACAAGCTGCCTACTATTCAGGCTTTGAGGCAAACTGTCATTTAATAGACCTCAGCTTAATATGTGACACATTTAATCAAGTAATCAATTCAGCTTTGAATTTTGTAGAGTACCACTTAGTATTTTAAAGAGAAACTGAACCATTCTTCCATTTAGTTACAACTTGTCATTCAGTTCCATTTATAATAAGAGCATCTTCTCCACGTCCTCCGTCTCTTCATGTCCTCTCCAGCAGTATATCAACACACCCTGGTCACTGGATAAGAATTTCACATTTAAATTGCCCACGGTTAATGTTTATAAAATATTTGTAAATTGTGTTAATACTTAGACCAAACCTTGATGCTTTCCCCTGTCCCTTGATGCCGAAAAAAACTTATTTTAACACTAATATCTCCTTCCAGTAATACTACATGACTGAAAAAATATAAAATATCACAATCTCCAACATGCCAAATGTCTGACATCACTGAAATAAACACTCCCTTCTAATGATGCTGACTGTAAACCATTCACACCTAATAAGTTCAATAAATGGGGTCTAATAAATATAGTAGAGGCCTTTCTCAGTTTCTTCTGCCATTTTGAAGATATTAATGTAACACATGAATTGTCCATTAGTAATCCTTTGCACTCCCTCCCACCAGTTCATTTTCTTATTAGGAGTGGACCTAAATCCCAATGAAGCCCTAAAGTCAATTTAATTCTCCTCTGAAAATCCTCATCCTTAAAAAAAAAAAATCACTACATCCCTACCATCTCCTTAAAAAGGTTGTCTAAAGTCACTCCCTCCCTCTTCTTCCTTTCCTAGCACTTACTTTTCAACCCTTCACCCTTTGACTTAATCAATCACTCAAACTGCTCTCTAAAGTTACCAATGATCTCTTAATGGCAAAGATGATGGTCTTCTCTCAATACTAATCCTTCTTGGACAGTGCTAATCCATTTGACACTACTGACCACATTCTCCTCCAGGGTACTCTTTCCCCTCTGGGTTTTTGACTCTACCCTCTTCCGCTTGGCCTCCTACCAATGCAACCAATCCTTCATAGTCTCTTTTTCTCTTCCTCCCCTTTTCTCTTCTTTTCACCACCTCTTCTTTCTCCTTCTCTTTCTCTTCTCAGCTTCTATGCATTTAAAAATTGATGACTTTGAGATCTGTATTTTCAGCTCTAGTTTCTTCCATGAACTTCACTTCAATATCACCAATAGTCTAGTGAGCATTTCAAACTGGAAGTTCTGGCGATACTTCAAAATCCGAACCTAAAGATGATCACATTATTTCCCTCTTCCAAACTTCCCTCTTTTCTCCCCCCATTCTTCTGGGGGTTCAGATTCAAAATCTGCATTATCCTCAACTCCTCCCAATGACAGGGTATAAGCCCAAGAGAGACCTTCCCTTCACCCCAAAAGAATTTGAGTCCCATTTGTCCACAGCCCTGGAAAACCCCCTGATTTGAATTCTCCCATAATTTTCCCAACCTTGATCCTATCAAAATACCCTTAACCTAGTCTAGCCCTCCATTGTCTGTTATCTCCCAACTGCCTCCAGCTGCTTCCCACCATAGATCTCATCAATATGCCATTCTCTGGGTTCCTGGGAATCTGACCTCTAGTTGCCCCAGTTTCATCAAGATCCTCCTTAGACTCCTCCTCATGACCCTCCCTAAAGTCCTCCGTTAGTCAGCCCAAGCTACTTGATCACCCCTAGATCCCTCCCCACAGTCTTTCTGTATACAAGATCCATCTTGCCTCCATAAAGGTGCTGAGATTCAATCTGACCAGCTTGTCAATACAAGCAATCACAAATGCTTAGGCTCCTTAAGAGTCTGCCCAATACAGCTAATCTTTAATAAATTTTGTTTTACTTTGGCTGAAAGAAGACTTGATTTGAATTCATTCGGGCAGGACCTGGCGTGTCGGTATTTTGGGGTCCCAAGCACCCCTAAATTTTAAACCCCAACAACTCTCCCTCACTCCATGCATCTTAACAGTTGCCAAATCTTGCCATTTCTACTTTAAAACTTCTCTTGCATCTAACCTCTTCTCTCTGCTTATATAGATACCACCTTATTTATTTCAGTTCCTCATCACTTCACACCAAGATTATCACAACAGCCTACCTGGTCCCCCTGTCTCAACACTCTCATCACTTCAGGCCATTCTATATACCAATAAATAATGTGAGGCACTACTAGGGCAGATATTTTTAAAGAGGTGTGTATGAATGTTTTTAAAAAGCATTTTGATAACTACATTTTTTTTTTTTTTGCTTTTTGGAGGGTAATTGGGGTTAAGTGACTTGCCCAAAGTCACACGGCTAGTAATTGTCAAGTGTCTGAGGCCACATTTGAACTCAGGTCATCCTGAATCCAGGTCAGGTGCTCTCTATTCAATGCATCACCTAGCAGCCCCTGATAACTACACTTTAAATCATTCTGAGAAGCAATCCATCTTCTTCACAAGATTGTCCAAGTGGCCCGTAACACATACAAAAAGATTGAGAATCTCTATACCAGAGTCAGTCCAATAGAAATATTTGAACTATTTAAAACATCAATTTATCAAATACAGTGGAAAATATTGGTACCCAGTTATTAATGCTACTGGATAGATACCTCTGTTCTCTTAAGAATTGTGTAGCATCAATCACAATCATTTTAAAAATGGCTTTGTATACTTTTTAAAGAATGTACATTTTATGTTAAGGGTACAGTTTAGTTATCTGTTGGGAGGTATCTTATATAAATTTAAAAAAGACACTGAAGACTGTGGTGTAAAAAACAGGATTTCCATGCAGGTCTGGCTCCCACCACCTCCAATACATGTAAAAAAATGATGCTAAACAAATTTTAGAGCTGCAGAACCCACAAAGTGACAGAGAGAAACAAATCTCCCACTGAAGGCGGCCAACAGGAAGGGTCTATCACACGGGGTTGGGACTCAACCACAGTCCCCCATGAACCCGAGGTTCTGGCCCCAGGGTGGTCCCAACTAGCAGTGGCAGGAACAGACTTCAGGAGAGTGAATCACCAGCAGCTGTGACAGTTTCCGGACTTCTCAACCCATAAATGCCAAAATGAATGTAAAAGGTCAGTCAGGAACTCTGCTGGAACTGGGTGGAACTTGCCCCACCCCTGGGGCAAGAACTGGGGGAAGCACAGGGGCTACAGCTACTGCCATGTGACTGTTTCAGGAGCTCCTGGTCTGCAGGTCCTAGAGGGACCAAGCAACCATTCAGAGGGTAATCACTCTTGCTTTGACCTGGTTGGATCTGGATCATGGTCTGGGGAATGTAGTCAGTGTGCCAGAGATTGTGGGGACTGCAAAGAGGACTCCCTCCTAATAGCTCCGGCAGCTGAGAAAACGCCAGCAATTTGGGACATAGCTCTCTCCATTCTGAAAGCAGAGTTCTACCATGGCAAAGAGCTCAAAAGTCAAGTAACTGACTGGCAACATGAGCAAGCAAAGGAAAGGCAATCCAACCATAGGTTCCTTTTTTTGGGGACAAAAAAGATCAAATCATGGAACGGGAGGAAGAAAACAAAGTAAGAATTCCTGCATCAAAAGTTCCCAAGAAAAATATGAATTGGTTACAGGCCAGGGAGGAGCTCAAGAAGGATTCTGAAAGTCAGGTAAGAGAAGTAGAGGAAAAATGGGGGAGAGAAATGAGAATGATGCAAGAAAAATCAAGAAAAGCGAGTCAATAGCCTGACTAAAGAAAATAACACCTTAAAAATAGACTAACTCAAATGGCAAAAGAGGCCCAAAAAACCAATGAGGAAAAGAATGCCTTAAAAAGTGTAATTTGCCAGATGGAAAAGGAATTTAAAAAACTCACTGAAGAGAATAATTCCTTCAAAATTAGATTGGAGCAAATGGAAGCTAATGACTTTATGAGAAATCAAGATACTATAAAACAAATCCAAAGGAAAAATAGAAGGTAATATGAAATATCTCATTGGAAAAATCACTGACCTGGAAAATAGATTCAGGAGAGATCATTTAAAAATTATTGGGCTACCTGAAAGACATGATCAAAAAAAGAGCCCAGACACCAAGCAAAATTGCCCTGATATTCTAGAACGAGAGGGCAAAACAGAAATTGAAAAAATTCACCAATTGCCTCTTGAAAAAGATCCCAAAAAGAAAACTCCTAGGAATATTATAGCCAAACTCCAGAGTTCCCAGGTGAAGGAGAAAATACTGCAAGCAGTCAGGAAGAAGAAACAATTTGAGTATTGTGGAAACACAATCAGGATAACACAAGATCTAGCAGCTTCTACATTAAGGGATCAAAGGGCTTGGAATATGATATTCCAGAGGTCAAAGGAACTAGGATTAAAACCAAGAATCACCTACCCATCAAAACTGAGTATAATGCTTCAGGGAAAAATATAGTCATTCAATGAAATAGAGGATTTTCAAGCATTCTTGATAAAAAAAAAAACCAGAGCTGAAAAGAAACTTTGACTTTCAAATACAAGAAGCAAGAGAAGCATGAGAAGGTAAACAGGAAAAAGAAATCATAAGGAACTTACTAAAGTTGAACTATGTACATTCATATATGGAAAAACAATCATTGGAACTCATAAGACTTTTCTCAATATGAGGATAGTTGAAGGGAATATATATGTATACATACATATATATGTATGTATAGGAGGGTATATTTGTGCATTTATAAATATATATGTGAGTGTGTGCATATGTATGTACATGTATACTTAGAGGGCACAGAATGAGTTGAATATAAAGGGATGATATAAAAAAATAAAATGAAGAGGTGAGAAAGGAATATATTGGGAGAAGGAAAAAGGGAGAGATAAATTAGGGTAAATTATCTCCTATAAAAGAGGCAAGAGAAAACTGTTATAATGGAGGGGAAGAGCAGGAAGGTGAAAGGGAATGGGCCAACTTTGCTCTCATTGAATTTGGCTTAAGGAGGGAATAACATACACACTCAATTGGGTGTCTTACTCTACAGGAAAATAGGGGGGAAGAGGAAGAGAGGGGATGATAGAAGGGAGGGCAGATTGTGGGAGAGGGTAGTTAGAAGCAAATACTTTTGAAAAGGGACAGGGTCAAAGGAGAAAAATAGAATAAATGGGGGATGGGATAGGATGGAGGGAATTATAGTTAGTCTTTCACAATATAACTACTATGGATAGGTTTTGTGTAACTACATATGTACAACCTATATTGAACTGCTTATCTTTCCAGTGGGGGTGGGAGAGGAAGGAAAAAGGGAAAAAAATGTAGAACTCAAAAGTTTTAAAAACAAATGTTAAAAAAAATGTTTGGTTTGGTTTTGTTTTGTTTACATGCAACTGGGAAATAAGATACACAGGCACTGGGGTATAGAAATCCATCTTGCCCTACTAGAAAGTTAGGGGGTGAATGGGAGAGGATCTAAGAGAGAACAGATTAGGGGAATTAGATTCAGTAGGATCAGTATTTTGGGGTGGGGAGGGGAGGGGAAAAACGGGGAGAAAAATTTGTAACTCAAAATCTTTTGGAAATTAATACTGAAAACTAAAAATAAATAAATAAATTAGGAAAGTAAAAAAAAAAAAAAAGAAGATACTTCACATTGGAAAAACACCTGACCTGGAAAACAGGTAAAGATAGTATGGTTGTTGTCCTTTGTTCTCAAAGGGGATCAAAATGACAACCCTGTGCTAAAGTCACATTTCAATGTGTCCAAATGTGACTGATCAGACCATAAACGAGTATGAAATGCTCTACCACAGGTCAGGTACAACCAGTTTGTGTGAACATTTGGGTTGGATTCTCCATATTTGCACATCCTGCTTTTCCTTTGAACTGTTTCAATTCTGCTTTGTTCATGGAGCACAGCACCTTCTCTGATGTGGGCACACCATACTGAGCAGTCCTGTGCCATTGTCTCCCATGTCACACAATCAATTCCAAAGTTCTTGAGAGACACCTTGAAAGTGTCCTTGCATCGCTTCTTCTAACCACCATGTGAACGCTTGCCCAGTGTGAGTTCTCCATAAAACAGTCTTTCTGGCAAGCATACATTTTGCAGTCAAACAGCGTGGCCAGACCACACAGTTGCCCTCTCTGAAGCAGAGTTTGAATGCTTGGCAGTTTAGTTCAAGAAAGAACCTCAGTGTCTGGTACCTTATCCTGCCAGGTGATCTTCAGAATCTTCCTAAGACAATTCAAATGGAAGTGATTCAGTTTCCTGGCATAGCGCTGGTAGACTGTCCAGGTTTCACAGGCACACAACAATGAGATCAGCACAACGGCTCTGTAGGACCTTCAGTATGGTAGTCAGTTGGAGCCTCCCAAACACTAAGCTAGCTCTGGCAATGCATGCGTCAACCTCATTATCGATGTGCACATCCCTGGAAAGTACACTACCAAGCTAAGTGAACTCATCCACAGCATTCAAAACTTCTTCATTTGCTGTAACCAATGGTTCCCACATATGGATGGTGTGGTGGCAGCTGATGGAGCACCTGTGTTTGCTTGGTGTTAATTGTTAGGCCAAAATTAGCACAAGTATCAGAGAACTAATCCATACTTTGCTGCATCTCAGACTGAGAGGCTGCATTGAGTGTATAATTATCTGCAAACAGAATATCATGCACCAACACCCCCCTCCACTTTGGTCTTGGCTTGTAGCCTTTTCAAATTAAAGAATTTACCATCAGTGCCGCAGTTGACCTAGATACTGTATCCATCCTCATTGAAAGTATTTACAACCTGAGGATAAAATAGAAATTGAAAGAATCCACCAATCACTTCCTGAAAGAGATCCCAAAATGAAAATAAAAAAATCCCAGGAATATAATAATATTCAAATTCCAGAGCCCCCCACATCAAGGAGAAAATATTGCAAGTAGCCAGAAAGAAACAATTCAAGCATCATGGAGCCAGAGCCAAGATAACACAAGATTTAGCAGCTTCTATATTAAAGGATCAGAGGGTTTAGAATATGATATTCTGGAGGGCAAAAGAGTTCGGATTACAACCAAGAATAATCTATCCGGCAAAACTGAGTGTAGTCCTTCAGGGGGGGAAATGGAAATTCAATGAAATAAAAGATTTTTAAGCATTCTTTATGAACAGAGCTGAAGAGAAAATCTAACTTTCAAATATAAGACTCAAGAGAAGCATAAAAAGGTAAACTGGAAAAGGAAATTATAAGGGACTTAATAAGGTTAAATTTTTCACATTACTACATGAGAAGATGATACTTGTAATTCTTAAGAATTTTCTCATTATTAAGGTAAGGAGGAATATATATAGACAGCACAAGTGTGAACTGAATATGAAGGTATGATATCTAAAAAATAAATTAAAAGTTGAGAGGAATGTACTGGGAGAAAGAGAAAGGGAGAGGTAGAATGAGGTAAATTATCTCACATAAAAGAGGCAAGAAAAAACTTTTACAATGGAGGGGAAGAAGAGGGAGGTGAAGGGGAGTGAGTGAACCTTACTCTCATCAGAATTGGCTCAAAGAGAGAATAACATACACACACAAGTGGGTACAGAAATCTATCTTATCTTACAGTAAAGTAGAAGGGAAAGGGGATAAGAGAAAAAGGGGAAAGGGAGAAGGTAGGGTGGGGTGATAGAAGGAGCAGATTGGGGGATGGGGTAGTCAGAAGTAAAACATTTTTGAAGAGGGACAGGGTGAAAGGAGAGAGAATAGAATAAATGGGGGGGGAAGGTTTGTAAAATAGGATGGAAGCAAATACAGTTAGCAATAATTATGAAAAAAATTGAACCAAGTTTCTCTGATAAAGATCCCATTTCTCAAATAAATAGAGAACTGAGTCAAATTTATAAATATAAGAGCCATTTCCCAATTGATAAATAATCAAAAGATAGGGGCGGCCAGGTAGCACAGCGAGTAAGAGAACCGGCTCCAGTGTTGGGATGACCTGGGATCGAATCCGGGCTCAGACACTTAGTACCCACCCAGAAACACCTGGCCCTGTAACCTTGAGCAAGTTACTTAACCCCAACTGCTTAGGGACGGCCAGGTGGCTCAGCGAGTAAGAGCACCGGCCCAGTGAGTAAGAGCACCGGCTTAGTGTTGGGATGACCTGGGGATCGAATCCGGGCTCAGATACTTAGCACCACACTCAGAAATAACTGGCCGTGTAACCTTGAGCAAGTTACTTAACCCCGATTGCTTTAAAAAAATAATAATAATCAAAAGATACAAAGTTTTCAGATAAAGTAATCAAAGTTATCTATAGACAAATGAAAAAATGCTTTAACTCACTACTGATTGGAAAAATGCAGATTAAAACAATTCTCAGGTGCTACCTCATACCTATTGGATTAATAGGACTGAAAAGGAAAATGACAAATGGTGGAGGTGATGTGGGAAAAATGAGACATTAATGTTGGAGTTGTGAACTGATCCAACCATTCTGTAGAGCAATTTGGAATTATGCCCAAAGGGGTATAAAACCATGAATGTATACCCTTTGACCTAGCAATACCACTACTAGGTCTGTATCCCAAAAGAGATAAAAAACAAAAAAGGAAAAGGGCCTATATGTATAAAAAATATCTATAGCAGCTCCTTTCTGGTGGCAAAGAATTGTAAATTGAGGGATGTCCATCAATAGCAGAATGTCTGAACAAACTGTGGTATGTGATTATGATGAAATACTATGGTGCTATAAGAAATGATGAGTAGGGGGTGGCTAGGTGGCACAGTGAATAGAGCACCGGCCCTGGAGTCAAGAGGACCTGGGTTCAGATCTAGCCTCAGACACTTAACACACACACACAAAAAAAACCTAGCCATGTGACCTTAGGCAAGTCACTTAACCCCAACTGCCCTCCAAAAAAAAAAATGATGAGCAGGATGCTTTCAGAAAAACGTGGAAAGACTTATAAAAGCTGATGTAAAGTTAAATTACTGTAAGATGATAAGCGGTGAATGACTTAGCCATTCTCAGAAATACAATGATCTTGTCACAACTCTAAAGGACTTATGATGAAAAATGTTATCCTTCCCCAGAGAAAGAACTGATGGTGTCTGAATACAGATTAAAGCATAATTTTTTTTAACCTTTATTTTTCTTGAGGGGTTTTTTTTTTGGTCTATGCTTTCTTTCACAGTATGACTATTATAGAAATGTTTTGCATGACTATACAGGTATAACCTATATCAAATTGCTTACCTTCTCAATGGGTGGTAGGGGGTAAGGAGGAAGGAAGGGAGAGAATTTAGAACTCAAAGTTTTAAAAACAAATTTCAAATTTTAAAAATTAATTTTTACATGTAATGGGAAAAATAAAATACTAAATTAAAAAATTTCCTTTCTAAAAAAAGGAAAAAAAATAAATTTTAACTGCTGATTGAATGAATCAATATGTCTGTTTTTTTAAATTAAAACTTCAGCACAATTTCCTCAGTCACTAACTAATATCTTTACCTTACCTTACTCCTATAGTGTGTGCCATCAGCTTCAAAGATGCAAAGTTTTAAAGGTCTCTCTTCTCTTCCTAGTTCTCTATCCTGGTCCAAACTTCTTCCCTCAATCCTATCCCTCAAACTATAGGTGGCAATGAGATAAATCTTTCTTCTAAGTCTTACTTGAAAAGTAGTGAAAATTTGCCTTTAGTCACCCTTTGATCCTGAGATAAAAAGCAAAAATAAAAGCATAACACTAATTTTCAAGCCCTAAGAAGTTGACACTATTTAAAGGGGGAAAAAAAAGGAAAGGAGCAGAGTTATTCTACAGAAGAACAACATTTACTGTGATCAACAGCAGCTTTCCCTTGAATGAACACAGTTTATTAAAAGAAAAAATAAATCATTCACTAACTTTCTTCTCAATGGCATCCAGAAAGAATTGAAGTTTTGGATATATAAATCTACCAGTAAAAATTTCTGCCAGTACAAACTCCATTTTACCAGTATAGATAAGCATTATGTAATCAGCACAATTCAAAGTCTAGGCAGTATACAGCACTTTTTCTACATATTTTCTACAAATTATAATGCTGCCCAAAAAATCATTCAATCAACTAATTTTTAAAACCATAATACTTTTAACCAACAACAAAAAAATCAAAATGTTTTACATTACATACTGATATTGAAAAACTAAAAAAAATACTAATATGTTAAGGTTTCTAAATAAACATTTTTGCATCTGTAATTAGGTTTCCTGGAAGTCTCATCATCCCATTCCAATAAAAGTGCTGGAAATGAAGTCAAAGAGCCCTAGGTTCCAATTCTGCCTTAGCCCCCTGCAGGCTCTATGGCCCTAGTGAGAAGCTGGAAATAGCAGCTGCCTTGTAACAAGGATGATAACAGCACCTTCCTCACAGGTTTTGAGGATCAAATGAAAAATGTATAGCAAAATGCTCTGCAAACCTTAGATGCATAAAAGGTGAGCTGTTACTATTATGATTTATAAAACATTACGTATTCATTTCACCTAGTTGCAGCTCCATACTAAAGAATTTTACTTATACTGATGAGCAGCTAATGTCACTTGTGGTACGCATTTACTAAAAACAAAACATTACTACATCTCAGTCAAACCACATTTAGATACCAGTGTTAGCTTTCTCAGTACTTTGCATAGTAATATTATTATTATTATGTAATTTATATATCTGTTGATAATGTTGATATCCCTACTCAAATTAATCATTATTTACTCAGTTCATTGTGATATGATGGCTATTAATGGCTGTATTAGTGAATTAAGCAGAA
This sequence comes from Petaurus breviceps papuanus, assembly GCF_028583685.1. Taxonomy (NCBI): domain Eukaryota; kingdom Metazoa; phylum Chordata; class Mammalia; order Diprotodontia; family Petauridae; genus Petaurus; species Petaurus breviceps. The sequence goes on along the minus strand of NW_027185777.1, from coordinate 9,230,670 downwards.
CAGAATTAATTTTTGGTTACTTATGGTATAAGAAGTATGAATGATTAATACTTATATTTATCAGTTAAATTTATAACATTAGCCAGAAACGTAATAACAATAGTAATTCCTACTACCACCACCACCCCCATACCATTAACCCCTGGTAATGTGTTGTAATGTGGTTCAGTAGTTGGTACCATACCCCTCACCCCCCATGAATCACTACCGTCTACTCCCTTGTGACCTCTGCTTCAAACCCACAACTTCCTTGGACCCTAGGATACTTCTAATCAAACACTAGGGTCTTATGACTTGTAGAATACCCTGAGATTTTGTTGAAAGGGTCCTATGACCTTTGGAAAGTCTTTGCTGAGATGACCTGGAATTGATGACCTGTGAAAGGTGTCATGACCTGTGAAAAGCCTGCTGGCAAAGTGACTGATAGACATTACCCTTAGTCCACCATAAGATTTCCCCACTTTTGGAATTGACCAATCAGTGAACTGTAATGCCTCCTTCCATTTTTAGCGCTCTCTCAACCATATAAAAAAAGCTAGCATCCAAGGGGAGGGGTTCCTGACAGTGAGGAAAGTCTTGGATCCAATTAATTGGGAACCACTGATATCCCTAATAAATTGAATATACTCAGAACTCTAAGTGACTTTTGTTACAGATTAGAATTTTGTGGCCCACACAACAATTTTTAAAAGTTGGTAAAACATTTATTAGCTGCATGACCTTGGACAAGTCACTTAAATCCAACTGCCCTGCCTTCCCCCCTCAAAAATAAAATAGATATAGATACAGATATATAATCTTATTTTATCCTCAAAACAACCTGGGAGATGGATACTATTATTATCTCCATTATATAGCTGAGGAAACTGAGGCAGCAAAGGTGAAATGACTTGCCCAGGACCACATAATTAGCAAGTGTCTGAGGTCAGACACTTTGTCACAGTTTATCAAAGGAAGTCTTTTAAGTAACAAAAATCATGGCTAATATTATATAATGCTTTAAGGTTTGCAAAGTTTTTACAAATATCTCATTTTATCAATATTTTCTAATTGAAATTTTCAAACACTGCATATCTCATGAGGACTTTCTAATGGCTTCAGTGTTCTAATCTTGTACTTTTAAAAATTCTGGTAAGTACTCATTCCCTCCCCAAAAGAATTTTTTTTCTTTAGAGGAAGGAGTGTTTCATTTCCATCTGTGTATCCCCAGCACTTAGCACAGAGCCTGGCACATAGAAAGCTCTTAATTAATACATGTTGATTGACTCAAACTTTCTAATACTTTAATTTTATTTGAATGGTAATAAAATGATTCTATAAATTGGCCAGGATTTATCTTCCTATTAACAGAGAAATGCCTATCTACAAAGCAGAGGAACCTACACATCATAATATGTGCACTATATTTTGTTTGATATTCAGGACCTATCTAGTCAATGAGAAGGATGTTGTTATTACTGCAAATATCAAAAAAGAAACCTTTATTTGACAATGTTGGAAGAAAGGGCCAGATATAGTTAGGTTCAGATCAGTAGGAATAATGGATCCCCTAAAATGATGCATTATTCAAATTTGCACTACATATTTCCACTGGGCTAGAACTTATACTTATATTTCATATAAGTATAACTTCAAGTAGTGCACAACTTAACATTAATAGTAATCGGGGTCTAGCTGTAACAGCAACATCATAAATTTTATGAAGCTATTAAAAATCAGACAACTTTTTACTAAAAGGACTGCTTTTAAACTTTTCCTCAAATTTCACGAGAAGCACTTCTTGAGGAATATAAACCTGTAGATTTCATGCTAAATCACTCTGAAATGATTTTATACTCCCAAACTAATAAATGGAATAAACGCCAAATACAAAATAACTTTTCAATTCAATTTATGCTTCTACCACTAGTACTATTACTTCAGCAAAATAAATTAAACCCTCCAAAAAAGGGACAACTATTCCTTTCTTTCCTCACAGCAATAGGTTGAAAATTATAACAGTTATCAAATAATCTAAGTTCATAAAAGAAAACATAAACAAAACATTTTATTCCTATGAAAACAAATACATACTAATATGAAAGTATTCCTGAATAGGTCACCTTTAGTTATGAAGTTGAAATGGTGTAAAATGCATGCAATGTAGTCTTTTACAGACAATAATTTGTCAAACTGCCGCTGTGAGGTGCTAAAAACAAAAAGAATTTATGCATTCTCCTAAATTATATCCAAATGCCATTCTAAAAAACATACATTTAAAAAACACACATTCTAAAGATGCATGTAACAAATCAATAGATATCGTGAGCTTAAAAATGGGGAGAAATTAGAACTTTTAAAAACTGATTGCTAATATAAACACTCCAAGAATACTAAGAACTTATTTTAAATAACTTATAAATGCCTTTCAAATATTCACTGAAACTCCACTGACTAGAGTTTCAAACAGTCAGAATGGAACACAGGAAAGACATTCTGTAATAAAATCCTGATTTACACCTACATTCTAAATGCAAATGTAACAGAACATGTACCATATGTTATATTCAATATCTGAAATAAAAAGACATGAAATATTATGTTACTATTTAATGTTGAACTTTTGTACTCAGGAAATCGATGAAACATGAATATAGGCAAATATACAGCAAAGATATAAGGTCAAGTTCATGATCCAGAGAGAATTCATTGGAAGAAGGGATGAATAGAATTTATTGCTTAGTGGCAAAAAGAACCTAAACATGAGTGTTTAATAGACAAGATATATAATAATGACCCCTGGGTACCTAAATTAAGTTTCCTAGACCACAGAAGTATGAAAGTACATTTTAGTCATGCAAAACACATTACAATATAATGAATTGCGGGAGAGCACCATAAGCCCTGATAATGGAAGATGGAAATCTTAGTCTCATGACATATCAAACTTCCAAGAGCTGTTCAAACAAACTAACACTTTAGGAGGTAGACTGGAGTAATGGAAAAAACACTGAGGAATTCTAGATTTTAAAAGCAACTTGGCATAGTGGATAGATATCTAAACTTAGAAAAAGAAAGGATTGTTTTTGTATTCCATCTTAGACCATTTACTAAGCATGTGATTCCATGTAACTACTTAACCTCTTTAAGTGTCGGTCTCCTAATTTGTAAGGGGATAAAGCATCTATATCACGAGGTTATTATGAGGACTGAGACAGATTTTGTAAAACAAAGAACTATATAAATATTAGATATTGTTAGAAGAAATTCAGTCGTTTTTAGTTGTGTCTTACTCTTCAAGACCCCATTTGGGGTTTTCTTGGCAAAGCTATTAGAGCGGTTTGCCATTTCCTTCTCCAGCTCATTTTATAGATGAGAAAACTGAGGCAAACAGCGTTAAGTGACTTGCCCAGGTTCACACAGTTAGTAAGTGTCTGAGGTTAGATTCAAATTCGAGATGATGAGTCTTCCTGACCCCAGGCCGGGTACTCAATCCACTGAACTACCTAGCTACCCATGTCTTTCACTACATGTCTATATTTTGAAAGTTTAGCAATCCATGTGGTTTGAAGATTGTGAGTAGGACAACATCAGCTTAAAATGTGCTTAAATTTTTAGGGTTCAATGTTATAGCCTGGCAATTTTGGACAACAATTCAGTTTGGGATAATGTGGCAGTTCCTAAATTATTTATTTAGGGATATGGGGATCTGTGAACCCATGAGAGATAGTGATTAATATATTTTAGTCATAAGGTCATATCTTACTAGATATACAGTTCTCACTTTAATAGACCATTCTGCAGAGCTCTCCCTCCCTTTGGGGAGCTTTGGTGTGGCCCCATCCCAAGCAGCTTCAATGGGGGGGGGGGTTAGATAGGCTGCAGTATCAATGACATATGGGAATAAAAGGGGGTAGGCTACATATACAAGATGTAAGGATAGCCCATATGTTGTACTGGTATCCACAAAATAATAAACTAAAAGAAGGGCCTTTAGTCAATTAGGTGGATCCTATACATAGAATTTATAAAAAGAGAGACAAAGAGGGGGCAGCCAGGCAGCACAGTGAATAGAGCACTGGCCCTGGAATCAGGAGGACCTGAGTTCAAATTCAGCCTCAGATACTTAACACTTACTAGCCATGTGACCTTGGGCAAGTCATTTAACCCCAACTGCCCCACCTTCCCCCCTCCAAAAAGCCAAAAAAAAAAAAGAGAGAGAGAGAGAGAGAGAAACAAACAGTGACACAGGATGAGTTGTCATATAAATTGGGGGTGGGCAAAGGGGTGGGGCGGGCAGAGGAAGGGAGAGAGAAAAAGAGAGAGATTGAGTAAACATGTATTAAGTACTTATGTGCAAAGCTCTGGGGACACAAATAGAAAAGTTAAACAGTCTCTGCTCCCAAGGAGGTCATGTTCTAATGGGGCAAACAAA
>NW_027185777.1:9224716-9226246 GCF_028583685.1 Petaurus breviceps papuanus | reverse complement strand
AACAGTCTCTGCTCCCAAGGAGGTCATGTTCTAATGGGGCAAACAAATCACATAGAATTAAGTTCCAAGTCAGATGAAAGGTGCCATATTCCTTATGGTGCAGGGGCAAAGCAAAAGCATGTATCTTATTTAGGGTCATTTTCACAGATAAAATTATGGCACTTCCTGATGCTAAAATATTTGAAAACACCAATGGCTTTTGTGTCAAGAATTTTCTTTTTGAGGGCTCAGTATCTGTAGCACTTGCAAATGCAGGTTCCAGGCCACATTTCTACAAGATTTGGTTCCTTAGATGATGGCTACAAGGACTGTGCTGGAAGCAGGTGATCTGTGGGTACTGTTGCTTCTGGGGTTCTTGGGCTTACCTACCCATCAGTGGCAGTTGGTCAGCAATTGGAATTTGTAGTGACAAGGAAGAGGATGAACCCCTTCTCTAAAGTGATTGTTCCCCCCAATAATAGTAAAGCTCACTCCAAAAGCAGCTTTGGTGGTTCAAAGGGCCTTGCTATTCCCAAGGCTCTTGAGTTAATGGTCTAGCTCTACTTAGATCTGACTGGCTCCCCCCAGTGCCTTGATACTTCAGGTAAGCTGGCTGGCCTATCCTGTAGGATGACATCCATATCAATGAGATCACAGATCCATTCAGTCATTAAAGTACATAAATACATATTAAATTAGTTACTGTCACTTTAAAGTTTTCTTGGGTTCTACAATTCAATTTAGCAAATTGAAATTTTTAGGCCATCATGTGACTTAACTGGCTACACATTTTTAAGAACTTCTATCATATGCTGTAATTACATATGAAAAATCACATGAGTACTTTGAAGACTCAAAAAAACCCAAACCCAATAACAACAACCCAAAGTCCAGATGATTCAGATATTAAAAGCTTAAAAAAATTAAACTTAAAAAGCTTAAAAAAGTTAACTTAAGACAAAATAGAAAAATGAGTATCTATCTGTAATATACATGAATCAAAAAGAATATATATTTACTAAGCTTAACAAAACTCTAACAATTATTATCCCAGAAAAATGTTAAACATTCAGATGGCTCTGACCAAAGTACATCTTACAAATGGGAAAGAATTTTTAAGTCTTTTTGAATGTTTGGCAGGTTCTACCAGACTGGAAAAATTTGGAGTATGAACCTAGCTACAGACTATTGATTTCAAATGAGGCATCACAGTGCCTGTCACATAGGAAGCACTAGAAAAAAAGCTTATTCCCTTCCCCATTCCCCCTTTCCTATTTCTGAAAGTTTAAACTGATTCAACTAAGTTCAGAAAGAGCCATCACCTGTCCACTTGGTGATGAATTCTTTGGTCAGGCAACCCACGAAACAGAAAAATATGGTTCTCAAAAAAAAAAAAAAGGCTGGGGAAGCAAGGTGGAGTAGTAAATAGAGCACTGGCCCTGGAGTCAGGAGGATCTGAGTTCAAATCCAGCCTCGGACACTTTACACTTACTAGCTGTATGATCTTGGGCAAGTCAATTAACCCCAATTGCCCTGCCTTCCCCCCTCCAA
>NW_027185777.1:9213231-9224616 GCF_028583685.1 Petaurus breviceps papuanus | reverse complement strand
AAAAAAAAAAAAAAAAAAAAAAAAAAAAAAAAAAAAAAAAAAAAAAGGAAAAAGCTTTCATATTTACAGAGATGATGGAAAAAAGGGTAGAAACTTATAAGAGTAACAGTTCAGATCACCTACCGTGTTTCCCCGATAATAAGACCTATCCCAAAAATAAGCCCTCCCCTTACTGTGTAAGATTCCTCTAAAATAAGCCCTCCCCCGAAAATAAGCCCTATTGAGATTGCTACTGTAGTGAAGGTGATCCCCTGCACTACACGCTACATTACGGTACCCTCTGTATGCACCGTCCCCCCCCATGAAACGCACGCTACGCTCCGAGCTGCATCCAATCAGAGCTGCAGCAGTGAGCGCGTCATCCTGTTCTTCCCCCCCAGTGATTTGCTTATTGAATAAAGGTACATTTTTTTGTTCACATTTACCTGTTTATTAAAATTGCTGTCAATGTTCATTAAAATAAGCCCTCCCCTGAAAATAAGCCCTCTGGTGTTTTTCTGTCCAAAAAATTAATAAGACAGTGTCTTATTATCGGTGAAACACGGTAGTAATATTAAATTAGCTCCAGGTACTCTTGGCTGTGGGAGACTCTGGTTTAATAACCACTGAGTGGCTAATACACAAGGAAATGAATTGTATCAATTTGAACATTCTCACTATAAATGAGACAAACCAAAAGACAAAAGGAAGTAGCAACCAAATAGGATGGTTCACAGCTTTTCCTTTTGAGAGGCAAATGAAGATGTGGTTTTATCTTGGGTCCAAAGGCAACTAGAAACATATTACAAAGCTCTCAATAAATGTTCAACACCTATAAATGGGAGTACAATGAGAACAATCTCAGCCAAGTACAGGTACAATCCATTCGCCGTTCCACACAAGTGATAGTGATTGCCCATCTTCAAGTCTTTGCACAAAATATATAGAATATATTGCCTCTTCACCTCTGAAAATCCCTGGCTTCCTGTAAGTCTTGGTTTAAGTGTTATATCCATCAAGCTAATTCTAATCCCTCCAATTCTTGGTCTCCTCCTCCCCCAAGAAATTATCTCAGTTTCTTTGCCTGTATGCATACTATTCCACTTGTTCTGGAATGGACCTGAGTGAGACCAGTCCCCTAGTAGTTTAGGTTTGGTACTGGACTAAAATGAGATACTCACAGGTCATTCGACAGTTAACACAGAGAGATTTACTTAGCCACAGCAGAAAGATACTCAGCAAGGACAGGCCCTGAAAGACACTTCAAGTTGAATCAGCTAAGTAAAGACATTTCCTTGCCTCAGTTACCAATTCTGACACCCCCTCCCCTCAGCCAAGCATCAGAGGGCCTCTAGAGCTTTTCTGAACTGCTTTGTGCTCAGCGAAGGAAGAAATGACATCAATACTCTGAACCTTTGGTCTCTCAGTCAACCAAGTCTCAAGGAAAGTCACAATACCTATTAAGGAAAAACTAGCTTAACCTGCATGGGGGGAGGGATCCAGATATTGCATTGACCACACATCTAAGTGAGATATAAACTCAAAAGTCTTACCTTTCTAGGGCTTAAGCACAGGCCTGGCCCATGCTTACTAGATAAATATAAACTTAGTAAGATCCTCCAAATTAGGTCGGTATATACTCTATTATTCAGTAATCTGAATGCAAAAGATAGGCATAGTGGATGATGGCAAAATAATATGAAGAAAAACATGGTACAAAAATAAGAAATAGGAGAGGTCAAAAGTTCCCAGAAGTCTCACAAAAATAACACGAAGACTTTCTTCAAAAAGAGTGAGAAAAGAGGTGGCTAGGTGGCCCAGTGAGTAAGAGCATCGGCCTGAGTCGAGTCAGGAGGACCCGGGACAGGTCTCCCGGCCTCAGATACTTAACACCCACACAAAATAACTGGCTGTGTAACCTTGGGCAAGTTACTTAACCCCAATTGCTTAAAAAAAAGAAGAAGAAGAGTGAGAAAAAAACCTTCAACAAAACACTTTAATATGGACAGAACAGAAAAGGAAATTCTGAGAAAAGTTTAGAACACAACATTAGAATATACTGAATTAAATATATACTTAAAACCAAGTGGAATATAACAGATTCAGTTTCATAGTCTTTTCTGTGTTTTTTTTTTTCATTTGGAAATGCTATTTGTTGATATTTGTAAAGTTCAAAGAAATAAAAAATTAAAAATCTTTTTTAAAAATTGAAATGTGAGGGGTGGCTAGGAAGTGCAGTGAATGAAGCACCGGCCCTGGTGTCAGGACATGCGTTCAAATCTGGCCTCAGATACTTGACACACTAGCTGTGTGACCTTGAGCAAGTCACTTAACCCCAATTGCCCTGCTTCCCCCCTCCAAAAGGCAAAAAAATTTTTTTTTTATTTTTCTAAAAACTGAAAGGTGCCAAGCATACAAAAGTCTGGTGTGCTTATTGTTTTGCTGTTGTTCAACAAATTTTTAGTCATGTTGGACTCTTCTTAACCTCATTTGGGGTTTTCTTGACAAAGATACTGAAGTGGTTTGCCATTTCCTTCTCTTGCTCATTTTATAGATAAGGAAACTGAGGCAAATAGGGTTAAGTGACTTAATTAGAGTCACAAAACTAGTGTTTGAGGTCACATTTGAACTCAGGAAAATGAGTCTTGCTGACTCCAGACTTGGCAATCTATCTAACTGCCTCATTTAGTGTTTACCAACTATAAAAAAAAAAGCATCTGATTCACTAAACCAAAATACCACCTAAAAGGATGTCTTCCAAAAGGTGTCTCCCTTTCTATCATTCTTTGGATGTTACAACAAATGGCCCACTATTTAACAATGCTCTGATCATTAATGTCAAATTAAGCAGGGAGACATATGCTCATCACAGTGCCCACTGCTGAAATGGAACATGCCTAGGCTTAGAGTCCAAATGGAAGAGGGATTCCATATATATGATGAGGGGTCCTCCAGATGCTCCTATTAATGGATGTCATTGTGTTAATTGCATCGAGTTCCAGAACACTGCAGATCTCCTAAATAAGACCCAGAATGTGATAAATGAGTCCATACAAGGAAAAGCAAAAGAACAAAGAGTGCCTATTTTCCTGATTATGATATTCAGTGGAATGGACAACCTATAAACCGGACATCAGGACAAATATACTGGATAGACACTTTAAATGGATAATGAATAGGGTTGGGGAAGTCAGCATGAGGCAGAGGAAATGTATTTGCATTTGAAGAACTATACAGCTCTCTTAAGGATCCCAAGCTCTACTCTCAAACAGAAGCTGATGTTTTTCAAATATTAATATTCTACTAGTAACAGTTTCCCAAGAATTAAAAATCAAAGGTCACCAAAAGGGCAGAGGAGAGATGCAAGGGAAATTAGTCAGAAGGCTGTATGACTGGAAACAGAATTGGACTGGTCACGTAGTAGGAGAGAAGATAATTAATGAATAAACCCATTTGCTCTGCTATTCTTACAACATATAAAGAGATACAGATCAGAGGTTATTAACATGGAATGGATCCTCAAGGTGCAATGGAAAGTTTTCAGAATATACAAGAACTTTGACGGAAAAAAATTATCTTTATTTTCACAAACCTCTAATTGAAATTTGGCATTCAATTGCTTAAAAACATTATTCTGAGAAGGAATTAATAGACTTTACCAGTTTAAGGAGTCTAAGACAGAAAAAAAAAAGCTAGAACATCTGATCTAGAAGAAATCTCAAAGAATACTAGCTGCATTGTCGGCAGAGGACTTATTAAAGGACGTGGATCAAGTATCATTCAAGATAAAAAAGTAGGTATAGGTTTCAAACCTCAGATGGCCAATCTTATCAATTCTACCTCCACAACTTCCCTTTCATACATCCCTTTTCTCTCCATTCAAATATCCACCACTCTAGTTTAGGCCCTCATCACCTCTCATTTAAATGAATACAATGGCCCCTTACTTGGTCTACCTGCCTCAATTCTCTCCCATCTCCAATCCATCCTCCACACAGTTGTCAAAATAAGTACTCTTAAAGTAAAGGTCTGATCCCTTCTTGGCAAATCAATATTCAGTGACTCCTAAATGGCTTTGAAAAAAAATATAAATTTTCCTGTTTAACAGTTAAAATCCCTACCATCTGGCTCTAATCTATCTTTTAAGGCTGATTTTTTTTTACCTTACTTCCTTCATGCATACTCTCAGTCAAAATGGTCTACTTTGTGATCCCTATACATGAGATGACATCTCTCATCTCTCCTGCACAGGCTTTTCCTTAGCTAGGAATTCCTACTGTCTCACTTCTGCTTCTTGATATCTCTGGGTCCCTTGAAGGCTAAACTCAAGCACCATCACCAAAAAACCCATCCCAATTTCTCAAGTTATTAGTGCTCATACCTCTTATATGAGCTTCTGTCTATTTTTTTCCATACACTGCGGTTTCCCCCATCCCCAGTAGAATGTAATGAGGTCTTGGACCACAAGGACTGTTTCATTTTTGTCTTTCAAGTATCCCCAATGCACAGTACCTGGCATTTCATAGATTCTGAATAGGTACTTTTCAAACTGAACTAAACTGCACTGTATTGCTGAAAGATGCAATCACAAATCCATCCAAAATGAAATCACAACTCCATTAAATTCTATGACCTACACTTGTCATGCCAGTCAGACCAAAAGCTTATTCAGGGCAAGTAACACTCTTAAATTTTATCTTTGTACAGTCTTCAAAGCCCAGTAGAGTAAAAAGATAAACAATACATAAAAAGGTACATAAACACTATGTTGATGGGGCGGCTAAGTGGCTCAGTGAGTAAAGCGCTGGCCCCAGTCAGGAGGTCCTGAGTTTGGTTCCAGCCTCAGACACTTAACACCCACACAAAAAAGCTAGCAGTGTAACATTGGGCAAGTTATTTAACCCCAATTGCCCTCCAAAAGGCAAAAAAAAACCCCAAAAAACTGTTGATGATGATGAGCAGGTATGGGATTTGAAAGGGAAAAAATTATACAAATTAGAATGGTAAACTCTATTAGTAATAAAGATTAATCAAGAAAGGATAAAGGCTACAGTCTATGAATCCAATATAGTAGCAATTATTTTCCCTTGTTCTCATGATTCTGCAAAGTCAAGACAAAAACAAAGGAGTAGCTCCTTTTATTCTGAGACAAATGTGATAAACCCAGTTAGTAAATGGTGATAGTATTTGGGGGGGGGGGGGGGGAGAGAGATTAACAAAATGACAATTACCTTGCAAACCCAGAAAGCAATGCTTGCTAAAAATAAAATTGCCTCTTTATACATTCAGTCCAGCGTTCCTATAATCAACAAATATTCACTAAAACAACCATGGAGGCAGGGAAAACAAGGTGAAAGGTAAATAATCCCTAACCTTATGAAGACTAGAATTGGAGTCCTTTAGTCTCCTAGGAGATCTTTTAAAAATTCCTACTAGACGTTTTAAAACTTGAATTACAGTGTCTAATCTATTTATAACATACTATCTAATCATATTTACGTAGGAAAGAAAATGAATGGAAATCCTCAGAAAGTTTACACTTACCCAGTACGAGACTGGCCTACTTTATCACAAATATCCAAGATAAGACCCCAATCTTCAGCAGTATTCATTTCACTAGTTGCTTTCTCTGTTGATTTAAAAACAAGAGAGAATAAATGTATTAGTAGTTGTTTCATAATCAAGTTGCTAGAATAGAATATATTAAATATATAAAGCATATTATAAAAATATTACTACCAAAATGGAATCATCAACACTAGCCTACTTATCATCATTATATTAAGAACTGACTAGAAATTCTCATCTATTTAAATAGTAAATCCCACGGTTTACTATCGATTATAATTTTGACTCCCTTCATGTTTCAAATATGTTTAATAGCAGCAATAAATAAAAGTTAAAGCAGGTCAGTCAATAAATATTTATTAAGCGCCTACTATATACTAAGTGACTAAGGAAACAAAGAACGGCTAAAGATAGTCTATACCAGGGGTGGGGAACCTGAGACCTGAAGGCCACACGTGGCCCTCTAGGTCCTAGGGTACAGCCTTTGACTAAGACCAAGCTTTAGAGAACAAATCCTTTTCTTAAGGGGATTTGTTTGGTGAAGTTTGGATTCAGTAAAAGGGCCCCACTTGAGGACCTAGAGGACTACATGCGGCCTAGAGGCTGCAGTTCCCCACCCCTGGATACTCTCAAGCTCACAATCTAATGCAAAAGGCAATATAAAAACAACCATATAAATAAGCTATACACATAATAAACTGGAAATAATCAACAGAGGGAAGACACTAATATCAAGGGGGATCAAAAAATGCCTCTTGTAGAAAGTGACATTTTAGCTGAGATTTGAAGGAAGCCAAGAGTTGGAGATGAGGGTGTTCTAAGCAAAAAGAACAGACAGAAAAGAGCCTGGAGTCTGAAGATGAATTGTTTGGTTGGAGGAAGAGCAGCGAGGTCAGCATCATGTGCTACACAATTACATGGAGAAGTAATAAAGAAAAATAAGGTTGGGGTGAAGAGAGTTAATAAAAGGTCCTGAATGCCAAACTGAAGGTCTTATATTTGCTCCAACTAGTGATAGTCACTGGGGTTTATTGAGGGCAAGGTATCATAGTTAGGCACTGGAGAAGGAAATGGCAAGGCACTCCAGCATCTTTGTCAAGATGGGTCACAGAACAATCAGACGCAACAACAAACTACAACATGGTCAGGTCTGTGCTTTGGGAAGATCACTTTAATAGCTGAGTGGAGGATAGACTGGGGTAGGGAGAGACCTGTGGCAGGGAAACCAATCAGCAATAGTCCAGGTAGGAAAATGTGAAGACCTGCTCCAAGGTGGTGGCAGTATTAAAGAATAGGGGGCCTACTGGAGAGATCTTAGGAAGGTAAAACTGACAGAGTGGGCAACAAATTGTACTGGGGTAGGGGTTGGGGATTGGGGGAGAACTGTGTAAAAGGCAGTGAAGAGTCAAGAATGACACCTAGGTTGCCCCTTGGAAGGATGGTGGTCCTCTCAGCAGTAACAGGGAATTTTGGAAGAGGGAAGGGTCTGGAGAAAAATTAATAGGTTCAGGTTTGGATAAATTTGAATAAATTGATTTTAAGATGTCTACAGGACAATCCAGGCTGAAATGTCTAATAGACAGTAGACTAGAGGTTATCAGAGAGATTAGGGATGGATAAGTAGATTTGTGAATCATCAGCATAGAGATAATAACTAAATCCATGAGAGCTGATGAGATCACCAAGTGAAACTGTACAGATGAAGAAGAAAAGAGGGCACAGGACAGAGCCCTGTGAAAAAGCCAGGCTTACCAGGCAAGACTAGATAAAGATCTAGCAAATGAGAGGTGAGAAGGAAAGATCAGATAGGCAGGAGAACCAAGTGAGAGCAGGGTAATGAAAACCTAAAGAGAAGAGAATATCAAGGAGAAGAAATGACTGTCAATGCCAAAGGCAGCGGAGACATCAAGAAGGATGAAGACTGAGAAAAGGCCACTAGATCTGGCAATTAAGGGATTGTTAGTAACTTTGAAGAAAATAGTTTTGATAGAATGATGAGACTGGAAGCCAAATTATAGGAGAATAAAAGGAAAGTACATAGAAGTTAGTATAGATGGATGGGTCTAAGCCAGATTTGTCAAGTGAGGGTTTTTTTGAGAACAGGAGAAACGAAGGCACGTACATAGGCAATAGGAAAATAACTAATAGAGAGGGACAGATTGAAGATATGTGACAGAACAGAGATGTTAGAGGGCACAATCTGATATAGAAGATGGAATGGAATGGGATCGCTTGTTCCTGGAGAGGGGTTTGCCTCAGCAAGAAGACAAGTCACTTCATTATGTGAGATATAATTTAATTTCAGAATACTGTATCTGGGTGTGCCCTATTTTATCAACAAAACTTGAGACTTTTCATTATAACTTGATCAGCTTAATAACTCTACTCCTCTCTTTACATTCAGTGCTGAACTCAGAGTAACATTCTTTTTTTTTTTCACCAGATCCCTCCCCTCTTTGATTTGCTCATTTTTCAATAGTAACAACATTCCTAATTCCCCATCTTGCAGCCTCACAGGAATGTGAGTCTACTCATCCTTTCACTTCATAAATTCATTCTGCAACCAAACACTGATTTCTTATAATATTACTAAGCTCGTTTTCAAATATAAGCCCTAACTAGCACCCACAACATAGCCTTCTGATTATTCCCTGCCTCAATTTTCTCCTCTCTTTCCTCATGAATTATTTTGATCTTATCACTTTGATTTTTCAGGCCGTTTCAGCAACTCCTGATTTGCACCACTTTTAAACTTTTATAGCTTTTAATATACTTTCTTATCTAAATACTCTTAATATTTAGGTATCTCTGGGTGATACAGTCCACTTCAGTCAAGTTAACCTGTCATTCATTCAATTCAATAAAACTTTATTACGCACCTACATAGGGAAATTATGCTATGCTAAGGACAGAAAGATGACATAGGACCACCATTCTCAGAGATGCCTCCAACCATTCTAATGCTGAGCCTTTTCTTCCCACAAAAATCTACCTTGAAATTATTTAAAATCAACATCCTCAATTACAAGTTCCTAGATAAGCAGAAATGGTTTCAATTATTCTAAACATCTTAGTGATTCTTCATTTTTTCCCCAACTCCCTGACTACTTTACATACATAAAAGTATAAACAACATAGCTAATTTTATATATTAAATGTTCTTTGTGTAAATGAAAATTTATATGTAAAATTATATTTTCCCATTAGGTTATAGTGCTGTTTCAGAGATACATTCCTATCAGGGAAAAAAAAAAACTGTATCCCATGCATAACTGAATTTATTCCTTAATTTCAAGAAGCATTCTTTGTCAATGTAAAAGATTATGAACTCCGTATACTCAATAAAGACATACATATAGCAGGAACTTAATAAATGTGTTGACTTGAATATGTCAAAAATACAACAGCATATTGCACATGATAGGCACTTGATAAATATCCCATTGACTGCTCATTAATGCTCATCCCAACTTTTTTCTGACTTGGCTTTCAGTAGACCTTCCCTATATTCCCTATTCAAAATGAAAGGAAATCAGTTCTAGAGTTTACCATGCACATCCACATTGGAAACAAAATAAAAATAATAATTTTTAATTAAAAAAACTTCAACACATAACATTTTAGCACCATATAGTTGTTAAATGTTTATCAAAACAAAGCCAAATAAATTAATGAGATCTTTGATTCTGTTTCTTTTCAAGTCAATAAATTTAATTCTTTGTTTAGTATCAGCAAAACCTGATTCACGGAAGTTATTAGTTTTCACTTACACTACTACTTTTAAGTAGTAGACACTTAGCACCTGAAGCACAACAGGCATTTTATTTAAACATTTCAATAGAGTAATAAAATATTTGCCAAATATTATCTGTATCCCTTTTAACAAGCTTCTCATGCTCCTGGATATATGCATATACTATATTTGGAAAACCTGGTTCAGAGAATCATAAGGTCACAGATTCTGATGAGATAGCCAGTCCTTTGGAGGTAATCTAACCTAAACTCTCCTGGAAGGACCTCAATAACATTAAACCCAGGAAATCCCAAATACCCTAAGTCATCTTACCAGAGTAAGACTTAAAGTAAGACTGAAAGCTCCATTTCAAAGAATCTAAAAATCAACAATTTCCCAGGTTTTCCCCTACCCTCCTCCCTCTCCTCCCCATGTGAATCAGCATGAATCAGCACCAGTCTCAGATCTCTGACGGGCATGCTGGGTCCACAGTCCCGGCTCCTTGCCACCAAATGTCTGGTTCTACTCAACCCAGGTAAGAGCCCTATAAAAACTCATTAGGATTTACTGGCTTTGTTGATCCCCTTCCACTGACTCCAGAAGACTTAACCTGTTTCCATCACTCCTGACTGCCCCTCCTCTCCCTTGTACTGGGTGTATTTCCTCTCAGTAAAGCCTGCTTGCTTTGCTTCACTTTACTTTCTCTCTACTAGCTTCTGTCTTGTGCTGCTATATATGGTGATACTCCAAATCCTGTACTGTACTCTGGAATCCTGATTTTTTTTTTCTCAAAATAAATTAAGATACCTTCTCAAATGCAGGAGAAGAAACTGAATGCCGAGAGGTTGAAGGTCACAGTCAGGTAATAAGTAACAAGTAGTAAAGCTTGAGTTTGAACTAGATCCTTTTAAAAAATCAAATCCTACATGCTTTTCACTGTATTATACCGCTTCATTCAATACTAAGGAGTCATTTACTAAACACAGGGGTAGAAGACATAAAAAATAAACATGAGATGGGGCATTTTTCTTTAAAAAGATATGGGCAAACAGTTTTCAAAAGAATAATCACAAACTATTTACAAACATAGGAAAGAATACTCCAAATCATTAACAATTGAAAATTGAACAAACATTTATTAACCACCTACTATGTGCCATACATTTTGCTAACTCCTAGGTAGACAAAAAGAGGCAAAAGACACTCCCCCTGCCCTCAAGGAGCTTACAAATCTAACATCATCAAATCATATCAATCTAATATAATAGTATCAAAGCAATTCTGAGGTTTCAACTCATATCTACCAACCAAGAAATGATGATAAATGATAGAAACTATAAATATCTAATGGGTTGTGCAAAGACAAGCCCACTAGTGAAATATTGTTGGAACTTATTATTAAGTTGGGTTTTTTTTGCAATCAAATTACAATTATGCAAATAGTGTGACTAAATGTCCATACCTTTTGACCCAGAGTTTTCTCTATAAGTAATATTCTCCAAGGAGGCCATTAATTTTTTTAAAAGTCCTCACATATACCAAAATTATTTATAGCAATACTTTTTGTGATAGCAAAAAACTAGAAACAAAGTTTCATCCACTGTAGAATGACTAAACAGATTGTGGTACATGAAGGTAGTGGATTATTTCACATGAATGTAGTAGATATTAGCGATCAGATGGAATATCACACAGTTACATATAAATGGAAAGAACTACCACAAAGTAAAAAAAATGAAGGTTGCAAAATTACAAATAAGAAGCATTGCTCTACAAAAAGGATACAAGAAGACATCTCGCTCAGTTCTCCAACTACTTTACAGAAGATGAAGGTACATAAGTGTGGAATGTGGTATATATTTTCAGATTTTTTTCAATGTACTGATCCATTTTCCTGTTTCTCTCTTCCTTCTCTTTTAAAATTTAATTTAATACGTTTATGGTATAGCAGGAAAAACATACACAAATAACATAATAAAAATAACTAAGATAAATCAGAGTGGTACAAAGTGTTTTGAAAGTTCAGACAGTCAAGAAACAGAACACATGATATTTAATTCAATAATAATTTATTCACACTGCTTATTTGAGGCACTGGCGATACA
>NW_027185777.1:9202475-9213221 GCF_028583685.1 Petaurus breviceps papuanus | reverse complement strand
GGATGAGAGTGCAAGGGCTAGAGTCAGGAAGATTTATCTTCCTGAGTTCAAATCCAGTCTTAGACAGTTTTTAGCTGTGTCACCCTGGGCAAGTCACTTAACCCTGGTGGCCTCAGTTTCCTTATCTGGAAAATGGTCTGGAGAAGGAAATGGCAAATCACTCTCATATATTTGCCAAGAAAACTCCAAATGGGGTCAGAAGAGTAGGATACATGTGAATGACAACAAAGAAAGGTGTAGGATTTCAACAAGTAGAGATGAAGCATCAAAAGAAAGATTACTGATGGAAGTATATGAATGGTCTGGAAACTGCAATGGGAGTAAAGCATATATGCCAACTACTCCTGAAAAGGAGAAGAAGAGCAAGTCTTTAAGATATATGACATCCTAAGGTGAAATCCAGGTCTTAGTTAAAGTGATGCACATAAAGTGAGGCACTGGTGTAAAAATTTTAATATGGGAGTTTAAGAATAGTAAGGGAATTCCAAAAAGAACAGTGAGATAAGCTAGGACATGGGCAAAGTGGGTCAGAAAGGACCTAGTGAGGAGCTGGGCTAATAAGAATAGGAAGAGCTACTAAGGGTATGACACTTTAATCTAAGACTGTGAAACTAAATGACCAAGAATAGAGAAAATCTTGTACAACGAAAATCATACTGGAATGACATGTTCAATTGGCAGAAAAAGCATTTGAGGGCATGTCTTACTACTAGATAGAATAGTCTCTCTTCAAATCCATCTGCTCATTACACATCCCATTTTCATTCACGTCCTATTGCTAGATACTCCCTCCTTTATACTTCATACTCCCTAAATACAACCTACTTACCATTTAAAGATTAACTCAAGACCTACCTTCCCCCAAAACGTTCTCAGATTACTTCAGCCTCTAATTTCTTTCTTTTCATTAATTATATAATGTTTCTTGTTAATCTTATTTCCCCAACTAGATTCTAGCAAGTTTCTTTCACTTGAACCCCCTTGGCCTACACATTACAAAGCACATAGAGTAGGTACTCAATAAGTACTTTACTGTATGTATGTGTATGTATGTGTATATACACGTACATATATACATATACACATTGTATCTGATGTTTTACAGATACATGTATATATAATACATCAAGTAAAATATATTAAATCCCTTCACTCTGTCCCTCTACTCCTCCCTATCATTTCTCGGGACCATTAGCCCTGCTCTGACTTCATTTTAGTCCCTCTTCAATTTTAACCCATTAGTCAGCCATTTAACTCTATGCTATCCTGTGCTCTCAAATTCCTCATCTACTTGTCCTAATGCCCCTCATCTTTTGCCAAACCTCAGAGCCCTAGTTTACTGTCATCCTCTGCCTTCCTCAGCTCCAACTCACAACCACACTCATTGGTTACATTACAAATTCATGTTATCCAACCCCAACAGCCCTCAACTGAAGCAAGGAATTTTATTCCTCCCTAAGTTATTCCCTATCTCATTCCCCAAAGCTATTCCAAACCTTCTCAAGTTCTCCTCGATTTCTGTCTGTCTGTCTCCCCTCCCCTTTCTCTTTCTATATAGACAGAAAAATAGATAGATACAGATAGCAGTATATATAATAATGTATCTTTTTTTTTTAGCCCCAGTCTCTCCCCTGAGATCAGTCCCATATCATCAACTGGACATTTCAAACTGATTTCCTGAAGAACACCTTAAACTCATCATATCAAAAGCTGAACTCATCTTTCCCAAAAACCCTACCCACTTCCAAAACTTGAGAATCTCTTTCAAAGATATCATATGTTTGCAACCTCAGCATTATCTTCAACTTGTAACTCTTCCTCACCCTATGTATTCAATCAATTGCCAAATCTTCCCTTTTCTACTTTTACAACATCTCTCCAATACAAGCCCTTCTCTCTAGTCTTAAAGCCACCACCTTAGCTTAGGTTTTCATCACTTCTCCCCTGTTCTATAGCAATAATCTCCCAACTAGTCTCTCTGCCTCAAATCTCTTCACTCCAGCCCATCCTACAAACTGTTGCCAAAGTAATATTACTTAAATGCAGATCTGACCATGTGATTACCCTACCCAATTACCATCAGTAGCTTTCTTTTCTCTATAGAATAAAAAATAAACAACTCTCTCTGTTTTGTTTTCCAGGTCCTAAACAATTTCCCCCAACTATCTTCCTAACCTCTCTACTTACTCTCTCAAACTGCAAGCTGGCCAGACTGGCCTTATCACAAACCTATGTTCTCTCCTCACCTCAGTATTTTGGAATCTCCCTCCTCCTTTAAGACATAGATCAAGCACCACCTTCAACATGAAGCCTTTCCTGATTCCCTCAATTCCCAAACCATTTTGCATATGTTTACTTTATATTTATGTTACTTGCATTTATAAATGTACTTCCTGTCTCCCCCATTGGACTGTAATCCCTTTCAAATTGTGATTTTTTCATTCTTTGTACTTAACATCCAAAGTACCAGGCACACAGTAGGTACAAACTTTAAAATACTATTACAAATGCTAGCTATTGTTGTTGTTGAGTGATTAATTTATTTCCCAATTTCTAGTCTCCCCTTTCTAGTCATATAGCTACCAAAAAAGGCATTCATTTGTAGGTCAACCTCATACTAAAGAAGCTCCCAGGATAAAATATAAGCATTTCAACCTTGCTCTGAAGGCCCTTCCCAATCTGGCTCCACATTCCTGTCCTAAATGCACTCCACACACTAGCCTGCTTGCTGTCCCCCAGACATGACGTTCCATCTCTTCTCTCCTCAGAGAATTTGTAGCTGCCTTCAAAACACAGCTCAAGTGCTACCTTCTACATGAGGCCAATCCCATTTCTACAGTTGCTATTGCCCTCCCCAAAAAAACCTTGTACACACATATGTATTTAATTTTCCAAATATGCCTGTTTTTTCTCCCCAATAGTTTGTAAGCTCTCTGAGGGAAAGGGATGTTTAATTTTTCTTAATTCCTGGTGCCAATGACATTAGTAGACATTTGACAAATGTTTTTTAAATTGGATAAAATTTTCTTTCTTGAGGGAGAAAAGGCAGTCTGGTAACCAAAAACAAAATTCTTTCTTGGTCTGTGACTTCATCACTGCAGGGAAATCCCCACTAGCAATCTAGAAGAACAAAGGCAACTGTTTCACAACTCAAGAGTATTAGAGAGTTGCCTGACACAGAGATCAAGTGACTTGTTGCTGGTCACTCAGCTGGTATGTGCCATGGGATAGCACTTAAACCCAATTCTCTGTCTTGTAGGTTGGTCCTCTATCCACTATTCCAAGCTTCCTTCTTGGAATATACATTATTGTTAGTTCAACTTCTTCAGGTGGTTAATACATGTGCCAAGGTAGGGAACAAAGTTGTATTTATTTCCTGGTAAATCCACTAAAGTACTCTATACTACAAACCATAGTATTTTGTAATATAACACTTGAGTCCATCTTCAACTGTGACTTCAAAGCCCTGGATGGATCTTATCATCTTTCCTATTTTGTCATCTTTCCATATTTTCCTTTTCTTGTATTTTGTGAATAAACACTAAGGAAAGCTGAATAAAATGCCAATGCAGCTTTAGAATGTGTAGCAGGAACTGGAATTCCTACACAAGAATGGGTAACTCTAAATCTAGTGCTTAATTAACAAGTATTTAATAAATCTCTTCTATGAAATAAGTTCTATTTAGACATGTATTCTAAAATATTTCTAAATATACTTTGATATTTTGATTAAAATAACAAAAACTTAACAGAAATCTTAGAAAATGTTACTTTTCTTAAAAAGCTAAAATATTTGATTGCTTCTTGAAAGTAAATGTCACAGTATAACCACATCCCAACAATATTTAAAAATATCTTTCAACTTATGAAAAATGTCATAAAAGTATCCACAGCACAGTGTAGTAAAAAGAGTTGGATCCTGAATGAGACCAGGGCTCAGAAACCATCACTTTCTGCTTGTATGACTTTGGAAAGGCTGTTAACATCCCAAAAACTCAGGTACCTAGCTGCAGAATAAACAGATTGGATGCAGGGGTCAGCAAACAGCCAAACAATGGCTTTTACATGTTTACAAAAGCTTTACTGAATTTAAATATGCGAAAACCATTCATAGCTCAGGAAGGAGTGCTATTGTTTCCACCCTCCACAGGATCTCTAACCTTAGGATCTCTTCCAGGATACAAATCTATGCTGCGGTTCAATGATCCATGGAGTCAGAAGACAGTCAAGTTCTGCCTCTGACACATATTAGCTACGTATGTCACTAAATGTCTCAGTTCTTCATGAAGATTTGCACCACTGGAGGGAGTTTCACTAAATCCCTCCACAGATGAAAAAACAGGCCCAGAAAAGAATAATATAAGCCAAAGGTTAGTGCTTAGAAAATCATTTTACAACTTTAATAAATTTAAAGATTTTATAAAGAACTTTATATCTTTAATAAATTGAGTTACCACATGACAGTAAAGAAACATTTCTCTAAAATTACAAATAAATAAGAGTAGTGATGTGGTCTTTTCACCTTAGGGAAAGACACTGAGTTTGGGGCCAGCAAAATTTATAAACAGTTCTCATGAAGATTCATTGTCACTTGGAGAATAAGAAAAAAAAGAGACTCTGGACTGTAGACAGTTATGAAAAAGGGGGCTTTTTTTATAGTAATAACCTAGCACTTAGCTGAAAAGCTTTTATCATATTACAAAATCTTTACAAGATGGAACTGTATTTCATATTTCAGTTGTACCCTATAGTGCCTGTAATAGTGTTATACAAAGAAGTGTTAAATAAATACTTGTTGATTGACCATGGTTTGCAGTGTAGTAGAAAGTACTTACTAGCTCTGGAGTCAGAGAACCTGAGTCTTTTGACACGTAGGTAGGCTTTCTCCCTACAGGGACCTTCACTGAGTTACTTAACTTATATTGCCATCTCTTCTCTCTCGGTTTCACTAACACCAGTGCCCACTGGTTGTCCTCCTCCTAGCCACCTGATAGCTTCTTCTCAGTGTCTACTGGATCTTCACTGAGGTCATGCCTGCTAAGCCTGGATTTCCACAGGCCCTCTTCTCTTCTCCCTCTCTACAACTTCACTGGGTGATTTTATCAGCTCCCAAGAATTCAGATATTATCTCTATGCAGATGAAATCTACTTATCTAACCCAAATCTCCCTGACCTCCAGTGTCACATCTCCAACTGCCCATTAGACATTTAGAACTAGACTGTCCAGTGGACCGCTTAAACTCAATGTGTCCAGAAGTGAACCTGTTACATTTCCCTCCAACCCCAATCCCCCCCTTCCTAACTTTCCAATTACTGCTGAGAAGAACACCATCTTTCCATTCCCTAGGCTTGTAAGGAGCAATCTTAGTATCATTCCGGACTCAAGTCTCTTTCAGACCTCATTTCCTTCCCTCCCCCCCCCCATCCAATATGTTGCCAAGGCCTGTCAATTTTACCTTCCTAAGATCTTTCCAATAGGTCCACTTCTCTCCTCTGACACTGCTACCACCCTGGAGCAGGCCTTCATCACTTCCCACATGGACTATAGCAATAGCCTGCTGGTTGGTCGACTGCCATGTCTATCTCTCTCCACCTCAATCAATTCTCCACTCAACTATTATAGTGATCTTCCTAAAGCTCAGGCCTGACCATGACACTTTCACTACTCAATAAACTCCAGGTGCTGGGGTTCAGGCTCTGGGAAACCCCTGGAACTCAGACTGATTCTTCCAACTAGATGAGGCATTTGCCTGAAGCCTTTTGTTATCCAAGGCCCAAATCTCTGTTACTCTTACTAGCCCAGCCCTCTATTGTCTGTCGTCTCTAGGTAGCCTTCAGCTATTTCCCACCCTAAATTCCAATCTGGGAGTCTGATGTCACTTCCATCAAAGATCTTCCTCCTCAAGACCCTCCTCAAACCCCTCCTCTAGACTACCCCTAGATCCCTCCCCCACTCTTTCTGTATATAAGATCCATCTTGCCTCCATAAATAGGGGCTGAGATTAATCTAGTGCAGATTCACTCTGCGTTGATTATTCTGGCCCAATTATGGCAAATCTTTAATAAACTTTGCTTTTCTTTGGCTGGGAGAAGGCTTGAGTCGAACTCATTCAGCAGGACCCAGTGTGTAGGTATTGTAGGGTGTCAAGCACCCCTATACCCACAAACCTCAACACAGGTATGTCCAAACACCTATTAACTCAATCTACTACGAGATCAAATCAACTCAGAAATTTACAACTCTTCAGTACACACCCTCTTCTCTCCTTCAGACTAGAGAACAGACCATGGAGAGCTTTACCCAAATCTTCTACAAAAGGAGGGGCAGGCATTTTCTACCTGGTTGCCTTCTGAAACCCACTGCCAGTCCACCAGCCTCCCTGCTTCCCTTCCCCCCCAACTGGCTTTTCAATTTCTTTTCAGATGTGGTCTTCACTTATTAGATTGTGAGCTACTTGAGGGCAGGAAATTTTTTCCTTTCTTTCTATTTCCAGAGCATAACACAGTGCCATACGAATTGAAGAAGTTTTTTGAATGACCAGTAACTTCTTCAAAGTCAAGGTTTTCAAGGCACTTTTCACCAAAGGCTACAAGCAACTCTGAAGAATTAAGCCTGCAGCTATTAACTTAGGGCTTTGTCATGCAACTTTTTCACACCTATAGTATTCAAGCAGAGTCCCCTAGAAAATATTAAACATAGTCAATTAGCTGCTTTAAAATCAAGATGACTAGAAAATTCCTTCAAAATCTAAAATAAGACATTCCTATGTAACAAAATAACTAACTTAAAATAACAAAATTCAGCACCTAGAAGCTGCAGAGGTACAGCTAAGTGGTACAGTAACATCAAAGGCCTTTATAAAATAACTGCACTTTATAACTTCATCAAAAAACCACAAACTTCCCACTTACATCTAACTTTTTGTATTACAATACCAACTCTATCTTATACAGCTGCTATCATTACATTAGTATTATTTCTGTTCCCTCACAGAGAAATTACCCTATAAGCAAAGTGCAGTTACCAAAGGCATTCCCAAACCAGGTTCCAAACTCTCTTCCCAAGAGCCCAGAAGTCCTTGAATTACCCCCCTCAGGCCAGAAAAACAACTTGCTGAACTACACAGAACTCTCAGATACTACCATCAAGGAAACATCAATCAACACAGTAACACACACAAAGAAATGAGCACCTTTTAGGGGCGGCCAGGTAGCACAGCCAGTAAG
This sequence comes from Petaurus breviceps papuanus, assembly GCF_028583685.1. Lineage (NCBI taxonomy): Eukaryota > Metazoa > Chordata > Mammalia > Diprotodontia > Petauridae > Petaurus > Petaurus breviceps. Next base: position 9,205,994 of record NW_027185777.1, on the reverse strand, counting down.
AGCACCGGCTCCAGTGTTGAGAAGACCTGGAGATCGAATCCCGGGCTCAGACACAGCACCCACCCAGAAACACCTGGCCGTGTAACCTTGAGCAAGTTACTTAACCCCGATTGCTTTAAAAAAAAAAAAAAATGAGCACCTTTTAAGTTTCCCAACATAAAGATCTTCTGTGCTGATCTCAGTCTCTACCCTTAGAAAGGCAAGAATACAAAGGTACTTTGTCCCCTACAGAAGACACAATCTTTCCATCTTCCTTCGAAGGCTTGGGCTTCAAACCCAAAATTATTAGCCATTCTCCCTTACTCCTACTATCTTATGTGATTAAAAAAAAAAAAGCAATAAATTAAGAGACATTTATATAATATCCGAAGTTTGCAAAGTGCTTGCTTGTCACTCTCTGGTTCAATAAAACTCCAGCGGCCTCCCTATTGCCTTCGAGGTGAGATATAAAATCCACCCTTAGGCTTTTAAAGCTCTTCATGCATGACATAGGCTCATCCACCCCTTCCAGTTTTCTTACACCTTACTCCTATCCACATATTCCACAATGCAGTGACTCAGAATTCCAGCCTGTTCCTAAAACAATGCTAAGTGTGCATTTTTCTTTAGACACTCCTTAGCTATGTGACCACAAGCAAGTAATTTAAACTCTCTCTGCCTCAGTTTTGTCATCTGTAAAACGGGGGTAGTAATAGCCTCTACCTTGCTTAGGGTTATCAATAGGATAAAATGAAATGATTTTTCTAAAGTGTTTTGTAAACTTTAGTGCATCGTTTAACTGCTAGGTATTATTATCTCCAGAACCCCTGTATCTTCACAGGCTGGCTCCCCAGGCCAAGAATGCTCTCTTCCTCTTCTCTGTCTTCTGTCTTCCCTGAAGTTCCAGTTAAAATCCCAGCCTCAGCAAGAAGTCTTTTCTTTAATGTTAATTCTTTCCCTCAGTAAGAGTATCCCTGTTTGGTAGATAAGGAAATCGGCTAAATTAAGTGATTAACCATGGTCAAACATATAGTGACTGAGACAGGTTGCAATCAATCAGTCTTTATTAATCAACTTAATCAATTATTATTTATTATTTTTATTAATAAAAATATTAATCAATTTATTAATCAGTCTTTATTAATCAATGTGTCAGGCACTGTACTACAGCACTGGGGATACCAAAAAAAAAAAAAAAAAAAGGCAAAAAATAGCCCCTACCCGGAGAAGCTCTTAATCTAATTCCTGACTCCTAAATCCAATCTACCTTTCTCTAATCTAAACACTTTATTTATCTCTGACAGTGCCCCAGGCTGTCCTTCCTCTGCTAACACTACTCACTTCCCTGGCTTCCTTTAAATCCCAACTAAAAAATCTCACCTTCTGCAGGAAGTCTTCCTCAACTCCTCTAGATTCCGGTGCCTTCCCTCTTTTAATTACCTCCTATTTATCCTGTACACAGTTTACTTTGTATATATTCATTTGCAGGTCGTCTACCCCATTAGACTGCAAGCTCCTTAAGGGCAGGAGCTGTCTTTTGCCTGTCTTTGAACCCTCCCCCCCCCAAAAAAAAAACTAGCGATTAAGGAAGAGCCCGAGACATAGCAGGTGTCTAATAAAACGCTGGTTGCCTGATTTATCCTGTTCTTGGTTTGCTTTGTACATCTTTGTTTGCAGGCTGTCTGCCCCCTGAAGTCCGGCACTGCCTTTGGTATTCCCAGCGCACACAGCAGGCGCTCAATAAATGACGGATTGATATTAACTAGAAGAGGTCGGGATCCTCAGCCCTCCTTCCCAACGCGATTCCCCGAGCCTGAGACACAGTAGCCCAACCCACTCGGCCAATAGGCATTTATTAGGCGCCCCTGTTCTGGGCGCAGGGAATACAAAGACAACATTATAGTTCCAGCTCCAGGACGATCGGAGACAAGAGGCGGGAGAGAAAGATAAAGACTTTAAGTTCCACAGGAGATAATCGATAAAGACCTTCCTGGAACACCATCCCAACGCCCACATGACAACTTCCGAGCCGCCGGGGCTGTCCACACTCACGCCTCACAGCCCGGGGCAGCTCGGGGAGCGCGCCAGGCCCGGGACGCTGGGGATGGGCCGCCGCCCCCCGCCCCGCCCGGGGCCCGCTGACAGCTGCGGGGGCCGGAGGCCGGGGCCCGGGGCCCGGCTCTGGGGGTCCGGGAGCCGCCTCCGAGACTCTTACCCACATCCTGGTCGAAGGGGTTGGTGGCAAAGAGAGGCATCTCCGCGGCGGCGGCGGCGTCTCCGAGGAGACGCCCGGACACAGCGAGTGCCTCCTCTCCCTCCTCGGCTCTCCCCCAGCGACGGCGACCGCGGCGGCGGCGGCAGCGACGGCCCTGAGGGGAGGTGCGGGGCGGGGAGGAGCGAGGAGGGGAGGAGGGAGCAGGGGGCCTGAGCTGCGGGGCATGCCGGGAAGTGGGGCTGCCTCCGCGACGCCTGCTCCCAGCACCCACCAGGAAAAATTCCAACCGACCGACTCTCTCAGCCCCTTTTTAAACGATCGCCCTTGACCGTGAATGCAGCCTGCATTTTCTTCTTTGGCCCCGGCTCGCACTTAATGCGACCTGGTTTCCAGGAGGACGAGGGCCTTCAGGCGCGCTGCGGCTCCCCGGCCCGCGCGAAAAGAATTCCTGCTCTAAGCGGCGCGGTGGCCGGCACGGCCGGGCTTCGGGGCCTATGTCCCGGGACTGTCGCCACGCTGGGGAGTGAACGGCACGGCCGGGTGACACAAGCCGCGTTCCCTGTCCACCGAGCCCGGGAAGCGTGCCCAGGTGCTCGTGGCCCGGCTGGAGGCAGAGTGGGCCTTGGCCCTGCTCCGAAGAGGTCCTTGTAGCTGGTTATCAGAATTCAAACCCAGCTCCAGACCCTTCCTAGAGGCGTGACCCTAAGCAAGTAACATTACCGTTGTCTGCCTCAGTTTCCTCATCTGTGAAATGGGGCTCCTACTAGCGCCCCCCGCCTCCCGCGTTAACCGTGAAGATCGGCGCTCCTTATGGTTGCTGTTGTAACTAGATTAACACTTGTGTGGCTCTTTGATGCTTGCAAAACCTTTTGCCTATCACTTCCAAATGATTCAAGACCCTGCGAGTCAGGCGCTTTTACTCCCTTTGTGGAAAAGAGGCCGAGGGAAGTTGGGGGATTTGCCCGGGGCCTAAGAGGGTCCCGGAGGCACCGATTGTAGGTCCTCTGACTTCCGGGGCTCCCTCGCTATGTAGTCCTGTGCCTTGTCCTTTACTCGTGTGAAAACGCCCTGGAGAAGGACCCACAGACCCTGAAGACTGCCCGAGAGCCCGTGGGCCACCCGGGTCAGGGACCGACCCTCTGTGCTGCCGGGCTCTGGGAAGACCTCAACCCAGGGTGGGGGGCGGGGTACGGCTCTTCGGAGTGAAACACGCACACCAGTGGGTCACTTAGTCCTAGATTACGTCCTCCGCTGGTGCTGTCAGAAGCTACTGCTACCCCCTCCCCTCCCTTCCCCCCCCCCCCCCCCCCCCCCCCCCCCCCCCC
>NW_027185777.1:9066281-9202375 GCF_028583685.1 Petaurus breviceps papuanus | reverse complement strand
TGGTCTTTAAGTCACTGAAATGTGTTCAGGAGCCAGGGAACAATTGGGTTTTCACTCCGAGAGAGTTAGCGAAGTTATTCTCAGAAGAACATGCCACCGCACAGCAGAGCTAGCATTGAGCCAATGAAGAAATAGCAGTGTAAAATGCAGGTTCACATACTTCTAGAAAAGTCCCCACTCCGTGGCTCTGCTCCTCAGCGTTGGTATTCGGTTTGTTTTTTTTTAAGAGTGCTAGGAACCAGCCAACATGGAAAACATTCTCTCCCACCCCGCCTCCATCAGCTCACATATCACTGTTTTATGATTCTTCACTGTACAAGGTCATAGATTTAGAATTGGTAGATAACTCAGACATCATCTACTCCAACCTCATCTCATTTTTAAAATAAGTTAAAAAAGTTAGTTACATTTTTGCTCTCACCTTCCCTCACCCACTGGAGGGAAAAATATAAGTTCAGATAAGCAAAACAAATTACTACCTTGGCCAACTCTTAAAACGTTTCCCTTTTTGCCTATTAATTCATCTCTATCATGAGCTCTAGAGTCATGGTTGGCGTTGGTCATTTCATTGAGCAGAATTCTGAAGTCTTAAGAGTTTTTTTTTTAATGTTGATGTTACAGTATAAACTTTTCTGGTACTGTTTACTTCACTCAGCATCAGTCATCCTAGCTCTCTAAAACCATCTGTTTATTTCTTATAGAACAATAGTATGCATTCATATACCATAATTTATTTTAAATTTTGTTCATTGAAAATAGAAAAACCAACCTAAAGAGCTTTCAGTTGGTTATGGTTGTTAGGTGGCATGGCAGAGACTGAAATTTTGAAGCCAGGACTCTTGACTCCATCTAATAATGTGCTTTACACTGATCTGGTTGTTTTACTTAATTTATTTCAATAAATACTGAACCCTGAGTCAAGGCACTGTATTAAGCAATGGGAATGGAAAATCAAAAATGAAATTGCCCTGTGTAGCAGCAAGCACCCCAGCGTTCCCAGGGTGACTGCTAGCAACACACGTTCTTGGATCTGCTTTGTTAAAGGAAAGCAACTCAAAATTGGTTAACAAGCTTACTTTAATCAGTCAGACATATATCGTTTACCTTGTTCAGGGGAAAAAGGTCAGCACCCCAAACTTCAAAATATACAGACAGAATTATCAAGACATTAACAGATCAGGTAGACAGATTTCCAAACTGTCCAACCATTACATCCATACCCAGTCAACATCTGGGTTTCCACATCTGGGTTTTTCAAAGCCGGGGAACTCTCAACAACGGCTTCCCAGAATTCAGATCAAATCACAGAACACTTCTCAAAGTGAGTCCCAAAAACAAAGCTACACATCAGGGCTTATATAGCCTTCTCCTGGCTCAGAGAATGTAACAACCTTTATTGACTCACTGGCCAATCAAGAAGTATGTACTGAAAAACAAGCCTCCCACCCCAGGCTCCAGGTGCACTTTAGCCTAGGGGCAGGGAAGATCTTCCAAATTTGCATTCCCATTACACCCTGGTGAACCTTATATTCTCTTGGAGGAACACAAAGGATATGTAAAAGGATATATCACTTTACCATAAATTCTCCACCTTGAAGGACCTATTAATCAACAAACATTTAAGCACTTGCTGTGTGCTGGGTATCCTGCTAGATGGGGGGGGGGGGGCACCCACACAAACAGGAGAGAGTCCTTGCTCAAGAAGTTTACATTCTGTGCTTCTCTTAGCTTTCTGTCTCCTGCCTCCCCCATGTATTTCAGATTCTATTTCTCCAGGTTCATAAATACTTGATGAAGATTTTTTTTTAATTTTGCTCACAAACATTGTAAAGCTTAGAAAAAGAAACATAGCCAGCTATTTTCAGTGCTTGAAAAAATGTAGGGTATTCAGCACAAATGTTTGGTTCCTCTTACCATAACAGCCCTGTCTCCCATGGCCGCATGTTGGCTAAGCCACAAAATTCTTCCTAAGTGTTACACTTGATGGGATTGGAAGCTGATTAGGGAGTTCTTTCCAAAGAAATCTACTCTATAATTGTTCAGGTAATTGCTATATATACAGCTCCAGCTCCTGGCCAGTGCCTGAGGCACACTACCAAAATGGTCTTATGAAAGAGCCAAGCACTTAGGAAAAAAGCATCTGGTCTAGTTTCATACCAAAATAATGAGATGGGACTCTTCAGTTGCCAGCAGGGATCTGGTGACCAGATTGTTTAAGCCTTGATCATCATGAGTATATGTTAAGTATGACATGGTAGTTTTGCAAATCAAGCAGTAAAGAATATTCATCTTGTTGAAGGTTAATTTATTCATAAAACTTAATATACTGTTTATTTTATTAAGAATTTTGAACTACACTTAAGAAAGTTCAGAATTATTTAGAAAATCTAGAGAATTCAGGGTAATTATAACATTATTGTTGTTGTTGTTGTTGTTTGGAGGGGGGAAGGCAGGCCGGTTGGGGTTAAGTGACTTGCCCAAGGTCACATGGCTAGTAAGTGTTAAGTGTCTGAGGCCGAATTTGAACTCAGGTCCTCCTGACTCCAGGGCCAGTGCTCTATTCACTGTGCCACCTAGCCGCCCCATAATTATAACATTCTTGTCATCCAAAGTTTCCGAAAGGTAATTTGATAAAATCTGTGTGGTGTTTATTACTGAGTCACATGTTAACTACCTTCTCAATAGTCAAAGTATATTGCCTTATAATACTACATGGAATATATGTGAGTATGTGAATGTATGAACGTTTCAAATTTGTGTGAGTAAGCATATATATGATTATGGGAACTAGAGTAAAAATCCACATTCTCATAATACTAGCTGAAAGATTTTGCTCAGAAATAGCACAAATTAAAATAATCTCTACCAAAGGAAACAAGCAGAAAATGACTTAGGTGTTCTTGGTTAAAAGATGAATGACAATCAAAAACAGAAAATGTGTAATACCTATCATAAACATTAATTGTACTCCTTGAGCCACTTTCTAATATTGGGAATTTCAGCTGTCACTTAACTATTGGTATAACTTTGAGCAGATCCCCACTTTGGGCTTTGGTTTCCTCATCTATAAAATGAAGGGTCAGATTAGATGAGGAGGCCCCTTCTAACCATGGAATCCTATGAACCTGTAGATTTACAGCAGGGTTTATAAATAGAATTACTATACAAACCATTTAATTTAATAATCACTTAAATGCTTGCTTAAACATGCATATTAAATGCTTATAAGACCTTATATTTAAAATGTAATACCATCATATTGTATCTGAATGAGAAAAGGTTTTTCCACCCTAAGAAAGTCAGAATCAGGCACACAAATACACATATCAGAATACTTTGCTATTTTAACGTTAAGGAACATAAAAAAAAACTCTAAGATTATTAAAAGTTTATCATTTTTCTTTTAGATAAGAATGCTAATTGCCCTTCCAGGGGATGTGTTAGTGCTTTGGGGAAGGAAGAGGACCAGTAACATTATGGGATGCTGTCTTAATTTGCTTCTCAATTGGATTTAAGTGAGGCAGAGTTGCACAGTCCTCAGCTTCACTCTCTCTTCCAGAGTCATTGAAATCCAGCTTGCAATACAAAAGTCAAGCAACTGGCAGTAGCCCAGGATGCAGTGTATGACCTTGGCATTCTCAATGTCTGACCAAGCTCTAAGCATTCCACAGTACCAGCTTCAACCCCCTTCATAAGCATGGGAACAAATTGTTCTCATCTGCCCGTTCTCCTGGAGGAACTCTTCTCAGGATTGGGGTAGACACCCTTCTATTTCACCCATAGGTTTGAGGCCCATCAGTTACCCTCAACTTGTTTTAACTTGTCTGCCAAGCTGAGTAAAAGGTGGCCACCAAAGGCACGTGAACAGTGCTGAAAAGGGCTAGCAAGCCCCCAAACCAGAGGTGCTAGTCCTCTCTGAACACTGCTTATATCCCTGGGGAGAAAAGAGAAAAGGTATTTATTATGCTAATGATCCTAGGTGACTAAATGGATAGAGTACCAGGCTTGAAGTTAGGAAGACTCTTTTTTCCTGAGTTCAAATCTGGCCTCAGGGGCAGCTAGGTGGTACAGTGAATAGAGCACCACCCTTGAAGTTAGGAGGGCCTGAGTTCAAATTTGACCTCAGACACTTAACGCTTATTAGCCATGTGACCTGGGGCAAGTCACTTAACTCCAATTGCCCTGCCTTCCCCCCTCCAAAAAAAAAAAATCTAGCCTCAGATACTTACTAGCAGTGTAACCCTGGGCAAGTCACTTAACCCTGTTTGCCTCAGTTTCCTCATCCATAAAATGAGCTGGAGAAAGAGAGCATTTCCACTCCATCTCTGCCAAGAAAACCCCAGATGGGGTCACAAAGAGTTTGACACAACAAATGACTAAGCAACAATAACAAAATGCTGGCTCTCCTATTTCATAGGGTTGTTGGGAGGAAATTGCTTTGTAAATATTAAGGTGCTACATAAATGTGAGTTATAAAAATTTATAAGTGTGAAATGAATAATGAACATTAAATGGATTTAATAATAAAATGCAAAATCCTACAGGGATAAGTTTCCCTTATGTTACAAAATACAAGCATTCCTCATTTTACATGAGCTACTCTTAAAATGTTTGTAAAAATTCATTTTTTAATGAGTGAAACTGTTTTAAATGCATGGAGAGAATTTACTATTTAAGATAGTATGCTGGATCCTATATATGTGTGTATGTATATGTGTGTATGTATGTATATAAATAGGATCAAATCTATCCTTTACCCAGCTACATTATTTATTTCTAAAATACGAATTTTGTTACATTATTTTTCTGCCCTAAAACAAGGATAAATAAAGCTCAGTCTCCCAAGTCTGGTATGAAATACTCTTCATGCTCTGGCCCTAATTTACTAGTCCAATTTTATCTCACTTTTCCTTATCACCAACCCCCTGTTCCAAACAGTCAGGGATTCCTCACTGTCCCTGAACACCACATGCTCAATCTTTATTCCAAGCTTTTGTTCATTCTCTTCCTTCTGACCTGGAATACCTCTCACTGTCTTCTCTGGCCATCTAAATCTTATCAATCATCAATGCCTCACGCAAGTTTTACTTCCTTCAAAAGTATTTTCCTGACTACAGTAGATGTCTCTGTTTTCCGAACTATGGGACTGATTGTCTAACTCTATGCCATTCATTTTGGCACTTAATTTTATGTTTATTTTATTCCAGTTTTTAACTTTTCACTAGACTGCAAGTTCATGGAGAATAAATACCTTGACTTCTGCTCCCTTGTATATCCCTTTGTGCCTACTGCAGTGTTATGTACACAGTAAGTACTCAGTAAATAACTGAATAAATGAAATATGGATTTTTGCATGTTCTTTTTTAATAAATGATTACAACTTTATATGTTTTTAAAAGGTACCTTATGGGAAGTAGTGTTCATTTCAATATGGACAAAACTAATCAAAAAAATCAATCTTAACATTTCAGAGGGAACTAGTGAATGTATGTATTGTCTGTGTTGATTTTGTAATAATAGCATTTTTAAAATTCCATTATATCGCTGGCATATAACCTGTCTTCCTCCACTAAAGTTACACTCCACTGTTTTATCATATTGTATAGGTGAACCTGGGTTTTCAAAGATTTTGGCAACAAATAAGGAAGGATTTACTTTGTATGTATTGTATGTCATCCATTGTGCTAAACTCTAGGCATGCAAAGGGAAAAAATAAAACTTCCAAACTTCAAAAGATGAATATTCTATCAGAGAAAGCAGTACAAACACATAGATACAAAGGATATTGATACCTGTGTATCAAATGTGAATATAAAGTGTGATCTATATACATATGTGTGTATGTATGTGTGTATTTTTTAATGTGGATAGGGGATATCAGTAGCTAAAGAGATTAGGAAAGGCTTCATGTAGGAGGTGGCAGTTGAACTGAGTTTTAAACGGATAAGAGGCAGAAGAGTTGTATTCCAGACATGAACGTCTGTGCTTTTAAAAAGTTTAGTAGAAGTAATGTTTATGAAGAAAAACAGGTCAGTTTGGCTGGGAAGAGGAGTTTTTGAAGGGGAAAATATGTACTAATCGAGGAAAGGTGAATTGAAATGAGATTGTGAAGAACTCTAAATGTCAGTCAAAGTATTAAGGATCTACTCCGTATGTACTATTCTAGTCAGTGGAGATTGAGTTACAAAAGACCATTCATGCCCTCAAGAAGCTTGAATTCTATTCTACTAATTCCAGTGTAGCACCATGCAAACATAACTGAAGGCCTAAAATGGTGTGGTGGGCAGATGAGTGGAAAAAAAGAGATAGGAGCTAGAGGGATGAGATCTGGCAGCTGATTGAATATGAGTTAAGAGAGTGAGGTCAATAATGACCAAGGCTTCAAACCTGGGTGGCTGGCTGGATGATAGTACTCTCAATCAAAATCAAGTTAGGAAGAGGAATGGGTTTGAGGAAGATAATGGGTTCAATCATAACATAAGCTCTAACACATCCTACAAAGCTTTAAATATGTGACTAAAAATAGAAAATGTTTGCATTATCGGAGAGTGTGCCACTGAAATAATGAGTTTTTGAAGAATCAGTCCAAGAAGTTACTTTGCTTGCTTGATGAGAATTAATCAGTAGGATCGGAGAGTGTTGGGGAAAAGGAAATATGAGCAAAGCAGAAGAGAAAATATTGTACAAAGTATGGATATTAGGCAAATGCAAAAGAGTGGAAGATAACTGATGAAGCAAGAGGAACAGCAGCAGTCAGCAGGCACCCTCAGCATTGTGCTAAGCACTGGGGAAACAAGGAAAGGGGAAAAAATAGGCCCTGCTCTCAAGGGGTAAATTGTATTTACAATTACATGTAAATAATTAGGTATATGGGGCAGCTAGATGACAAGTGGATAGAGTGCTAGGCCTAGCATCAGGAAGACTCAACTTCCTGAGTTCAAATCTGGCTTCAGACACTTACTAGCTGTGAGACCCTGGGCAAGTCACTTATCCCTGTTTGCCTCAGTCTCCTCATCTGTAAAATGAGCCGGAGAAGGAAATGGCAAACTGCTGCAGTGTCTTTGCCAAGAAAACCCCAAATGAGATCACAGAGTCAGACACAACTGAACAACAAGAAATTAGATATATATATAGGATAAATACAGAAAAAAAATGGAATATAGTCTAAGACGGGAACTCACTAGAAGCTAGAGGAGAATAGAAAGGCTATCTCCTGCAGAAGGTGGGATTTGAGCTTGTTTTGAAGGAAGCCAGGGTGACTAAGAGATAAAGGTAAGAAGGCAAAGCATTCCAGGCATGAGGTCAGCCAGTGAGGAAAGACAGTGAGGAAGTAGAGTGCCCTGTGCAAGGAATATTAAATATTCCCTTTTAGCTGGACTATAAACTGCACAGAGGAAAGTATAAGAGGACTAGAAAGTTAGGAAAGGGTCGGGTTATAAAGAGCTTTAAATCCCAAAGAGTTTAAATTTGATCCTGGAGAGGGAGCCTTGAGCTCAATGCGCAGGGAGAGGTGACATGGACAGACCTATGCATAAGAAAAATTAAATTGCCAACTGACTGAAGGATAGATTATAGTGAGGAAACATTTAGGGCAAGGAGACCAGTTAGAAGGCTATTAGAGTAGTCAGGGCAAGAGATGATGAAGATAGCTTTCTAAACAGTCAAATAAGTGCTATGTGTCTTGGAAAGTTTGCTCTGAAGAGTTTACATTATGTGGTAAAATCATTTCCTCACTTGTTGCTCTATTTAAAGAACTTATATTGTAAAAATACACCCAAAGGTGGCTTAATTGGCCTTTTACTAACTGGGACAGGAGGTACTTTAGTCCTGAGTGTCAGATGTGAGTGCAGACAGTGCACAAAGCTGCCACTAGTATAGGAATACACTTGAGGGTGAGGAAAGGCAAGGGTAGAGAAATGAAAGTGATATACACTAACAGAAACAGAATAGGAATTAAAATAAAAAATTTTAAGGTGTATGTGGTGAAGAATAATGGAATGCCATTGTCCTCTGACTTGTATGGGGCCTGTTGCAACAATTTACACTCATAATTTTGAGGAACAAATAAATGTAGGAGAAAACCTTACCCTCTTTCCCCGTTTCCCAGCAATGTCATAGTCTGGCTGAGTTGTGAGTGATATTGATAGACAGCTGAGTCAGCCAATGGGGGAGAAGGGGGTTTACAGTAATGCCCTAAATTGGACACTAATTTGAAGTTGCCTCTCTCTCCCTTCAGGTGATTTCACAAAACAGTTTTGCAAAGCAGAAGCCTAAGCAAAATGCCCCTTACTGAGGAGAAATGTCAGGCAGTAGGCACTCCTAAATCCTCACACAGATAGCTCTTTAGTCTTTCCTTCACCCCTTTGCCACTCAAATGCTACACAGAACCTAAGCATTGGCAGTATCTCAGAGATCTACTTGAAATCCTGTTCTTAACAGTAATCGCTTCTTCAAAATCTCCAATGTACTTTCAGCCTTTCTCTTTTGTTGCCAGTATTTACATCAATTCTGTTGGTTGCCAATCCATACTCTATTCATTCTGTCTCTTGACTAGGTGATCTCTGTCAACTTCTGTCTCTAAAACCGGGCTTCTCAGTCTCTTTTCTATCTTCCCTCCTACACTCCATACTTCAACCAGTTTGGTTAAAATTGGGGTTGTGGGGGGGGGGATGACCAAAACTGAGGATGAATATTTACTCTCAGCAGTTTCATTTCACACAACTTTTGCTAGGTCTCAGGTAGATTTGAAAACTTTAAGTAATGATAAACATCAAACATTGAATACCTACTATGGATCTGGCACTGTGCTAGGTAATAAGGACCTAGACTTCAAAACAAAACAAAGCCCCAGTCCTCAAGGAGCTTCGAGTCTACTGAAAATAGATATCCACCCACAGGGTCCCTAGACTTCCAGCACGAAGATTCCAAACCGTTAGTCTTCACTTCCCCAAGACAGTGTAGGTTGCTCTATGAAGGACACCATACAGGTGACTCTCAGCATCTATTGGTGGTAAAAGGTGCCCTGTGAATTACCAGGGAGCTGTTCTCTGACTAGCCAAGTTTTTCCTTAGATCTGTAACCTATGGACTCCATAATCCATAGGAAACGAAACGTGCGGCATCCCCTCAGTCCTCCAACTCCACCGTTAGTGCTGCTAGACTGGGTGGGGGTGTGCCCCCGAGGTGTGTGGAGCTGTGGCCCCAGCAGCAGCGGCCGGATTCCCGAGGGGGGAGGAGACAGAGCTGGGGGTGTCAGTTCCGCTCCTCCCCCAGCCGTGCGAGAGGCGCTGGCCGCGGGTGGCTGAGCCCCCTTGTCCAGACACGTGGGGCTAGAGTCTGGGTCGCCTTCCCAGCTGTCAGCACAGCTTCCATTCTGCTCTCTCCTGCCCGCCCAGTTTCTCTTCTTCCAACTCCTCTTCCCCTCAGGAGTGTGCGGCCACCATGGCGTCCAGCGAGGACGAAGGCGGCAACGGGGGTTCCTCCGAGGCGGGCGAGGAGAAAGAGACGGTCAAGAAGAGGAGACTGGGCTTCCTGGCCACTGCCTGGCTCACATTCTACAACATCGCCATGACCGCCGGGTAAGTGGTGGCCGGGAGAACAGACATCCTCCTCGCGCTCTCGTCGCCCTCCCGGGACAGCTCCCCGTAGCCCTTGCAGGAGCCTGGTGGAGGGCGGTGGAGAGGTCGAGTTCGGTGGCACTCCAGAGCTGGGCCGCCTGGGGTGAGGTAGAGGGGGGGGGGGGGGAGGGGGGGGGAGGGGGCTGAATGGGGCGGTGACGGGGCGGGGAGGGGGGCGGAATGGTGGCCCCTCTTCTGGCAGCTGCCCTCGCGGGCGAGAGGGAGCAACTAGGGTGAGGGCCCTCTGCCGCTGGGGAACAGGCTGCTGGAGGCAGCTGGGACCGGGGGAGGGAGCATATAGGCAGAGGGGAGAACCGGGGGGAGGGGGACCGTGAGCTGGAGGGAGCCGCCGACCGGTTGAATGAAAGCGAGGAGGGGGGAGATAAGGTCCCCGGACTCGCGGGGCATTGCCTAATACGGTGCAGGGCGCTGGAGACGCGGCGCGTCAGTGCGCTCTGCCGGGCGGACGGTGAGGGAGGTTAAGTATAGACTGAGTTAGGAATGCGGGGGACGACCTAGGGGTACTGGGGGAGAGAGAAGAACACTCTCCCACTCACACCCACACAACGAGGGACGGCTGCTTCTCGAGGCTCAATTTACTGCTGCCGCTATGAAGAAATGCTCGTAGCCTCTTGCTGCTCCTCGGTCACCTCCATATCCTCCTTCCCACGTTTGGCTCCCAAGACGATCTGATCCATTCTAGTTCTAGCAACCAGAAGCAAAAAAGAAGCCCTCCCTGACTTATTATCCAGTGCAGAAGTTCTGGAAATGGGATTAGAAACAATTATCCATCCAGTTCCAAACTTTGTATTCAAGCACGCTGTTTCTAACCAGAGTTTTTCTGAGCATTTAACTAATCTAGCATTGTGGTCACTCTCTGTCGTCTTTTATTTCTGGCGTTAAACATGTCTTACTACTTAAGCTTTTACTAGGGTTCCTTCTTCATAGAATTCCAAGTCTCCCCTACTAAAGAACTTTTCGAAAGTTGTTGAGGAAATACTATCCCTTTCCCAAACTGCATTGCCTTTTTAATGGCCTTATGTTAGTAAGCCCCCAGTATTTCTTTCTGTATAGCAAATGGTATTGGTGAACGATTAGTAACATAGATATGATACATATTTTATTACTATTCAGTTCATTAAGTGCTCTACAGAAAATAGTATTTGCAAAATTTTAACTAAAGAAAAAACGTTTATGGAACTTGGGGGGAGGGGCAATTGGGAATACAAAAGACATGTTCTACCCTGGGTAGTTTACTATATAATGAAACAAATAAAATAAACTGTTCTACAGCAACTAAATCCTAACTTGTGTGGTATCTACTTGAATTGTAAGAGTTCAAAGAAGACAGAGATTAATGTGGGTTAAAATAATGGGAAGGGGGTGGAAATAGGACTTAAGCTGTACCTTGAAGGTAGGATGTAGATAATGAGAAAGGATGATGTTCTATGTGGAAAGAATAGCATATAAAAAAAGACTCAAAGTGGAACTGACCACGGTACACATTAAGGGGCAGTGAAAAAAACTAGCTTGACTAGTTTGGACAGTGTATATGTATGAGAATAGTAGGAAATATGTTTGGGTGAGTTGAGATTGGGGGACCTTACTCTAGAATTCACTTGAAGGTCAGACAAAGGAATTTGGACTTACTATGGTAGTTCATAGGAGCCTCTGTTCTCAAAAAGGAGGAAAGCTGTATTTTAGAAAGATTGGTGGTATTAATTAAGAGAGCAGAAGGACAAAAATCAGGAAAACAGCTGAGAGGCTGGTGCAATCCAAGTGTCAAGTGATTAGAGCCAGGACTGGGGTGTAAGTGAGAAGAATGACATCAGAGAAGCATTTTCAAAATAAGAAACAAAATGAGACTTGTTGACAGGCTCACTATTTAGAAAAGAAAAGGAAATGTTTTTAAATGTAAGATTCTTACCCTAGTAGACTAGACAACGAACAATTAAATAACAATTTTAAAAAAACTGAAGTGAAAAAAATTTAAATAATATAGGGGGTCCCAAAAGTCTTATGTGGTTTAAGTCCTAAGGTAAAATCAAAAGATATCCTTTATAATTCAGCTTCCTCATTTTACAGGTGAGGCTCAAAGTAACTTGTACAGAGTTATGACAACAGTCACAGGCTGACTAGGACTAGAACTCAGGGCTTCTGATTCCTAGTCTAGTGTTCTTTCTACTATGCAAGCATTGAATTCAAGGTGATAGAAGAATGCCATAGTGAAAATGTCATATAGGCACTTAACAATGTTTATAATTTCATTGCATGATAATATCATAGAATGTTAGAATCAAAAAAAAAAAAACCCTAAGGTCAGAATTTTGGCTAGCAAATCTGAAATTTTCTAGAAATCTTCAGATAATTGATTTAGTTCAAATAGGTAATATATGAGTTTTTTTTTCAATATATAAAGAATCATAGATCTATAGCTTCAGGCAACATCAGAGGTCACCTAGTTCAATTGGAGTCAGAGATCTGAGTTCAAATCCTAGTCCTGACACTCAACTGTGTGACTGTGGGGGATAACAATGGGAAATGTGCTGGAAAGGGACCTGGATTGGAATCCTGGCTCTGCCATTTATAACCTCTGTGATCTTGGACATTTAACAACCCCCTCCCCCAGGCCTCAGTTTCTTCATTTGTAAAATGAAATGAGGAAGTTTGAACTATAGATCCCTTTCAGATCTAAAGCTGCATTCCTGTGATCTTAGAAATTAAGCAGACCAACCTCCTCATTTTCCAAATAAGGAAACTGAGGCCTTAGGAGGTTATGTGATCTACCCAGTGGCATGGCTAGTAAGTTACATAGATGAGATTTGAATCCAAATCTTCTGACCCCATGTCTACTGTTCTTTCTACCAAATAGCAGCTTCAGATGTTTGAGAGTTGTTCAACACAGTTGATAGAACCATAAAAGTAGGTAAAGGAATGTGGGTAGAGAGAAAAATAGATGGAGAGCAGAGAAAATAAAAGGAGTAGTTGAAAAAGGCAAGAGGAGAACAAAAAAGTATAATATTAAAATTTTTAAAAAGGGAAGGAAGGAGATAAAGTTTGACGACACAGATGACCAGTAATACAAAAAAGAGATGGAGGAGAAAAAAGAAGAAGAAAATGTTGGATTTGGCAAGATGTAGAGTTAATTTAACTTTGAGAAAGTTTTCAATAGAGTAGTAGTAGAAGAAGCCCAGGGAATGTGTGAAGAGAAAGGAGTAATATATGTGCCAGGCACTGTGTTAACTTCTTTACAAATATTACTTCATTTGATCCTCATAACAACCCTTCGAGGTAGGTGCTGTTCTCATCCCCATTTTACAGTTGAGAAAACTAAGACAAACAAATTAAGTGACTTGCCAGGGTCACACAACCTAATAAAGTGAGTCCAAATTTGAACTCAGGTCTTTCTGACTCTAGGTCTAGTGCTATATCCATCACACCATCTAGAAACAATGGAAATAATTCCATTTGGAGGTTGGTCATCTTATCCAACCCCTTCATTTTATAGATGAGGAAAATGAAGCCCCTAGGAAGTTAACTGGAGTAGCATAAGGGCACACAGTAGGATTGTAATTCAGGGCGTGCTTTCAACTTTAACCCAGAAATTGTTTCCCAGTTATTCTGCTAATACTTTGGCCTCTTCCTTCTCTCATCACCAACTTGGAAAACTTCTTCTACGGACCTGGGCTTTGGTAAAAGAGCTTTAAACTTCTCTTTCTTAGAACGGGGCCACCACACCACTTCCCAACCACTTTTAAATCATGCCACTACACACATACCTTAACCTCTTCCTTTCCACCCCTGCCTCTGTTATATGTTGTCTTCCCACAGCAGAATGTTCATTCCTTAGACGCAGGAATCACCTTGCTTGTTTCTTTTTGTGTCCCTAGCACTTGGTACAGTGCCTGGCACATAGTGAGAGCTCCATAAATGCATTTTAATCCATCTATCCATTCAATTTAATCATTGTGTTAGATTTCATGTTCAAGGGATGTGGCAGCAAAAGGAAGATCTTGAACAAATCTTGACATCTGAAATGATAAGTTGAATCTAAAAAGATAAAAGCTAAAAAAAGGAAAATACCACCCTTTACTGGTGTCTCATTGTGATGTCAAGAAACTCTAGGTTCTCAAAGGCTATGAAGGTAAAGTCCAAGCCCTGGAAATTTCTATCATGCTTGAAAAGCTTTCAGGACTGTTCTGGCAACAGCCTCAGTCTGCTTCCTAAGGACCAAAGAGGCTAAATACAGAGAAGCTCATTACCTGTAGACCTGCCACTTAGGGATGAATATTTTGGTCATAGCAGCCCATGAAACAACACTACAAAATAGCTCTTGGGGAGAGGAGCTCCCTCCTGCTTGTGCAGTGACGGGGTCAGAGATACTAAAAATGACACAGTATTTAGACCTGCTATGAATATTAACTTAGTTCTGGTACTCTAAATGTAATCATATCTTATCCAATGACTAATGACTCAATATACTAGTAAAGAAATTGAATCATGCCAATAATGACTGCAACTTATAAAAGAGACAAATAAGACAAAAAAAGCAGTTAAATGAAGGATGGTTTGTAGGGTTTCCTTGAAGAGGTAAATAATAAGGGATTAGCAGAGTTGATATTATCATGTAATAAGAAACATAATTTCAGGGGATTAATAATCATTATTCAGGGCTCATGGTGAGCATTTACAAGAAAGGCAGCCTTGAAGATAATTTCATTTTATCACTAATATCTGTTGCATACAAGTGAGAAAGTACAGAAATTCTATTTAAAAAAAACAATAATGACTTCCATTTTAAATAAAATATTCTTAAATCCTTCATTTCAATATAATAAAATATGTTAGGGAAGGATGGTGAAAAACATGTTGGAAAATAAACCTCAGGATTAATAAGTAAAAGAGACTTAATCTTATAGACTATAAAGGAACTTCATGCCTGCATATAATGATTAATTTCTTTAAGAAGAGAGTTGGGAGGTGCCACACATGACAATGAACAAT
Organism: Petaurus breviceps papuanus; assembly: GCF_028583685.1. Classification (NCBI taxonomy): domain Eukaryota; kingdom Metazoa; phylum Chordata; class Mammalia; order Diprotodontia; family Petauridae; genus Petaurus; species Petaurus breviceps. The sequence continues at coordinate 9,187,755 of NW_027185777.1, read as the reverse complement.
ATCCTCACTCCCCAAATGAACTTTATTTTAATAGGCAGGAAACTAATGATTAATGATGTAAGAATAATTTCAAAATCAGTCACATTTATACAGTTAAAGACTACTGAATTGTTAGAATAGCAATTAATAAATGAAAAGAATAAAATAAATAAAAATAAAAATGAGAAAATAATGTAAGAATACATCCATGGCAACTCCAATCTAACCTATTAATAAACAAGTTAGCTTGGGGAAATGGGAAATGGATAAAGAAACAGACATTGACAAAAAGTATTTCCTGAGGAAAATTACCCAACACAAATCTATCACCATAATGTAAAGATGTTATAGAAGAGATTCCTTGTATGTTTCAGGTTGGTCTATATGACTTCTGTGGTCTCTTTTCAACTGTGCTTCTTAGTAGAGAATTTGGACAGAAGATATTGTAGGGTCAAGTGAAGTGTTTGTTTTTTTCTTTAAAGAAGGACTGAACTAGGGGCGGCCAGGTAGCACAGCAAGTAAGACCACCGGCTCCAGTGTTGAGAAGACCTGGAGATCGAATCCCGGGCTCAGACACTTAGCACTCACCCAGAAACACCTGGCCGTGTAACCTTGAGCAAGTTACTTAACCCCAATTGCTTTAAAAAAAAAAAAGGACTGAACTGAATACTTTTGCAACATTTTAAAAGGAAAAAATACTTAAAGATAACTAAAATAGAGATATATGTAATTTATGAGGTTTTTTTTTTCCCAACTAACTTAAGGTATTAACAAATTTCTTTCTACCCACAGTCTAGGACCAATATCCAATGAAATTTAAGCTTCTTGCTCCAAGACTTAACATTGGTTACTTTTTCACTAGGCCAGAGTATAGTAAAGCAATACTTTGGATGTATTTGCCAAAAAAATTTGTCATTTTTCCATTTAAAAACAAAGTGTTTATCCATCAAGATTTTTTTCTTTCCTATTTGAGGTCAAAGTATAAAGAAAAAGATTTTTTGTTTTTGCTTTTTGGAGGTAGGGCAATTGGGGTTAAGTGACTTGCCCAAGGTCACACGGCTAGTAAGTATTAAGTGTCTGAGGCCGGATTTGAACTGAGGTCCTCCTGACTCCAGGGCTAATGCTCTATTCACTGTGCCACCTAGCTGCCTCTGTATAAAGAAAAATTAATGCATATTGATGCTGAAAGGTATAACAATGGAAAGAACATGTCCTGACCTGGGAAGCAGTTAGAAGGCTATGTATGGTTCAAACTTTGACTCTGACATTTATGAACTACGTAACCAGAGGCATCACTTAGCTTCTTGTTAACTATCTGTGAAACAGGAAAAAAATAACATTATCTCAGTAAAAATGACATTCCTTATTTAGGTCTCTTAAAAGTAATGAGTAAACTCAGTTAAAAATCCTAGAAGTATTTATTAATGACTCAAAACATATTTATCTTTCAGTTATTGAATCTTTGTATGTACTGTGAAGATTGTCTACAATAGGACAATAAAACTGAAAGGTTGCAACAAAATATTATTATAAGGAGAGTGCTATTGCATCCGGTCTGACTTTCTTTTGGATGATCCTCAGATGGTAATTCCTAAATAACCATCCCAGGTCCCACACAGTCAGCTTTGGAGTAGTCATGATTCAATATCAGGAATTAACACAGGCCAGTGATCATCAGGCTGATAGACAGCTGGATTCTTAACAGTTCTCCCAAGCGTTGTGGCAATGACAGATAATCCTTTCATACTTTGCAATTGATACATTTGTTTGCAAAGTCTCTACTGAATTTGAAGACATATTATTAAGACATAATAAGGTAATCAGCTCAGTAAATTCCTGGTCATAAGCTCTGGCCTGTGGGGTGGGGGAATAATTTTGGCTGGGGAGGTTAAGGTAAGCAACTGCCAATTGCCTCAGTGGAATTTCCACATTGACCAAATTGAATATTTGAATGTTATAAGCACCATGCCAATACTACAACATATGATGTAAGAACTGAGTAATATAACAAACCCAAAGTTTTGCCTGACTTCTTGGTACCACAAAGAAGATGTGTGATTTTATCCCTACTAGTATGGAATGAAATCCTCCAATATGGTAACAGTTGATTCAATGAGATGGTCAAACAATTCATCACCTGTTAGACAACCCTCTAGTGACAGCCTCTTTGAACTTATCTTAGGTAGGTTGGTCCCCATCACTTGTCCAGAATTTCACAACCTTTCAGACTGGTGGTATTGCTAGAGTTTGTGCTCACCTAGTGTAGCCTTCAGTCACTCAAGTCACCCCAACCTCACAGTGATACAGTAGAAAGTACTTGGGTGGATGATTCTTATTCTTTAGTTATTAATTATTATTCTTCCACATATATGCATGAATACTTAAAGGATTCGATTTTTTCTTTTCAACCAAGAGAATTCCCATAGAAAAACTCTTTCCCCAATGAAGATTTATAACAGTAGCAGAGAATTCCTAGAAGTTGCCTAGGGCTAAACAACTTTTCACAGCTACAAAGTTACCAAACCCAACATTATCCACTATACCAGGTTGCCCCCTAACTTTTTTTCTACTTAAGTAATAACAAAAAAGATGATGCTTGAAATTAAAACTTAAAAGATTGATAAGCAAAACACCCTTAGAAATGAACTCTGATCACTGCAATGGCCACATTATCAGTGTACATACAAGGAAGCTTGATGACCCTCCTGAAGGAGAAGTGATGAACTCAATGTAGAATGAGACTTTTCTAGACATGGTCAATACAGGAATTTGTTTTGTTCTGTTGTGCTTATTAGGAGGGTTTTGTTTTTCTTGTTCCCCTTCTGATCATCTACACCCCTGTGGGAAGGGGGAAGAGGGAGGGAATAGAAATTTGACTTTTGTTAATTGAAAGAGATTCAATTTGAAAAGAAACAAAATATACCCATGAAAAAGACAGCTACTAATAAACCGGTTTCCTATTTGTATACTAGTTGAACCAGGGTTTACTTTAGGCTGATTCAACTTTCCTAGGCTGAGAAGCTGGGAAATCTTCTGGGAGAGTTATAATATGTGAGTGGAATGCCTTGGAGAGAATATGGAGCATGCATAAGACATTCTGTACCTGGTTCTGGTCTTTTAACCACTTGATTGTGAGGAGCCTTTTTGGATTGGTTATGTATGGTTGTATGGCTAGGACTGAGAGGCAGGAGAAACTTCAAAAGGGTCTAATTCAGCTTCAGACTACCTCTCTGTATCATTTACTCAAATAGCAGCCTGGTGAAGGACCATGATGGTGTAAGGAGAGAATCCTTACAAGCTTCTCCCCTCTAAGGTTATGTGGACTTGGTCTGTACCCTCTGCCTTTGTTCTTTTCCCTTTTAGGGGAAGGAGATTGGAGTCTCTGACCTTGTACTTCAATGAAAAGATCAGGATACCACTTCTCTAGTGCTGAGATGCTGAGGCTCTCAATAGAACTTACTAGACTCATAAGGATGAAGACTATACTTCCTTTACCTTGAACAGAAAAGAACAAATGTAGCTCCCTGTAACTTGGTCTCCTACCTGATGAGATGAGTGAAGAAGTCGGCAAAGATAGAAGGGGGGTGAAGAGTTGAAGTGGCATTAAAAGACTTTGAAGTGGCCCCCTTCCCTTCCGGCTACACAGCCAATCAAACCAACCTCCTCTCAATCACATGGTAAAAAGATCAGACCTAGGTGCAGAATGTTAATCTGTGCTCCAGTCTCCAGTTCACTTTCCTTACACATCATCTTAATTCTCCTCTACATGGGGAAGTTTCATTAGCCAAGAAAGCTGATGAGATACTAGGTAGGTACTAGGTAGGTAGTATACCCCAGTCGTGATAGAAAATTTTTCTACATTTTTTGTAGATAGCTGTTAGTGAAAAAGGGATTTGTTTTTCTCTTAAATTCATTTTCCATTTTTATGCATCCTTCTTTTCTCTGAGTAATCTCATTTTTAATCTGTTACTTTTTCTTGATTTGCATATATGCTTCTCTTTTTCCCTATTTCTCTACCTTTTCCTCCTACCCCACTTTGTTTCTTCTCATATGAGCATAGGATCTTAGAACTGGACGGTGCCATCAGCATCTTCTAGCGCAGGGATGGGGAACTTGTGGCCTCGAGTCCACATGTGGCCCTCTAGGTCTTTAAGTGTGGCCCTTTGACTTAACCCAAGCTTCACAGAATAAATCTCCTTAATAAAAGGATTTATTCTGAAAACGTTGACTCAGTCAAAATGCCACATCCGAGGGCCTAGAAGGCCACATGTGACCTCAAGACTGCAGGTTCCCCACACCTGTTCTAGAGCAACACACTTCATGTTGTTTTTTCTACCTTCTTCCTCATGCTTAATGGTCAAATGTTACTTTCTGCTGCTATTATATGCCTCCTCTTCTCTAAGCTTGCTAACTTGCTACTTATAATCTGCTATCATTCAGAAAATAGGTATCAAAATTTAGAATTATATGTAGGGTAAAAGAGTAAATGGGTCCTTATGGAGACCTTGAATGGTTTAACTTGAACCTGAAAAGCAAAACTAAAATGTAGCCTTCCTATGCATTGTCTTTCCTGATAGTCCCAGCAATGGGTGGTTCCCCCTTCCAGTTACTTTGTATTTGTCTTTTGTATATTTTATATGTATTTATTTGTATTTGTGTTTTTTCTGGATAAACTGTAAGCTCCCTGAAGGCAGGAACTGTCCCCCCCCACCCTTTTTGGTCTTTGTATCCTCTGTTTTTCAGTTGAGTCAGATTCTTTTGTGACCCCATTTGGGGATGTCTTGGCAAAGACACTAGAGTGGTTTGCCATTTCCTTCTCCAAATCATTTGACAGATGAGGAAATTGAGGCAAGCAGGGTTAAATGACTTGCCCAGGGTTATACAGCTACCATGTTTCCCCGATAATAAGACCTATCCCGAAAATAAGCCCTCCCCTTACTGTGTAAGAGTCCTCTAAAATAAGCCCTCCCCCGAAAATAAGCCCTATTGAGATTGCTACTGTAGTGAAGGTGATCCCCTTCACTACACGCTATATTACGGTACCCTCTGTATGCACTGTCCCCTCCCCCCACGTGAAACGCACGCCGCGCTCCGAGCTGCATCCAATCAGAGCTGCAGCAGTGAGCGCATCATCCTGTTCTTCCCCAGTGATTTGCTTATTGAATAAAGGTACATTTTTTTGTTCACATTTACCTGTTTATTAAAATTGCTGTCAATGTTCATTAAAATAAGCCCTCCCCTGAAAATAAGCCCTCTGGTGTTTTTCTGTCCAAAAAAATTAATAAGACAGTGTCTTATTATCGGGGAAACATGGTAGTGAGTATCTGAGGCTGGATTTGAACTCAGAAAGAACTGCCACACTGTGGGATATGCCAAGTAGAGCATATGTTTCTAGTTATTAAAAATCTCATTATTTTTAATTTAGAAAATATTCTGAACTCAATAAATAAAATATGCATTTCCACGTACAATTATGGAACAGAAAGTTAGGATTACACATGAAACTGAAGTTCTAATATGTACAGCATGCTTTACTTTTTAAATGTATGATAAATTCAACATGTAACTTAAATCTGTCCTGCTCTGTTGTTTTGGCCTTCTTTCTGTTCTCTTCTGTGCTATTTAAAAAAAAAAATGCTTCTGTGATCCTCTTTTTTTCTTTTTCTTTTTTTCTTAGTTAACATATCCCTAGTCCCTCTCTTCTTCCCACCCACCTTCCAATTGAAAAAAAGAAAGAAAAACCAAAGCCCTTAACTGTAAGATAACATGTATTCTCTGTCTGTCTAAATATATGGACACAGTTTGCAGGCTGTATGCATAGATGTTATTTGAAGTCTGGCCAACCATTTTAAGTGAGCTGAAGGGCTCAGTGGCTGCTCCTTCCAGGACCACTGCGGTTGAGCATTCTCTCCTTTAGTCTCTTAAGAGGAATATTGGGATAGAATTATATTCATCTCTCACACATCAAATATCTCTACTCTTGGAGTACAATGGGTTCAGCTTGAAAAACTCTGCCCCTGATGGCTCTTAAGGGTCTAGGCCAGGAGCGGGGAATCTTGGGTCTTGAGGCCACATGTGGACCTCTGGGTCCTCAAGTGTGGTCCTTTGACTGAATCCAAATTACACAGAAAAAAAAAATCCCTTTAATAAAAGGATTTGTTCTGTGAAGTTTGGATTCAGTCAAAGGGCAGCACTTGAGGACCTAGAGGGCCAGATGTGGCCTCAAGGCTGAAGGTTCCCACCCCTGACTCTAGGCTAACCCTCATTTGCTCCACCCCTCTGCACCATTTATCCAAACTAAACCATAAACAGAAGTCTGGGAAGTTGCACAAATTATAATAGGTCAGAGAAGATACAACAGTAAGGGAACTTTTCATCCCAGAGAGATAAAATACTTCTGTTTAACCAAGAAGAGGGGGGAATGATCTCACCAGTAGGAGTTCATTCTCATCAGTCTTTATGCCAGTGCTGGGAGCTAAGTAACACAGTGGGGCACACAGGCCATTAAAAGGTTTAGGATTATTTCCTCAACTGCCCCTAATCCAAATCCTACTCCTATGGGTCCTTCAGCAATCTCATTTATTGGGGTAACTGGCAATGCCTGGATAGCATTCTCTGGGGCAACCAAGAAACTTTCCACAGGCATAGCTCAGGTAACTGAGCTGTCCCTCTGGAAGACTATACACCTCACCTGGGTCAGGAAATTACCTAACAGATATGCATAGTCAAGCAAAACAAATAACCTCCAGGGTCTGTCTGAAAATGTCGGTCTTCTTTAGTACTTTCAATCTCCTTTAGGAAAAGTGAGAGGTTCTATTTAAAAGATAAAATTTTGTACTGATTTGAGTGCAGATATGGGCTATCTTCTAGACACTAAAAGGCAGAACAGGCCAGAATGAGAGCTTTCAAGTTACCTCTGGTGGAGATCTTACCAGTTAAGATAAGGTCATTTATCTGTTTAGACTCTGGAGTCCCTGATGTGACTTCATAAATAACTTCTTTGAGTTAATGCCTGAGATGTGAGTGAATTTCTGCACAAACATTATAGGTTGCCAGATATGAAAGATTAATTGTGAAGCACCATTGCTGTCAAGCAATGAGGAGTAAAAGAGAGAGAAGACTGGAGTAATGTTTCATTCTTTATCTGCTAGGCATCAGATCTAGCAAAGGAGACAGAAAGAAGATAGCATTATTTCTCATAGTTGCAGGGCCTGAGGCCTTAGATATTAATGACAATTTACTGCTCACTTAAGCCTGATTCTAAACCAGTCCTGCAGAAGCAGAATGTGTGTGTGTGTGTGTGTGTGTGTGTGTAGATTTTTGAAAGATAAGTCCTCAACCTGAGGGCAAAAAGGGAAGGGGGAAAGTGAAGCAATTAGCTAGCCTGAGGCTCCTGAGTCAATTATGCAACCTAGAGTTGCTGAATAATTCTAGATCAAAGATTGAATTGGGGGAAGAATTAGAAGCATGCTTGCCGTCTGGGAATAGATTATGTTGATAGATGCCATGTGTAAAGTCATTTAGTCTAGAAAGCAAGTAAACCTCTAGACACAGCAGAAGGTCCTGTTGCCACCCATGAGAAAAAAGAAAAGATAGGTGAGGGGGTGTGGAGGAGTGTGGATTAACCAGAGGAGGCAGCAGATGGTTAGAACTGGAAAGGACTTTAGAAAACTGGCCCAATCCCTTCATTTTCTTTCTTTAAGTTGATACATTTTTTTTGTTTTGACAAAAATGTGCAGCAAACATCCAAACAACTACCACTATAAAATAAACTCCCAAAAGATAAAACCACTTAATACTGCAATTATGACAGTATTATCACCTATCACTTTTGTAGCTCATATTGTTAATAGCAGGAACAAAGTGTGCCTTAATTCTGATATTTAATTGTGATCCTCTCCCAATGTATCTGTCCTGAGATTTGCTGCCTTTTAATGTCGCTTGGTTTTTCCTCCCTGGTTTCCTCATCCAACACTTAGAAGGGTTTTCCCATTTTCTCTGAATTCACATTCAGCAGTCCTTTTAGGCCATTACATTCATATGCTACAATTTGCTTAACTGCTCCCCAGTGCCTTTATTTTACAGTTGAAGAAACAGAGGAAGCAACATGCCCAAAGAAGATCTGAAAAAGAAAGCAAAGGCAGAAATGGTGCCCTGTGCCATATAAGAGAATGCAACACCAACGGTTAGCATGTACAATAAAAAAGAGATTTGCATTTTAAGACACTGAGGACAACTGGGTTATCCAGTTTTCAGTCCCTCTAGCTCAAAAACTTTCATTAGAGTTGTAAATAACATTCCTCTGCGAGGGAATTGGAACATTACACCAAAAAAACACACTTCTGTTAAATATAGGTTGGATTCTGGGGCGATGCCTAATGTAAATATTGGTTGATGTTTTTCTGAAAGCAACAGCAAATATAATTTCAGATTTCCCATTCAAGTTAACACCCTCCCTAAAGGTGTTACTTGTGTAATTGTTCTAAGGAAAAAGCATTCCCATTCTTGAGCTAAAACTTGTGAAGTCCTTGACCTAATTTTTTAAAAATATTTTTTTTCTGTGAAGAAAGATAGTTTTAAGAATATGTTTCATAGGATAGGACAATCCTTTATAGAATCAAACTGAAAGGTGATTAGAAAAAAAAAACACCACAACTCACCTAGGGACATTGGTGTATAGGTGTGGCCAAGTACTAAGTCAATTCAACAAGCTTTTATTTAAGCATCTAATGTACCTCAGGTGCTGTGCTAGTAGGCACCTGGGATACTAAGACAAAAACTGAACCAGGCCATGCCCTCAAGGAGCTTACATTCTACTGGAATGTCATTCTTACTTTTTGAAAGGACACAGGTTTTCCCAGAAGGCTTAGGGGAATTGGAAGTGATAGCTGAATTCTTATCCCAGCTCTGCTTTCTGTGAGGCAATGGGAAAGTAACAATCTCCTTGGGCTGCATGTTTTCATCTTTTCTTCATTTGGATGTTATAAGGATGTTATAAGCCTGAAAAGGGATAGAAGATGCAAATGCAATTGGGAAAATGTGAAAGGACTATATAGCTACTAGGGAAATTGTATTAAAGACAATTTCAGTTTGAGTTTAGTATTATCCCTGGATGAATCAATTCTTTCTTCACAAACATTTGAGAGCTTAATTACTCCAGCGACACATTTAGTGGGGTGACAGAAGGGGAAGAGAGGAAAAGAAGCTGGTTTTCTAGACAGACAGGAACTGGAGCTATGATTTCATTAGCTAGGGAACTTCCCCTACCAAAGCAGATAAGAACCTCTTTTGCAATTAGAGTTAGTTTAGCACAGAGATTTTAAGTAACTTACTCAGGGTCACATATCTAGGATGTGTCAGGGGATCCTGATCTTCTTGGCTCAAGGATAAAAGCTTTCCATCCAATACTCCATAAACCTATGATATTTTATTCCCAAAACAATTACTTTTCTGATTAACAAACTGATTCAGTGGTAATATATGTATATATGCCCCTCCCTCCCCCCCATCCCTACTGCTCTAAGAATGTATCTTTTCCTAAAATAAAAGTCCTTGAAAGCAAAGACCTGATGAGGTTTCCTGACACATGGCACAGCATTTGATTTTTTAGTGAGCACTAAAATATAAACTAATATTTTCATTCAATACCTTACATTTTATACTGTACTCTGACTTTTCCAATATAGTCTTAAATCTTTTTTCTTCACCATTACAGATTTGTACATAGCAATCATATTCATGTGTTAAAGGCCTTTTGTCTCAATTTATTTCCTGAGTTTATCAAATTTTAGACCTAATTTTGGATTTTGGTGTAGTTGGTCTGCTTTCTCCTTCCCTACTGCCAAAAAATATCCTCTGGTCTCTTCAGTTCTCAAAAACGCCTCCCTTGCCCACAAGCTATAATCCTAAATTCCCTTTGCTTTTCACAGTCAGAGAAATAGGTGCCTATTTATTGCCTGTGAACTTCTTGAATGCAAAGAATGTCTTTGCATCTCTAGCACAGCCCAGTACTTGGCACATAGTAGGTACTTAATAAGTGTTTCTTGATTGATTGTTTAACCAGGGTCTTACAAGTAATAAAGCAACAGAGCCAAAGAAAAAGAAAAGGCTGTCCCCTGCCTCATTCGCTTCTTTATTTCCTGCTCTCTGACTTCAAATTCATTACTCAACTGAAACTGCTTTCTCTGAAGTCACCAGTGGACCCTTAATTGCCAGACCCATTGACCTTTTCTCTGTCCTCCTCCTTCTTTACCTCTGTGTAATATTTAACAGTGTTAATCACCCCATCTTCTCCCAAATACTTGGTCCTTCATGGGTTTTCATGATACTGTTCTTTCTTGGAACTCCTCCTACCTCTCTGACCATTCCTTCTCAGATCACCTTTGTGGATCATCATGCATGTTTTAGCCCCCTATACATATGTGTACCCCAAGGCCTTGTCCAGGGCCCTCTGTGCTATAGTCATCCCTTCCACATCTGGGAGTTTGGGGCATGGTGCCCTCGAAAGCTGGAAAATCCACATAAAATTTTTTTGGCTCTCCCGTTTTACCAGAGAAGAAATTTGAATTTTTTTTCCTTTTTCTTTTATGGGGTGCCTACAGTACCTTATTATAAGATATGGGTTAAGTATTTGGTCATAGGCTATGTTATACCATACTTTAAATATTTTTTTGTGTGTGTTTCTCAGTTTCTAAACTTTTTTCTTGTCATCTGCAGCTTCTGAAAAACTCCCCCCAAAGTTTCCATTTAATTTCTTATGCTGACCTGTGATATATCAAAACCTTGATGGGGGAAAATCAAAATGTGGAAGGGATAACTGTGCTTTCTTTTGGAAATCTCATCAGCCACCATGAGTTCAATTATCATTTCATGATGCACATGACTCCAAGATCTATATATCCAGCCCTAGCCCTTGTCAGTCTCCACCTGCCCCCCATCCCCCAAAAAAAGCTCCAGTATCTTTCTGTTGCCTCTAGGATGAAATGCAAACTCTTCTGTTTATTTGGCATTTAAAGTCCTTCACAATCTGGCTCCAAAATTCTTTATTCTGAGCTTATTATACATTTTCTGGCATGCTTGTTCTTCCTCTTATGTCTTAATCTTCCTTATATCTTCCTCTTATATTTCTTATATCTGCCTTCTTTCTCCATAACTTCCCTCTCCTCCCCTCCCTCAGCCTTACTCCCCATTCCATGCATAGAAAACACATTTTATTAATCATTGCCTGGTAGAATCTCTAGCTCCCCTGGAAGCTCAGTTCAACTGCCCCTTCTGCCTCCATCAGATCTCTCCTGATTCCTTGCAGCTGCCAATGCCCCCCTCCCCCCAATTACATTGTTTTTACTTTGTATATAGTTTGTATTATCTTATGTAAGTAATTTACTTAATAAATTACTTGCATGTTATTATCCCATGTTTGTATTCCCAGCACAGTGCCTAGTATGTATAGAGTAAGTACATAATTGTAGCAGCAAGCACCCCAGCATCCCCAGGGTGGGGGCCAACATAGGTTTTTAGATCTGCTTTTCTAAAGGAAAGCAACTCAAAATGGGTTAACAATCTTGCTTTAATCAAACATATGTCATTTACCTACTTCAGGGGAAAAAGGTCAGCACTGAGAACTTCAGAGAACACAAATAAGTTACAAGCAGAAGTTACAAGGAGACAGAGAAAGGGATCAAGCAGACAGGCGTCCAACTGTCCAACCATTACATCCTTACCTAGTCAGTTACCAGAGAGGAAAGCATCAACATATGGGTTTTCAAAGCTCGGGGGCTCTCAATGGCTGCCCAGAGTCTTGTCTGGTCAAATCACACAACACTTCTCAAAGTAAGCCCCAAAACAAAGCCTCAAATCAGGGTTTATATAGCTTTCTCTTAACTCAGATAATGTCACAACCCTCTTGACCCACTGCCCAATCACAAAGTATCTCCTGAAAACCAAGCCTCCAGCCACAGGCTCCAGGTGCACTTAAGCCTATCAAAGGGCCTAGGGACAGGGAAAATCTTAAATTCCCATTGCCATAACAATATAAATGCTTGTTGATTATTCTTTTATGTATTCTATTCAACTCATTGAGGGTCTGAAATATGTATCAATGACCAATATTCCCAATAGAACTTTTTAAAGAGGACCAAAAACATAACAAAAATAACCAATAATGGTAATTTACGTTCATATATCTCTTTAAGGTTTTACAAAGTACTTTTCATGTTTTACTTCATTTGAACAAAATGCTCCAACTCTAAATAATACAAGAAAAATGAGTTGTTATAGAACTTTTAAGCTTTTCCCAAAATACTTTCCTTGTTATTATCCCCATTTTACAGATAAAGAAACTGAGGCCCATACAGGTTAAGTGCCAAAAGTGGGATTTTGCCTGGCTCCATATGCAGTAGTCCTTTGACTGCCCAGATCAGGTTGCCTCATGTCTGTGGCCACACAAGCATTTGGACATTTATGTGTTTGCATTGCTGAAGAAAATTCAGTTGTGCTCATTTTGCTATTTCTCATAATACATTTTATTTAATCTAGGTGGTTGGTACTAGCTGTTGCCATGGTGCGATTTTATATGGAGAAAGGAACACACAAGGGTTTATACAAAAGTATTCAGAAGACACTCAAATTTTTCCAGACATTTGCATTGCTGGAGGTAAACTTTTAATCTCTACATCTTGCTTGATTTCTCTTTGTTTTATTTATATGAAAATTCATTTGATTAGAAAACCAGGTCTTTTTATACTGTTAAAATCTAGCCTCTCATTTTTTTTAGTGTAGCTTTCTCACTTTTTATGTTGTAGATGCAAAACAAATTTCAAGTTATGTAATTGCATTTTTTCTCCATTTCCTTACAGATAATCCACTGTATCATTGGTAAGTTCCTGTTTTTATGTGTACTTTCTTAGACTCACAGCCGGAAAGGACCTTAAAGGTCATTCTATCCTACCCTTTTATTTCATCCATGAGAAAATGGAAGCCTAGGGAGATTAAATGCCTTGCCCATAATCAGTCTGGCAGTAAGTGATAAAGCTGGGATTTGAATTTAGGTTCTCTGCTTCTAGAACCAGCACTGGTTAATTAAATATTTCATTAAGGGACATAGTTGACTTCTTTTTTCTCTTGAAGGAATTGTGCCAACGTCTGTAATTGTTACTGGGGTCCAAGTGAGTTCAAGAATCTTTATGGTATGGCTCATCACCCACAGTATAAAACCAGTAAGTGTGTGAATTTGTTCTATAGTAATCTACAGGAGGATTTATAATATGAGATGTTAATATACTTTAAAAAGTCAAAATATTGCTTGACACAGGCTGAATCCGGGTTTTCTACTGTTAGTTGGTTTGATATTAGGTTGACAACATTCACCAACTTACAGAATTGGAAGAGACCTCAGTAGCTACTTAGTCCAAATCATATCTATAAAATGATTCATATGATGATAAATCCTAGAAGTGATCATCTATCCTTTGCTTGAAGATCTCTAGTCAGGGGCTACATACCACCTCCCAAGGCAAATTCCATCTATATATGGTGTTAATTGTTATAAAATCTGCCTCTTTGCTACCTCTTCCCATTGCTTTGAGTCTGATCCCTCTGCCCAGTTCTCAGGTGCTTGAAGAAATTCATCAAGTTGTTTGTTTGTTTGTTTTTGATAGGGAGGAAGATTTTTTTTTTTATTTTAAATGTATTTATTTACTTTTAGTTTATAAGATTCAGTTCCACAGTCCCTTGAGTTTCAAATGTTCTTCCCCTCCCTCTCTGCCCCCCAACATGGCAGCATGCAATCACATATAGGATCTACAAATACCTTCATATTAAACATTAGTCAGGTTGTAAAGAAAGATTATAACCAACGGAGTGAACAATGAGAAAGAGAAAACAAAACAAAAAAAAAAAAGAGAGAGAACGAGTAGTTTGTTTCAGTCTGCATTCAGACTCTGTAGTTCTTTCTCTGGATGTGGGTATCTCTTTCCATCATCAGTCTTTTGGAGTCTTATAACCTTGCATTGCTGAGAGGAGCCCAGTCTATCAAAGTTAGTCATCACACATACATTGTGTCTGTAATTGTGTACAAATTTCTCCTGGTTCTGTTCTTCTCACTCAACATCAATTTATACAAGTCTCTCCAGGTAGTTATGAAGTCTGTCTGCTCCTCATTTCTTATAGCACAATAGTATTCCATTACCTTCATATACCACAACTGTTTAGCCATTCTCCAATTAATGGACATCCCTTTGATTTCCAATTCTTTGCCACTGCAAAAAGAGATGCTATAAACATTTTTGTACATTTTGGGGTCCTCCTCCCACTTTTCTGATCTCTTTGGGATACAACCCTAGAAGTGGTATTGCTGGGTCAAAGGGTATGTACTTATTTATAGCCCTTTGGGCATAGTTTCATATTGCTCTCTAGAATGATTGAATCAGTTCACAACTCCACCAACAATGCTTTAGTGTTCCAATTTTTCCACATCCTTTCCAGCATTTATCATTTTCCTGTTTTGTCATCTTAGCCAATATGACCAGTGAGATGTGGCACCTCAGAGTTGTTTTGATTGGCATTTCTCTAATCAATGGTGATTTAGAGCATTTTTTCATATGCTTATAGATAACTTTAATTTCTTCCTCTGAAAACTGCCTGTTCAAATCCTTTAGCCATTTATCAATTGGGGAATGACTTGTATTCTTATAGATTTGACTCAATTCTCTGTATATTTTAGAAATGAGGCCTTTATCAGAGACACTGGTTGTAAAATTCTTTCCCAATTTTCCACTTCCCTCTTAATCTTGGTTACATTGGCTTTGTTTGTACAGAAACTTTTCAATTTAATGTTATCAAAATTACCCATTTTGCATTTCATAATGCTCTCTAACTCTAATCTGACAGGTAAACTTTTCCTTGGAGAGCCATCAAGTCTAACAAAGTCCTTTCTCCAATGTGATACCCAGGGCTAATAAGAATGGTTAAGAAATTATATTTTCTTTGAATTTGTAACTTAGATTAAACTGCTTTCACTTTTAATAATTAAGCACAGAGTATTTCTAGACATTAAAGGAAAATATGATTGGTCAATCAAAGGACTGAGCTTTTAGAAAAGATTTAACTAAAAATGAGAAAGATCTGGGAGGAGGAAACTGTCAAGAAAAAAAAGGAGTCAAAATGAGGAGATTCTATTAGACTGTGAGCACTTAGGGAAAGGGGTGGGGTGCTGTCTTTTGCTTTTTGTATCACTTAGCACTGTTCTTGGCCATAGTAAGCACATAATAAATGCTTGTTAACTTGACTTAACTTGAGAAAAAAAAAACTAGGAGCATATTCTCAGTTGGAACAAAATATTCATGGTTTTGAGGACACAGAACTGAACTTGGTGGCCTGAGCAAAGTGCTATGGCCAGTTCTTGATTTACTGTGCCAAGAGCTTACTTTGGCCAAGA
Organism: Petaurus breviceps papuanus; assembly: GCF_028583685.1. NCBI lineage: Eukaryota > Metazoa > Chordata > Mammalia > Diprotodontia > Petauridae > Petaurus > Petaurus breviceps. The sequence continues at coordinate 9,172,343 of NW_027185777.1, read as the reverse complement.
ATAGGAACATTCTTTGTCCTCTCTACCCACCCCCCAACTCCCCCACTACAGCTCTCTCCTGACCTTCTGGGCAGATTTCAAGGCCTCCCGAGTACTTGGAAACAGATCTCTGGTTCTCTTTCCACTCCACATAGATCCCTGATCTCCAGTCCACGTGGGGATGCACCTCCCTGGCTTTTTGTTCATTCTTTTGATATTTTACAAGCTCTCTGCCAGAAGATGAACTTGTGGGGTTTTTTTCTTTTGTACTTGGAAGAGACCCTGGCTTCCAGTCTACTTGGGAAGAGGTCCCTTGTATCTATTCCTTGTAGACCTTTCTATGATTCAGTCCCTTTGGTCAGCTTGACTGATTTAGCTCTTTGACCAGTCACCACCACATAGGTAATATTTTGTACAGCCTGGCTGTGGGGGAAAACCTTTCATTAACTCAGTTTTTCTAATAAAAGACATATAAATAAAGCATTTATTGTCTGCTAACTATGGGCCAGGCCTTGTGCTAAGTCCTGAGGGTGCCAGTACAAGCAAACAAAATAGTCCCTAACCTCAAGAAGCTTTTATTCTAATAGGAGAAGACAGCTCATAAAGGGGAACTGGAAGGGGAAGGAAGGGTACTTCCTGGGCATAAGCTGATGGCCAATATGTGAAGTTCAGAGAGTACATTGAGCTGAGAGTAAAATAAGCATGGCTGAGCCCTCTCATTAGATAGAAATCTGGGCCACCGACTCACCAAATAGAATTGCAGACTTTAGGGTAGAAGGTAGAGATGTTGTGGCTTGGGGTGCTGGAAACCCTAAAATATAAGGGTACAGGGAAAGTCTGCTTTGAAAACATTTGACCACTCAAACCTTCTTTCAGTCAAAGTATAGAAGTTTTATTATAACACCAGCATGACAGGCAGATTCCTAGTAAATCTGCAATATTGTAAAGCTGGCATGGAAGATATTAAGAATCTGTGCATTTGATAAGGATGGGACTGATACTTTTATGCAAAAGAGACTGTGAGAAGATTTTGATGGGATTAAGGAATCATAAATGTCCTGGGTGGCCCTGGCACAACCAGTGAAAAGATCTAGAGGGGATTAAGGAGTATCAAGTAAGCTAATTTAATAACCAGGTGGGCTGAGGTGGACCACATGCCTTGGGCAGAGGCACCAGTGATCTGGGTTACTGAAATGTCTGGAAAAATTCAGGGTCTGGCTTGCTTCCAGAGACAGTCTTTGCCTTTTAGGGGTACATGTCCCATAACTCAAGGTTGCTGGTCAGGAGGTAGAAATTACTAGTATGAAACATCAATACTAGTACAAAGAGAATCAAAGAAAGAGTTACTGAAGAGTGAGCATATGTTTTTGACAGTGGCTGAGATCTGAGAAACGGGAATAAAGTGGCTAGAGCAAATGTTTAAGGGGAGAAGAGAGGGCCAGGTGGTTAGTGACAAAGAGGCAAAAAGCATTGATTTCTACCTATCATCTCCATTTATACCCTTGAGCGATATTACCATAATATTATGGATCCTTCCCAGCTAATGAGTTCATATATTCCTATATACCTTTGTTCCCGAATGTTGGGATCTCACTCCTCTTCACTCACAGAAACAGCCAGAGGAAGGCAAACTTGGCTCAATGTCCCAGTGTCTCATCATCTCCTAACCCTTCCCACTAGGCTTCAAGCTAATCAATAGACCCAAGTACCAACAGACCCAAGTACTTTACTTCCTTCCAGGCTTTTCAAATCCAACAAGTTCAAAGGGTCCAACTTCCTTGTTCTCTTCCCTTCTTATTTCTTGCATTTTCATTAACGGTACCCCAGATTCTGGAATGCTCTCCCCTCTTTGTTTTTGCTTTATGGTTTCAATGGCTTCCTTCAAATCTCCACTCAAATCTCACCTTCTATTGGAGTCCTTTCCTCCTCCCCATCAAAGGAGAGCCTTCCCACTGAAATTGCCTCCAATTTACTATCTATGTATTTTATATGGACATAGTTGTTTGTATATTGTTTCTCTCATTCGGATGTAAGCTCCTTGAGGGCAGGGACCATATTTTACCCTTCTTTGTATTCCCAGACCTTTGCATAATGCCTGACAGTGTGTATTTAATAAATGCTTGTTGACTTTTAATACAAAAAATTAACCCTATTCATTTGGATTATCTATTTCCCCATTTTTAATGCCATTGTTAAAAACCTATTTTAAAAGTCTACTTAAAGGAACAGACGCAGGAAGTCTGGAGGGAGGGGAAAAAACCATCTATTACCCACTTGAAATGACTCAGCCTAGTGCCACCCTGGCCATCTGCCATGAGAATCACTGAAAATTGAACAGTGGTTAGAATAACTAAAAATAATCCTTGGAACATCAGTAGTTCCAAGACCAGGAATAAGAAGAAGGATAGTTTTTAATGAATAGATGATACTTATTTGTTGTTAATATTAACTTTCTTACAAATAATATGCTAAAGTTCTTTAAAAATTTGTTCGCTTATAATTCTACATTTCTTTCTTGCCCACATTATTTATGAAGAAAGTGTTTTCTAAATAAAAATAAATTAGTATCTATTTGGTAATCTCAAATTCTCAGTGGAATGAAGCTTTAGTGTACTTTGTATTTCATCACCTAATGTTTTCCTCAAAATAGATCCTGGTAACTTACAAACAGATTATTTTTCAAAAATTAATATGAAGGGGGTGGCTAGGTGGCGCAGTAAACAGAGTAGCGGCCTTGGAGTCAGGAGGACCTGAGTTCAAATCTGACCTCGGACACTTAACACAAGACTAGCCATGTGACCTTGGGCAAGTCACTTAACCCCAATTGCCCTACCTTCCCCTCTCCAAAAAAAAAAGAAAAAATAATTAAAAAATTAATATGAAGGCTGTTTGCTTGTAATTCAGAACACTTTTCTTTTTTACAAAGAAGAAAAAACATTATGTAGATATTTGCTTTCTAGATTAGGCCACAAAGTCTATTTAATCCACAATATAGTAGAAATAGTATTAGCACTGAAAAAGTCAACAAAACAAAACAATTCTGCTGTGTCCATGAGTTAATAAGCATTTATTAAATATCTACTGTGCCAGACATTGTGCTAGACACTGGAAATAGATTTTAAAAATCCCTGCTTTCAATGACATATTCTATTACTATCAGGAACTAGCTCCTTCCTCCTTAAATCCCCCCACCTCTCATTAAATGAGGAACAGGTCCTCTTTCTTCGAAAAGAAAAATCTTCAAAAGCAATGCTTTAATTAGAGGAAAAGGAGAAGAGTTAAAGATTTTTGTAGAAATTCTAAGCGGAATTTCTGAGCATTTTTAATTCTTTTTTTGGTACTGATATTATGTCTTAATTTCAATTCAAAACTTCTAGTTTCTTTTCCCTTAATTCAGGTAACATCCCTCTTACACTTAGTCATGATTCAGGTCATTATTTAACTCCCAGAATGAATTAAGCTTGAGTAAATTGAGAGAAAATCTTGAGAGATTTTCCTGAGAGAACCAGGTAAGAGATAGAAGAGAGAATAAGATGATTAATAGGAATAAGTAAAAACAAAAAAAGACTTTTACTGAGGTGAAATTAACTGAGATATGAGTGGTGAAAGAAGAAAATTGGGAGCAAATAATAGTCCATAAAAAAACAAAAACAATCCTGCACATGTTTTACCCTAGGTAACAATCTTTTAATAACCTTTGTCACTTGATTTTCTTAAGTACAGTTTACTTGAGGATGAAGAAATGAAGTAGTATATGGGAGACATGTCAAAGGTTTAGACCTTACTATGCTGACCAAAAGGTGGTGCCATTGTTCCATGACAGCTTGGTTGTTGTCTAAAATGAGTTGGATGGGATGGGGGCAAGGGGAATAGGAAACTGTGCAATTGGCTAGTGTGTAGGTAAGATGTTTATAGCCCAATGTCTATTTGTATAAAGTACACCTTTTCCAATAAGACATTAACTTTGTGTCCTCTTAAATTTATGTGAATGAATATCTTTAAACTAAAAATGTAGTTTTCCACCAAAGACGCTATTTATTCTTTATAATTCTGCAGATCCAAAATGAGGACAGTGTGGTACTTTTTCTGGTGGCATGGACTGTGACAGAGATTACTCGATATTCCTTCTACACATTCAATCTTCTGAACCACTTGCCATACTTCATTAAATGGGCCAGGTGGAGATGTCTTACAGTTTTGTGCATGCTTATTTCATGAATGCTGAGCTAACATCAAAGAACAGATTTTGAGTTTTGGCCACATGTCAGTAGGACACTGTCATTCTGTATTTTAGAAATGTTACAATTTGCATTCTAAAAACTGTAACTTAATTTAATAGTATGAGTTATTTTAACATTTCAAACTATGTAAACATTTGTTCAGACTAGGAACGTTAAAAATATAATATAAACTTGGACAAGACATTTCACCTTTCTGGACTTAAGAAACTCCTCATCTATAAACTAAGGAAGTCAGACTAAATTATCTCTAAAATCCTTTATATTTCCAACATGTTTGGAATCTATATTTTACTTACCCCAAATAAAACTTCAGTCTCTCCTTTTTATGCTAAAGCCCCAAATAAAATGTTCAAGTTCATTAAAATTACTATTTCAGAAATACAAAGGATTTTGTGAGAAATGGCATAAAATTCAGTTTAAATTCTAGTATGATATAGAATGTTTTTTACTTGAATAACTGACATTCACATAAATCTGTTTCATTATCTTTTGTCCTTCATTCACAAAAATAGTGTTATTCACTATTGGTAAGACAGTAGAATCATGTAAAAAGTCAAATTCTATTTGTGTTTTTTGTTCTGCACGTAGATAATTCATAATTACTTAAGACATCCATCATAGTAAATCACCACGCAAGTGGTTCTTTAAATAGGATTTTGTCCAGTTAGGTATAGTCATACTGTACAGTTTTTCCTGTCCACATCATTACCTTTCCCATCACGATTTCAATTAACTGTGGTTCAGCATAAGAAATTAAATGCAAATCTTTTGGAAGTTTTGCAGAAGCTGCAGACTACAGGTAAAGGCCAGCAGATGACACAGAAAAAGTTTAGAAACTTAGTAAAGCATAAAATATATTGTATAATATTAACCCAAATTTTACAATAATTTACTGTAAACACCACATAAAAGAAAAAGAAAAAATTCTTACTTCTCTGTTACAAAGGGAAGGTCAAAAAATGTTACACAGATTTTCCAGATCATGGGGGCGCCATGCCCTTAACCCCTACAATGTGGAAGGGATAACCATATACAGTTTTGTAAGATATTAGATTGAGGGGCAGCCAGGTGGCTCAGCGAGTAAGATCACCGGCCCCAGAGTCGGGATGACCTGGGATCGAATCTGGGCTCAGGTATTTAGCACCACACCCAGAAACACCTGGCCATGTAACCTTGAGCAAGTTACTTAACCCCAATTGCTTAAAAAAAAAAAAAATTAGATTGAGTTGTTCTAGCTAAACTTTTTTGCTATCTTAATAATTCATAAATTTAATATGTAAAGCAAAGGGTAAATAAGCTACATGTCTTATTGTACTTTTGAGAGTAAATCATATCCAGAGATTTATTCATTCCACTGTCAAAGAATAACAGAATCAAATAGTGAGGAGGGGTTTTTACTTTATACATTTCTCCCTGATTTTTACTTTATTTCCAAAATAAAATAATATGTTTATGATCTCCTTTTATATGTTTCAAACTTGATACTCTCAGGATGTTCCTAAACTTTGGTCTTGGGATTATTCTTTAATTGAATTGGGCAGGTTTCAGAGCCAAATGTACTTTGAGAGCTTATCCTTCTAAAAAATTAAATATCTTAAAAATACTGACATTTCAATAATGAATTAGCCCATCTGAGATAGGAATAAATTTAATTGAACAAATGTTTATGAAATGCCTACTGTGTGCAAGGGAAAAATACAGCTGGTTGAATTGTAAGAGAAAATATTAGATATTTACAGCTCATATGCAAATATACTTTTGAAGTTCTAACATCTTTCATGTGAAGACTTCACTACCATATTATATGTGTGTTAGAGGTGGCATTTTCATTGCCCACGCATGTTTTACAATTCACTTGCAGCTACTGTGCCTTTTAAATAATCAATCTGTTTCTTTACAGTGAGCTGTTTTTTAAAAATGCAATTAAGTTTAGTTAGTAAGTTACGGGATCAATTCATTTTTGGATATTATTGTCATTTATGAATATCATTTATGCAATCAATTCTTTTTCAAGCTTGATCTCAACCTTTACACCTTCATTTACCTAACTGCTCATAAAAAAGTTTCCTATTTCAACTCTGCCTTAAAAACCAAACATCTGGCTAGGTTAAAGAATGTTCATTGTACATTTCTTCTAGGCCCTTGCTCTAGCATCTATTGCTTTTCTACACTGCCTTTAGTGAGTAATTAATTGCTTCTGCATGCTTTGACTAAGTTTCTGAAAATGTTTTAAAAACACTGCTGTTACTTAATTTCCATTTTAAAAATTACATGTTGGATGTGATATTTCAAAAACATTTTGCATTGCTTGCCTTACTATTAAATAGTATACTCTGGGTTTATACTATTTCAAATTGCATATGTTCATTTCATCTATATTTCATGCTACTCATGTCTGTGTTTAATCAAGCCTGTGAATGGTAAATGAAGATATTGCATGTATTGGTTGTTGGTGGTCATTGAGATTTGCATTCATTTCTAGTTACATCTGTCAATCCTATAAATAACCTGAAGTTATATTTACAAGTCTATGTCTGTTCAAAATACCGGACATTCCTCTTAACAATAATTTGTTTTGGAATCTCTTAAATTCATGAAAAATTATTTCCTATGCATAAAACATAAGGCCTGCTATGGTATTATACTTGCATAACTTAAATTTGCCTATTAGTTACTGTTCTGAATAAGCAGTAAGTAAAGTAAATGTTTGTATAATGAATCACATTTTCCCTCTGGCTTTCATTTTATTTTCAAATATGTGTTTCCTTTAAAAAAATGTTTTGATCTCAACACGATAGCAATCACACTTGAGAATTCTGACACCATGTCAGGAAACATTATGCTTTTTTCAGTGCAATTCTAGGTGGTGATCAATTAATTTTCCTATTGAGGCTCTATTAGAAGTTTATTGAATGAAGTCATTCTACACATTCTTTTAAAAATGCATATTTAAAAATAAATCACACTGTTTATTCACATTTCACTTTGAATGCTTACTGACTCCAAGGGACAATAATTTAATACATTTCTAGGGGTAGGGAGGTAGCTGATGGCTCAGTGGGTAGAGCACTGGGCCAGGAAAATCAGGAAGACCTGAGTTCAAATCAAGCCTCAAGTACTTCCTAGCTGTATGACCCTGGGCAAGTCACTTAACCTCTGATTGCCTGACAAAATGGATCCACTAGATCCACTGCTGAAGAAAATGGCAAACCACTCCAGTATCTTTGCCAAGAAACCATCACATGGGGTCACAAAGGGTTGAACTGATCTGAAATGACTGAACTACAACAAAGGGTAGGCAACTTTATTCTACTGAAGATCAATGATAAATAAAAATCATCTTTGGACTAAAGCACAGGTAAAAATAATTATATATACATATATGTGTGTATATTAATATTATACATATAGATTCTTTTCAAAGAGATCTTATTTTAGGGATATACACACATTTTATATTATAGCATTTTAAAGAGGAAAGAGACTTGTAAGACAAAAAAAGGCAAAGTCATGTAGGAAAATATCTTTTTCACACTTGTGAGCTTAAGTTTAGAGGAGAGAAGGGGGAGATAATCTTCCATTCAGTTTTATATCCTAATATAAATTGCCCATAATCCTAACCTGACCAATTCACTTTAATGGGCTCTTCTGTGCAGCCTTACCAGTTGCCCCTCCCCTGCTAAATGCTAATTCGATACTTTTCAAGTTCCTAAAATATACTTTTTTTGCTTATCTTTGACCTGAGTGAATCTTTGGTCAAGTAATCCTCTTCAATATCTCTATTAGTTCTTTTATGGATTTAAAGAATGGTTTCAAATGCTTTCAAAGTGTCCACCTAATTTCTAGTTTGTATCTGACCTTCAGATGCTTTCTGAGCTTCCACATTCACTCCATTTGGCCTTTCTATTTTTTGAATAATTCCTTTTTTCTCTACAATTTTTTTTTTTACTTTGCCAGTCAGCCAGCTATGCTAATTGTGGGGAGGAAGGGTGTTTTTATCTTTAGCACATGGATTTTTTTTTTCTAGGCACACATTTACTTGAATTTAAGATAAAGTGTTTTTTTTAAAAAGTCAGGAACTTACAGGAAGCCAGGAAATCCTTTAAACTTTTACCTTTTCAACTTTTTCCTGATTTTGGTCCTTGTTTCCCTTTCTAAAACTGAATAAAAAAAGAGATGAAATTATTTGTTCTCTCTCCCACAAGGCTGTTAAACTTAATTATGTTACAAGCAGTATCAAATAGGGGTTGGAGCATAGAAAAAAATGGTTTTCACTCCATCTTGTGGCCTTTAAAGATATTCCTGCTAAAGAGTTAGATCATTTGAAATTTTTTTTTCTTTAAGCTTTGGTAGAAAGGGGAGAGACATCTAGCAGGCACCAGGAAGGAAATGAAATTGTCACGTGTAACACTTCTTTCCCTAGTTTTGGCTGTGCCATTACTTAGCACAGCTAAATAGCTGAAAGGGCCACATAGATTCATTTTCTGATTTCAATTTAATAATTCCCATAAAGTAATAAAAATCAGTTTTTGCAAAAAACAAGTCAGCAAACAGATGTATAAGTACCGAAGATTTATTTTTTTTAATTCTCTATTTAAATAAAAACTTTTTATAACTTTGGATATTTCAAGGTTTGTAAATGGGCAGCTAGGTGGCACAGTGGATAAAGTACCATGTGTAGAGTCAGAAAGACTTATTTTCCTGAATTCAAATCTGACCTCAGACACTCACTGTGTGACCCTGGGCAAGTCATTTAATCCTGTTTGCCTCAGTTTCTTCATCTGTAAAATGAGCTGGAGAAGGAAATGGCAGACTACTCCAGTATCTTTGATACTTTGATACCCAAAATGGGGAGATAAAGATTCACATGTGATTGGAAATGATTCAACAACAGCCTATATACACTTCACTATTACCATCTGTATATAACATTTAAAAGCATTTATCAATATAAACATACAAATATAAAAATAGATAGTAGGGTCATGAGCAAGACTGTTCTATACAGCACCAAGTTCAAAGACTGTCTTTCCATTATATGTAGAAACTCTGACATTTTCTGTACCAATGTGGTAGCAGTGGTGGTAGCTTTTATTTTTTAAATCATTTGAATAATGTAAATGAAGAAGAACCAATTATACACTAATAGTACTAATTATGCAAGAGCCAGAGGAAAAAGTACTAGCTAGACTTCAAATCAGGAGATAAAATCCTTCTCCTCACCCTTTCCCCCCCATAGACTTGCTTATAATGTGAAAACATCTAAGTTACTTAATTCTCTAAGCTTTAAGTTTCCTCATTAGAAAAATAGTGATAGAAATACTGGAATTACCTAGCTCACAGAGTTGGTGTTAGAAAAGAGCATTGCAAACCTAAAAGCATTATGCAAATTTGAATTGTTATTATCCCATTAAGAGACCTTGACTTACTCGCTAGAAATCTGTTCTAAGATGTGTTTGTAATTTGTAAGTGTTGGCAGAGGGAGAGATGTTTTAAGTAGTTCGGCAATTACAAGAAATCACAGAAATTAGATTTGAGTTATCTGTTAGAAAAATCATTCTCTGGTCTTTTATTTCTTTGCAGATATAATTTTTTTATCATCTTGTATCCTGTTGGAGTTGCTGGTGAACTTCTTACCATTTACTCGGCCTTACCCTACGTAAAGAAGACAGGAATGTTTTCACTACGACTTCCTAACAAGTACAACGTTTCCTTTGACTATTATTATTTTCTCCTTATAACTATGGCCTCCTACATACCGTGTAAGTATGTGTTCACTACTACTTTGATTTAGGATTGGGTATTCCTTTCCATAAGAATTTAATTTTTGGTGTTGTTATAATAATCCAGTTCAAAAGGTGAAGGAATGAAGTAGATATTTACAGTTAAATATCGTAAAATCTCCCTTCTCTTTTTTAATTGTGTATGTGGTATGTTTGTCCATTGTTGTTCACATGTTATCTCCCCCATTAAACTGTGAGCTCCCTGAGGGCAGAGACTGGGGTTTTTTTTTGGGGGGGGGGATTGTCTTTATTTGTATCTGCAGTGTTTACCATAGTGCTTGGCACATGTTTTTCAGTCATGTCCAATTCTTCCTGACCCTATTTTGGCAGACCTACTGGAGTGGTTTGCCATGTCCTTTTCTAGCTCAACTTACAGATAAGGAAACCAAGCAGGGTTAAGTGACTTGCCTAGGGTCACACAGCTAGTAAATGTCTGCAGCTAGATTTGATGTCAGGAAGATGAGTCTTCCTGATTCCAAGCCTAGTGCTCTCTTCACTGTGCCACCGAACTGTCCTCACCTGGCACATAGTAGGCACTTAATAAATGTTTATTAATTGACTGAACTGAATAGTTTTTCCTTTGTGACTTTTGAAATGTAGCTCTGAAAAAACAGGCTTTTGAAAAAGCCTATTGTGATTCAAATGGAGCTCCCCGACTAGGCTTTTAAGCCCAAATCACTCTGACATTCATTGATTGGCCAATAATAAGTCCCAGCCCATGAATCTCTTCTCCTTGTTTGGGTTCTGATGGCTCAGAGTGGGTGTAATAGCAACTGGTTCTGTTCTGGACAGAACTCTTGAGAGTCTTCTCCCAGATTGACTCTTTTGTGATGACAAACTAGGCCATCTTTTCTCTTAATTGTTCATCACTGAATGGGCATTGCCTTAGACAAACTGAGACCTAGGAAAGACCTTAGCTTAAAAAGCCCAAGGTCATCCACTGCATCCTGGGCCATTGCCAGTGGCCTTGCCACTGGACTTAGATGAGCAGAGGAGAGGGTGAGGTTGATGACTTTCCGAAGCTCGCCTTACTTAAATCCAATTGGCTGGCAAGTCAAGATATTACCCTCATGATGTCATTGATTCTCTTTGCAAACTAAGTACATACAACATTTACTGACTGACTTGACTGCTTGATTTTCAATAATCACTAATTCTAGGACATGAGATACTGAGCAAATACTATACTAAACAAGGCTGACATTTACTGTTACACTAATCTATAAAGATAAAAAAAGGAGGAATTGCTAAAGAAATGAATATAGCCATTGCTTTTAAGGACAGTGAAGCTGTGAGTGATGGAGAAGTGGTGACCAGATCTCTGATTTGAAATTGCCCACATGGGAGCCCCTCTATTAATGTCTATTAGCATCTAGTCTATTATTGATGATTCCAGAGAGAAGTCTGGGATACTGAGAGATTAACTTGCCCACAGAGCCCAAAGTCACAGAGTATGTATCAGAGGCAGGATTTGAGCCCACTTCCTCACAGGATCATAGATTTTGAATTGGAAGGAACTCTACAGGTCATTTAGTCCTACCCTCTCATTAGACAAGAAAAATGGAGACCCAGAAAAGTTACATGACTTGCTTCTGATCACCTGGGCAGCTCTGTCACTCACAAGCCAAGTCGTCTGATGCCAAATCTAGTGATCTTCACACTGTCCCATCCATTCATTAAAAGATGGCCCAGGAGGCCCCACGCTTAGCAGTGTCTTTGACGATGACTTTTTAGCCCAGTCTATGTTACTGCACTATATACATACTTAAAAGTCATAAAAACACTTCTCCTTCCATAGTCTGATCACTTGTAATTTTACTGGTCTGCATATTCCTTCCACCATTTCAGAGAGCAGCCAATCTATACTTCATTAGACTGAGCAATTCTTGTTCCTTCTGGCCATAAATGACTAATCCCATGATTTTTCCAGAAATCTCCCATAGAGGTTTTACCCAATGTGCTGGAGGCTTCGATGGGTCTTTGAATATGTCACAAATAGTATCATAACACTTCTGTTATCTTTTTTTTATCCCTCATTCTTGCTTATCCAGGGAACTAGGGGGCACCTAAAGAGAGCACAGACCTGGCATCAGGAAGACCTGAGTTCAAAACTGGCCTCAGACACTAACTAGCTGTGTGACTCTGGACAAGTCACTTAACTCTGCCTCAGTTTCCTCATTTGTAAAATGTCCTGGAGAAGGAAATGGCAAACCACTCTGGTATCTCTGCCAAGACAACCCCAAACGGGGTGATGGAGAGTCAGACTTGACTGAAATAATTGAATAACTTGCCTGTCTTTCTCTCCTCATATGTGTTCTTAGTGATTTTTTTTTGTACACTTTAAGGTCAGAGAAATTAAATCTGTAAGGGATGTCAAAGATGATCTAGCCCAGCCCCCTCACTTTAAAGAAGAAGGAACTGAGACCCAGAGAGGTTTAGCAACTTGTCCAAAGGCACACAGGAAGCAAGTGGTAGAACCAGGATGGAAAAAAGTTCCTCTGACACTTAACATTTTCCTTTTCCCTTCTCCTTATTCTAGAAGTCTTTCACTCCTTACCCTCTTTCTCCTAGAAGTCTCTTTCTCTCTCTTTTTTTTTGGGGGGGGGATATAAATGCTTATTTCCCTTTATTTGTTATAATATGGAATCGATGTTTACATTAAATAAGAACATACATGTTGTATATATGTGTGTATATGAAAATACGATATGCCTGCCTGAAATGAGATTGCTTTGAAAGGACAAACTATCTGTAAAATTCCATTCTGAAAAAGAACATTAGTTAAAGTCAAAACACAAGCTTCATGTGAACCAGGTATGGGAGGGGGGAGGAGGAAATGGAGGCAATATTCAGACCAAATATTTTATTCATTATATTTAGTTTTGGATAGTGGATTCTTTTTGTTCACTCTTTTACTTGCACTTGGATTCTAGGTTCCCTAGACCATGGAGATATTTGTTTTATCTTTGGTGCATAATTTCTGTTTTGGAGAGCTCCGAGAGGTTGTGTGGATTGGAGAAAATGTCCAGTTCATCATCTTTTTGTTCCCATGACCCAGAAAATCCCCCCACATTCACTGTATTTTGTTAGATATGGATTATTCTTATTGACTTTAATATCAGATAAGCCTTCTTCGTTTCTTTCCCTTTTAAAAAATTCTTAATAAACATGCTGTGGAAGCTTTTCTTATTAAAGCCTTGTTGATAAAAATGTTCAATAGCACAGAGCTAAGCATAGTTCCCTGGGACATTCTACTAGAGATTCCCTTCTAATTGACACTGAACCTTTAATAACTAGAATTTGTGTCTAACCATTTCCATTCCACATCAATGTACTACCAAATGACCTACCTCTCCCCATTATTTTCCTCAAGAAGAACTTGAGAAGCTTTGTCAAGTTTTCTCTAAATTAGCTTTAAAAATAGTTTGCTAGGTAAATGATGTCTAATAACACTCTCCTGATGTATCAACTTGGTGATATTGAGAACTGGTTCTATTGAGAATTGAGATAATGAGATTGGCCCCACTGAGAAAATGAAGCTAGTCTTGCATAGTCTATTCTTGATAAAGCCATTCTGTATTTTTGTGATCATTGTTATCTTTTAAGTTGTTCATTAACCATCCCCTTAATAATTAATTTTAGAATTCAGCCAGGAATCAAATTCAAGCCTTTTGACTAGTAATTTGCAGTCTCTATTATCTTTCCTTTTAAAAAAATCGAGACAATATCTAATTTGACTTGGCTCACACAGCTAGTAAGTGTCTGGGCAAAGATATCATCTCAGGTCTTTCTTACTCTAAGACCAGTAACTCAACCCATTGTGCCACCTACCTTTACCATGTTTCACCAGAAAATGGAAGTGTAGCGTGGGCCTGCTTTGAATTCCAAAATATTAAACTTTTCAAATAACAAAGCTGATTAAAAATCTGGGTTGTGTCTTTAAAAAGGGTTGCCCTCCTTATTTTCTGTAACTATACCCTGGCACTGTTGAGTTATATTAGAACCAGAAAGAACTGAAACAAAGGTGAGGTTAATCACGATCTTTTATTCTCCCTCAATAAGGCAGCAGTACTTGTTGCTGTCCCTTAGTGGGCAGGCTACCAGGCAAACATCCCAACCCAAAAAGGTGCCAGATTCTTTCCTGGTACCTCCAATGAGGCAAGAAAAGGAAGTCCTCAGGAGGACTGTACATCAAGGGAGAAAGAGAAGTGGGGACTTTTCCAATTGCTTCATGTAGTTTCTGAAAATGTTCTGTTTGGGGGATGGCTAGGTGGCATAGTGAATAGAGCACCAGCCTTAGAGTCAGAATTCACATCCAGCCTCAGATACTTAACACTAGCCGTGTGACCTTGGGCAAGTCACTTAACCCCAATTATTCTACCTTCCCCCCTCCAAAAAGAAAAAAAAAAGTTCTATTTGTCTAAAAGCTTCAGATGGGCAACTTTGGATATCTTCTGGAAAGTCTAAACTTTTTGGTGACTATGGTACCTGTAATTGAAGAACTCTGGTTGCATTAGCTTAACTAGTGTATTACTATACTTTAGTATGAAGTAGCACCTGGGATACTTACTCTTTTACCATCAAATGTATATGGATTATATATATTAAGATCCCATTCCCCTTGAGCTAGCATTTTCAAGGTGGTGAAATGAGTTCTGAATATGGAAACAGAAGGCCTGGGTTCAAATCTCAGTTCTGACTATGCCACTTTGGACAAGTTAACTAAATTTCCTCATCCATAAAATAAACAGGTTGGTTTCTGGTACATTAACATTCATTGTTTTGCTCTGATCTATCAGATATTTAAACATTTACATGCGTACGTAGGTGTATTTGTATATATGTATATATGTATGCATGCATGCATGTATGTATATATGCATGTATTTTCTTTGTATCTATATCCCTAGTGCCAAGCATAATATCTACCACATAGTGTTTAATAAATTAAACTCTTTCTGCCTCAGTTTTATCACCTGTAAAATGGGAATAATAATACCAACTACCTCCCAGGGTGGTTGTGAGGTTAAGATAAAATGATATTGGTAAAGTGTTTTGCAAACCTTATAATGCTATGTTAATGCCAGTTGTTTATTATATATAAAATATGAATATACACCTTAGGCAATATTCTGTGTACACATGGGGTATGTGCCCATGTGTGTATACACAGACATCCATTTGCTCTCAATCTTTGTTCTTTTCAATAGGTAGCTGTTTATGTAATTATAATATTTATATAATATTTATTATTAATAACATATTAATATTAATATAACAATATTTACATAATTATAATTTATAAAAACTTGCAGGATTATCAGAATTTTTCCTTATTTTCTCTCTTTTCAATCAAGTGTTCCCACAACTCTATTTCCACATGTTGCGGCAAAGGAGGAAGGTGCTTCATGGAGAGGTGATTGTGGAAAAAGATGATTAAATATCCCTGTGAGGAAGGTGCTTTTTCAGAATAAGGATTTTACAAAGACTCTTTGATCCTCGTCATCATCCAAGTTTAATAACAAGAATAAACAACATCCTGAAATACCCTGGATTGTATTATTTCCTAAATGTTAACTTGAGACTTCATATTTACCATTTTTTTTACCTCAAATTATGCTATGTTCTTTTAAAGTCAATAAGTTCTATGCAAATATCAATCATAAAATGTTAAGTGGATTTTTATTATTAAATATCTAATAGGTATCAGGAGTCATTAGGAGTTAATGTGATAAGCATCAAATAGGAACATTACTTTAAAAAAACTCCTCAATAATCTTAGTAATGTGTTTTCCTTAAAAAAATGCATAGTCTTTTAAAATCAATGTTAACAAATTAGTTTAGTGACTTAGTATTATAGGAGTGGGAATGAGTGCCATTCAAGTGACATTTGTCAGCTCAAGTAAATTCAAGATTATAATTTCTTTAATAATATATTGATATTCCTCTAACTCGATTTGTCCAGCTATGAAATAAAGCATATGATCCGTGGTGGTGCAGGAGGGACATATACTGTTTTCTACAGTAGAACATTTTTTGGGGTAAAGGGAACTCCTGGATGAAGATTACCAATTACCAATTTCCATTACCAACAAAGATTTGCAACTATTTTGGCACTTTTGATCTTAAGAGAGTTGCCTGGGTACTAAAAGTTAACTGACAAATACACTGCTTTCTGGCTGGGAGGAGGAGTCTGTTCTGTAAAATTATAAAGTTAACAAAATGATAAATGGTCATTGAATTGCTTATAGTGAGAGGTTTAATATAAGGGCAGTGCCAGGCATCTGTGTGCTTTAGGCAGAGTTTGACACTTTGGTCCCCCTGAATTTGAAAATGATGCCCACTGGATGTCTCTGTTCATTGGAGAATTTAGGTCTTGGCTTGAATTCATGTGACTTGCTGGATCACAAAAGAAATGCCCACCTTCCAGGTGATGTGAAACTCTCTGAAATTAAATAGTATGTGTGTTTTAGCTACATTATTGATACTGATAAGTGCCTCCTCTTTGTCTATTCATCTTGCATTACAAGGCTGCCGCCTGCCCTGTATGTAGTCTGTTCTACCCCTAATTCTGGCTTTAGGTATGTGTGGTCTTTAACAATGTGTTCAAGTTTGTTGATAATAGTTTCTAAAAAAAATTTAAGTTTATTTGGATATCCACCCTTACCCCCAAAGTTAGCTTAGTACTTTTTACTTGTCCAGTATTTTTTTCTCCTATTTCTCAGAAGTTAAAGGAGTTAAAAAAAGCAAAAATAAGTACATGCTTACTTCTACAATAGAACCTTGTTATAATTCTATTATCAGTATCTATATCATAGTTCCTCTTTTATGGAAAAAAGCACTTTATAACAAGGTCCTTTGCATACATAACTAAACCCATAACTAAAGACCTTTCCCATCATATCCCAAATTCTTCTCTGTATCAATAGTTGTAATTTACATGTCCATTAGATAAATTTTTTAAAGTTTATTTTAATTTTTAAGATAATCCTCCTAAATTTTGGGTTGATATTGATCTTTCTCATAATGAATTGACTGGGGCAACTGTTTGACCTGCTTTAGAGAGATTATCATATGATTGGGGGGGACCCCTAGAGTCATTGATTAAAGTTTGGCTTTCAACATACTATATTGTTTACATTTACAATCAATAGATGTAATCTTATTTTTCAAAATTATTTGTTTCATTTTATAGACCGTCGTTCAAAATCCTTTAATGTAGCAAGGATGTTGGTATTGCAGAAGTTTTTTTTTTTTTTCCAATTCTCTTTTAAAACAAGTTGGTGATCAAAGGTGCTATCATTTCACTTATTAAACTGTATTTTAATGTTTTATACAGCTGAATGTCCTAATGTGTTATGTTATTGGGTTACTTATTTACAAGAGACACACACACATACTATATACATAAAGATTTTTTGTTTTATTTTTAATCCTGAGAAAACCTACATTGTACATAATAGATGTTTGTAGTTTCATATACAACCCTCTTACGTCCTACTATGTATATGTAAATGCTCATTTTACTTGATGTTTAAGGTCAGATTTTAAGAAAAAAAAGAAACTCTGTAGTTCAGTCCAATAAATATTTAGTAAGCATCTACCATAAGGAAGGCACTGTGTTTAGCAGTAGAGGTACAAAAGAGAAAAAGAAAGACAGTCCCTGCCCTCAAGGAGCTTATAATCTAATGGGGGAAGACTACATACAAAAGGAAACTGAAAAGAAAGGGGTTGGCGGGGTGTGATGTACTCTAGAGTCAAAACCTAGGAGAGCAGCTAATGGAAAGTGGAGAATTACCTGGAAAGTTCAGATACCAGCCCTCTTCTGGAAAAAGTTGAGCGCTCCATCTCTCAGCCCTCCAATCAGTGGGGAGAAGCCAGAGGGAGTTGAGTATCAACTGAATCAAACAGCATCATGATGAGATTTCATCATAGGCAGACCTTGATGTTCCATGGAGTCCAAACCATAGAAGAAATTTTTAGGAGAAAGTTTTCCCACAAAGTAACATAGGATAACAAATTGGAAAATATACTTTATTTGATAGCTTAAAACAAGAAAAGCATTTTATATCACAACCTTAAGAATGATTTTCAATAGTTCAATTTGTAGTCTGTTTTCTAAAAAATATTTAAGCAGCTGTCATTGAAAGAAGCTATGATTTATATAAAAAGTTTTTTAAACCAGAAAATATTTTGTCATATTCCATTATAATAATGACCATATACTTAAATTTTAGAGAATTGTCCTGTTTGCCCTGTTTTCTGCATTTTAAATTCATATCTCTATTCTTCTATATTATAGGCTTCAGTACTACTCTTCTCCTTATCACGGGCCCTTGGAGATTGCTATTTCTACTCTCAGAGTTCCAGAGGACCCTGGAAAAGGGGGTGTCGTTTTTAGTATTAAATCTCATGAGCTCCCACAGTGTGTTTCTCCCATCGATATCAATTAGTAACACCTATTTACCCAGTCTTAGTTAGGTTTTAGAAATAAATATTTACTCAAGTTGCATGGCAAGAATAATTGGTATAAAGCATTCCTCCAAACTGGGGACATACTCTCCCATATGTATGTAACAAGTCCAGTCAAAAGTGTCTTCAAAGTTAAAGCCTATGATGAGGCAAAAGGGGGGTAACTTATAGTCCATGGAAATCTTCTTCCCTTTGTAGGGGCTTCATGGAATTCTTCTTAGATATGGTGCAGCATTCTCCTGGGTGCTTGGTGGAATCCTGAAGCCACATTTCCTGGGGACTCATATACTACCATCAGTGCCAGAGTGCTTAGATGCAATGAGAAGTCCAAAATCTTCGAACATTTTGAAGGTCACAGGGTCACCCTCTGGTCAAGAAGTGGGGAAGAGTAGACAAAAATTCTATTCCCCAAGTGATTCCCTCTTGGGCTCTTGGCTCAACTACCTTATCTTCTTGGCTGGCCAGATAAGAGAATATCACTTTTTAACAGATTTGCCATTTTTTACAAGACCCATAGAATATGATTTTAGTTAATCTAGATACTCATATACATGCCATTTCATTCCAATGACTTTCATATTTTCCAAAAATGATCAGAGATTTCTGGCATCTATTCTAAATCCCTTGATTGGTTGAATAAGTCATTGGGGGTGTTCTTATAGATAAAGGTATCAGGAGTATATGGGGTATTCAAGAAGAACTAGTGCTAAGAGGGCTTGCCAAGCCCTTTTTAAGACTGCTCATCCACTTTTGGTGTCAACTTGGTACTCAACTCTCACCTGTGGCTCCAAGAACTGTAGCATGTCCAATGGCCCAGTAAACTATCTTGGCAGATGGGCTAACCCAGGGTGTCTACCCCAAGCAGGTGAAAACTTCCCTCAGTGGAATAGGCAGATGTGAACAATTTGTTCGAACAGCCATGAAGGGACCAGAAGCAGCTGCTGTGGAGCCCTTAGAGTTTGATCCAACATCAAAGACGCCAAGGTTATCCACTGCATCCAGAACCACTGACAGTCATCTTGACTTCTGTCTTACCGCTGGACTTTGATAACTCTGGAGGAGAGAGTGAGGCTGATGACTTTGTGCTGTGCCTCACTTAAATCCAATTCACCCTATGATGTCATAGATCCTCTTGGAAAACAGACAAACAACAACAATAATCAGACCACCATCTTATTAGTTCAGTTTCTGTGGGGATGACTGATTGATCCATTGAGCCACTCAGTCTTCTATGAGCAACTTAATCATAAAGCTGAGAATATTTGGAACAATTTGGCAGTATACTTCCTTTTTCCTCCTCTTTTGGTTTTCTCCCTGAACATTATGCAACATTTCTTTAAAAAGGTACTTCAGGAGTTGAATGTAATACCCTCAAAGGGAGCATGAAGTCAATTCCACAAAGCCTGGCATGCAGTGACACCTCACTGCTGAACACTTTAAACTGCATTTGATTACATTTTAATGATATATAAATATATATTTATTTATGCATTATGCATAGTCTTCTGTACTATATACTTCATAGGTTTTGGGGGGCACTAATGCTTTGTCAATCCTAAAGTGCTAGCTCAGGGGTGGGGAACCTGCAGTCTTGAGTCCACATGTGTCCTGCTAGGTCCTAAAGTACAGTCCTTTGACTGCAGAACAATTAAGAGGATTTACTCTGAGAAGTTTGGATTCAGTCAAAGGGCTACACTTGAGGACCTAGAGGGCCACATGTGGCCTCGAGGCTGCAAGTTCCCCACCATTGAGCTAGACAAATGTGAGCTATTATATAAATAGCCTGATATTATTATCTCAGATGATATCCAAAAAAATCCTTTTTTTTTCATTTCATGTGGTCCAAATTGATATTCATATAGTGATATCCCTGACAGTTTGAATTTTTTTTAAAAGACCTACAAAAATAAATATTAAAAAAAGATTTGGATCACCATCCCATTTATATGATTTCCAGATTTAACACCTGCCCTTGTCCGTTATATCAGCTTTGGGATTTAAAGGCCTATGTAATATGTAAAGCAACAGACCTTTATGATGGCATTTTAAACTCATACAGAAGAATGTCCAGAGATTAAAATGAGATGTCTGGGGTAGTGGGGGGCAGGGGGAGCACAAGTAAGAATACCAATAGGAAAATCAGAAAACCTTAGTTATGATGGTCTTCTGTCTATGGAAGGGAGAGCAAGGGGAGGTCAGCAGTGGTCTTGTGAGAGGCTACCATTGGACATGGCAATCCACATTCTGACAACCTCTCATCTCCTCCTGATGTAAGAGTTACATAGATCCTTGGTCTTCTCCACATCAGGTTAGTTTTCTGATTCAGGTAAAAAGCATGGATTTTATGGGAAGGGGGTATGTTTGGGGCTGGGCTTGGCTCAGACCATTTTCCTAATTGTTTAGGTTCAGTATTGGAACAATAAAAGACACTGCTGGGTTGTAGAGTAGTTAACAAAAAAGGTAGACTTAGCCACACCAGGAAAGGAGATTCAACAAATATAGATGCTTAGGCCATTCGAGTTGTGTCACTTTAATGAAGTTCTTTGACCGAATTACCCATCACAATCCACCAACCAAGCATCAGAGTGCCCCTGGAGCCCGGGTGATAAGGGAATGATGTCAGCAGTTTAAAACTTAAATTCCCAGAGTCAACCAAGGTCTCAATACCTACTAAAGAAAAAACTAGACTAATTTGGAGGGAGAAGGGAAGGACAGATTAGAATTATTGTTTCTCTCATAGTACCCTGTTCTGTATCAAATTCATCTAGAGTATTTTTTATTTCTGATGTGAGAGGTAGGCAGATATTAGGGGAAGGCCCTAAGTAGGGAAGTTTCTAATATGCAGTATGGAAGTTTTCAGACAGAAAGGGGTACAAATATTAGACGGGATGAAAAGACCTGATCCAGAGCAGAGACAACCTGGGGAAAGTGTTCAAAAGAGGAAAAAAGGAAAAATCCCAGAGATTTTTAGGCTATCATACCTCACCCCTTGATAGGTTAGCTATGCTTCAAAACAGCTAATAAACAACTAGATTAATACCCTGTTCATTCAACTTAATTATGCAAATAAACACTACCATCAGGATGAGTCTTACTACACAAATATTATGTTGTTGGGGTAATGATTTCAAAGACTATAGCTGAGATAATCTGAGTCAGCATAGAGGGAAGGAATGGGGAAAAATACCTTTGGAGAAAAGTGGTTTTTGGTACTCTAATTCATCTCTCTATTTCTCTGTAATTAATCCATCAGAGAAACTTAATTACAAAAGGGCCTTTTATCTGAAAAATAAAATGACCTCATAGGGTACTTTTTACAGTCACACAGATGGTTTAAGATTTCCTAGGATTTACATAAGTGAGGGTACACTAGTTTCCCTAAATCCTGTGTTGAACTTGGGTAAAATTAAAGTCTTATCGATCCATGAAGTATGTCTCTACACTATCTAAGTGACATAGCAGACAGGTTTTTGATCAACCAAGTAGGCTTTGCCCCTTCTAAGGCAGGAAAACATGGATAAATCTTCAGAAAAATCCAGCCATCAACTCTAGGGGGCCACTTTTCTAATCTAGCTCACCGCTCCTTACAAAACCACAGTGCCCAATTCTTCAGTTATATGTGCTATATGAAAGCCATTCACTCACAGTAGTCCATTAACCACCTCTCCCTGTGAGTTGCTGATTCATCAACATGCCCACCACATTTTTAACAGCTTGGTATTATAATTTTTAAAAGTTCAACTACAATAGAAGTGTTCAATCCAATGTATGGAACCAAAATGAAAACAATCAGAAACAAACTCTCTGTGGCAATATCATACAGCTGGTTAACTATTTACATCCTTGCATCAATATTAGCAAATATCCCGCTGTCTGGCAGCAGGAGACAAATAAGAGAGGGCTTTGCTATAGTGACTCAAGGCTAACAATGCACTTTCAATGCTCTTCCCAGACAGCTTAGCTACTGGACCCTCAAATGTGGAATAAGTCAGATTACCAAACATTTATGTGGTCCTATCTTCCCAAATCTCTTTTCTAAGGTGAGTGGACATCCCCCTGCTTCAGCTGGTCTTTCACCTTCTACTCCAAATACCACAGGATTATGTATTCAGAGCTGGAAGGGAACTTAGAGGTCATCAACCCAACCTCTTCATTTCACAGATGAGGAAACTGAGGCACCAAGAGGTTGCATCTCTTGCATAGGGTCACATCTTGTGACTAATTTAAAATTCTCCCTTCTCTTCCAGTTCTATTTTGATGCTCAGCCTCTTCTGCTGGCCAAGTCTGCACTACAAGATTCTAGCAGCCTAGCTAAGAAATATTTCAGACTCTAGCATTTATAGTTCTTTCCCCCATTTAAACACACAAATGTCAGAGCAAATCATGGTCGTCTTTTCAGGATAGGTTGCCAGCTCTTCAGAAACTTTCATGATTCAGATTTCAACTGAGGCTACATCAAACTTACTTTAAAAGGCTCTGTGCTCCAAAAGTTATAGTTAGGTTTTTCAAATGAGTGCTGACTTCTGCTTTGAAACCTTCCCCACCCCCAACATCACCATTCTGTGTACTCTCCCCTCACCCCCCCCCACCCCCACCCCAGGCACCATCTATGCTCAGGATGGATCATTAAATCAACAATGCTTTTGATTCTGTGACCCAGGTTAGGTTGAGGATCATTTCCCTGACCATCACTCCATGTTCCCTCCATACCGATTGGCCCCCTCCCATCTGTGCTCCTGTACTTTCCATCCTTCCACTGTGATCTGTAACTCCATTCTACTGTGGATAAATTGCCTTTCATGTTGGATCTTCTCTCTTTGTTTTTAAAATTGCTTTCTAATCTGGCCCCAACCTATCTTTGTAACCTAATTTATTCATTATTCTCCTCCCTGACCTTGAAGATCCAATGAAAATGACCTTGCTATTCCTCATATGACTCTGCATCTCCCACCTCCATACCTTTGCATTGGCTGTCTTACATATGGAATGCACTTCCTCCCCAGCCCTATCTCTTAGACTCTCTGGTTTCCCTCTGAACTTTGCGTAAGTGACATCTTCTAAAATTCAGAAGTTCTTTGGTGTGTGTGTGTGTGTGTGTCTGTGTGTGTGTGTGAGAGAGAGAGAGGTGAAGCCTATAGAAACTCCTCAGAATACTGCTTTTAACTGCTTTTAATAAAATACATAGGATTACAAAGAAATCCAGTTATATTGAAAAGCAGTTATCAAAAAAATTTTAAACCAAGTTCATGAACCCTAAGTTTATGATCTCTGAATCTACATGAAGTTTTCCCTGAACTGCTCCCCCTCCAATGGTTTAGACAAAATAAGAATTAATCTGACTCAGAATGGTTGAGTATTTATTTGCCAGTGGCTTCGGATATATTGTGACAGCACTGAATAATACCCCAAATCCTGAATAAAAGTAATATAAACTGGAATTTGAAATCATTTATGTACTCTAAAATTATCTGTGCGTCTCCAATCCCTCTCCCACACTCTGTGCTCACATCACTATCTAACCACCAGAGGGAGCTGGCGCTGTGGCTAGAGGTCTTGAGCTGGAGTCAGAACACCTGGACTAAAGCTGCTTCTGTTCATTGCTGCCTGTACGAGATGGGGTAAGTTACTAAAGCTCCCTGAGGGTCTCTGATCCTCAATTTCCTCATCTTCAAAACGAGGAGGTGGGACTAGATCAGAGTCGGTATGTGCTAGGCATCCCCTTTGAGTGCTGCTCCAGCCAGAAGAAAACGGGATTGAGAAATGATCAATAAAAATAAAATAAAACATCTATAATATGACATTTGAAAATGAAGCCAATACGCTGCCCATAGGAATCTTGATGTAGGGAATGGGGGTCCCTGTTTCTGTTCAGGTTTGACATCACTGGACTAGCTGACCATTGAAGGTACCTCTTCCAGCTCTAAATCTTTGATTCAAGAGCCTCCAGCTGGGTAGTCCATGGAGGGATGGTCAAAAGCATCAAATGCTGTAGAGAGGACAAGAAAGATACTGGATTAAGCAAGAAATAAATAATTGGAAACCTTGGAGAAAGCAGTTTCAAGAGATAACAGGGACCAAAGCCATATTCCAAGAGGTTGAGGAGAGGGAGATACAATGCTAATCAGCATTTACTAAGGCTTCAGGTACTGTGGGAGAGGAAGAATATGGGAGATGTGAGAATGGTAGGGTTAGTTACATGGGAGATGTTTTTAGGGTTGAGTAAATCTGGGAATGTTTGTAAGCAGCGGGAAGGAGGCAGTAGATATGAAGAGACTGAATATGAGAAAAGCTGGGGGTGACTGAAGAGGCAAACTCTCACAAGGGATGGGATCAAGAGCACAAGCAGAGAAAGGTTTCTTCATAGGATGAGGGACTGCAGCAAAGCAGGAGAAAATGAGAAATAATGCTAAAGGATTTGAGGAAGAGAAGACAGAATTTAGAACAGATTGTCTCTATTTTCCCAGCAAAGTACGGCAAAGTCCTCTGATAAAAGGGAAAGTGAGGGTGGTGCTGTACAGTAGTCATGTTAAATTCACACAGATATGGATAGGGCTGATGAAGAATAGATGGGTGGGTCTTAATGTCCTGAAAGAATTCACTCGGACAGTCTCCAAGTTAAAGAAAGGTCTTTATTGGGGGTAACACAGGCACCCAGAGCAATTAAATGGGTTAGCTCTCTGGTCTGAATACAGCTCCTCTATGGGATGGGGGAAGGGGAGCAGGAGAAGAGAAGGAGGGGCAAGCATGGCTCTGTAATGCCTGGGATATCAGGTAGTTCAGAGGTACCTTTGTCATACAGATAAGCAAGGAGAACAGGAAAGCAGGAAGGACTGCTCTGGAATGTCACATAGCTGGGGGGTGCTTTGTGAAAGCACATAAATAAGTTCATGGTGGGGGCCTTCAATACATGGTCTTCTTTGATTACTTTTCTGGCTAGTTACATCTTGCATCTTATCTCATATCTCACATCCCTGCATCCTGCTTGCTCCATCTGCCTCTAACACTCTTTTCTACCTCATCAGGGTGACATTGACTTAGAAAACTACAAATTAACATTATCTCTGTTGTATTGTATTTTGATTTATTTTGTTAAACATTTTCCAGTTACATTTTGATTTAGGTGGTTTTGTCACCTCTGCTATAGATGATCTGAGAGACTAGACTAGACAGTACTGGAATGGAAGGATAATCCTTCTGGAGAATGCAGCTGTCAATTTTGGAAGAGTGAAATGATTTCCTTATGATAGGAAGGGCAGAATTGAGATTAGATGATTGACCTACAATTTTTTTTATCATAACCATGTTTGTTATAATGATGTTTTTTTAAATTACAAGAATTGACCTTAATTTTGTAACTAGAGGGTTTTATTATAAGTAATTAAGCCACAATCCCATTTATCACATGAAGATGGTCAGGACTATGGGCAAGTTGTGTCCATTCCTGTCACAAGGATGCACATAATAGAAAGTAAGAGTAATTTAATATGAATGACTTTTAATTTCACCATAAATTTGTGAAAATCAGGTTATAAATAAAGTACTGTGGGCAAAACCCTGTCTTCTTGAATAAACCTAACAGAACTTACATTAAAATATGAATTAATCTTAAGCACTGAAGAAATGGAGCAATTAACCAAGAACACCTACATTAAGTGTACTGGACTGGAAAAGATTACTTTTTCAAAGGATTTCTACTGGGGAATGTAATAATTATGGAACACTATTGAATATTAGTTGAGTGGCAAATAGAACTTTTTCTAAGTTTAAATTTTATTTTTAACTTTTTTGTATATTTGATCTAATTAATCATAAACTTATAATTCAGTTTTAAGTAAATTCATAAACAATCTTGGGCATAGAAACTGAACCTATAACATCATAACATACAGAAGATAAGGGATTATTTTTGGAAACTAAAAGTGAAATTTAAGAAATTAATAAATGCATGGATGAAAAAACTGGTAGATTTTTTTCATCACATACATTTTTATGTTAATTACGAGAGATATTGACACACTAGAACAACTCTCCAGAAGCATAACCATGATGGTGAGAGTCACTGAAAACATGACATAAGAATTGATTCAAGGGATTGAGAACTTTGTTTTCCAATGATAGCACTAGGATCAATAGGTGAAATTATAGGAAGACAGATTCTTGATTTAACATAAGGAAGAACATTCTAACAATTAGAGCTGTCAGAAAATAGATTGGGTTGTTGCTTGAGGCTGTGAATTTCTAGTCGCAGGAAGGTTACTAGTAGAGGTTAAATACATATTGGGGGAAATATCATAGAGGACATTTTTGCATTGGGTAGGGGGTTAGACTGGGTTACCTTAAGATCATTAGTTACCCACTGTCAGTTCTCAAATTTTTTGCCTTCTTAAACAACATACTAAATAAAATATAATCTTTTCTTGATGACTCAGTATCATTCTGAATACTTCTGGACCAGACCTATAATTTCATTGGATAGCTAGGTGGTACAGTGGAGAGAATGTCAGGCTTGGAGTCAGGAATTCTCATCTTCCTGAGTTCAAATCTGGCTTCAGACACTTACTGTGTGACCCTGAGCAACTCACTTAACCATATTTGCCTTAGTTGCCGCATCTGTAAAATGAGCTGGAGAAGGAAACGATAAACCCCTCCAAGTATTTCTGCCAAGAAAATCCCAAATGGGGTCACGAAGAGTCAGACACGACTGGAAAGTGGCTGAACAACATAATTTCATTGGTTTAAGGAATTAAGGGACCTGCTATCAATTTAGATCAATGCCTTCTCTGAGACTTGTGTCTGAAAAAGTTGCCTGGGGGCACTAAGAGGTTAAGGGACCTGCTCAGTGTCAAATCACTATTTCAGAGGGGAGAATGGAGCCCCGGCCTTGATCCATCATGTTATTTTTCCTCTCCCATACTTTATACCCTGTGCCATTTTAGAGTTTGCCCCTAGAATATCTGACCCCAGGCTGCTGTGGTTGTGTGTGTGTGTGTGTGTGTGTGTGTGTGTGTGTGTCCTGATGTTTATTTATTTATTTATTTGCTTTTTGGAGGGCAATTGGGGTCAAGTAATTTGCCCAAGGTTGCAGGGCTAGTTTTTTTGTGTGTGTGGGTGTTAAGTATCTGAGGACAGAACAGAATTAGGGTCCTCCTGACTCTGGGGCCGGCGCTTTACTCACTGCGCCACCTACCACCCCCTCTGGTGTTTATTTTTTATAGTTTTCTGATGTTTAAGTCATCATCAGACTTTCAACTGTCACTTCTTCCTGATGTCCATGGGCTTATCTATTTAGGGGTTCTTTTCTTTCTTTTTTCTTATTTTAAATTTATTTTATTTTGAACTTAAATGAGTATTTTCATAACAATAGAATAGAAAAAGATGATTGTACATGAAACTGCATATCTGTTGTATACAACTTGCTATTTCTTTTAAAAATATAATAAAGTTATTATGTAATTTTTTTTCTTCCCTCCTCCCTACCCTCCTGCCCCATCCTAGAGACAGTTATCTGCAGGCATCTTAACCTGGTATCTGTGAGTTTGTTTTTGTTTATTTAACTATTCTGATATCTATTTCAATATAAGTGGTTTCTTTTGTAATAGTTCATATTTTACTTTATGCATTTTACAATGTTATTCTCAAAAAGGAATCCAAAGACTCCATAGCACAAAACCTAAGTACACCCAAAGGTTACAGTCTCCTCCTCTAGAAGCTCTTCTTCCCCACCACATACATTCTTTTATAAGATGCTATTGTGAGCTAGGAAACAAATAACCACACTTGTAGAGAGTGATGCCCCGGATCTCTGGAGAGTCATTCCAGATACTCTAACCACTCCTCTATAGTCTTACAAGCCACTTTGCCCAATCTGGCACCATGAACCACGAAGAAATAAATTTTGTCATTGTTCCTGAATAGGATGTATCAATCTACACCCCTATGGCTGCCTTGCTCACCATTTTCAACTTTCTGTAACTGTGGCATCAAAGTAAATACTCCACTCTTGGCCACCACTTCCTCTTTTTGTTCTGTCTTCCCCAATTAAAAACCCAAGCTTCTTAAGGGCAAGGACTATCTTTGATTTGTGTATTTGTGCTCCTAATGGTTCACACAATGCTAGGCACATAGTAAATCTTTAAATAAAAGCTTTTTCATTCATTGATTAATTCCTATTAAAGATGGAGGTGGTTTAGGGATTTTTAAAAGGTAAACTATGGAAGAAATAGGAGAGAAGATCAAGGGCACAAGTTGCTTTAGAAAAATAAAGGGCCATATTCATTCACTATGAAATGTAAAATTATACTTCATTAGTTTTGGTGCATGGACTTTGTTATTTATATTATGGACCTCTCTTAGATTTCCCACCCAGATTCTCAGCTATCTTCAAAAGAGCTGCGATTGTTAAATAAGTGAGCTCTACATGGATGAGGTATTGTTGTAGAAATGTAAAATTTCTATCCATTTCTATTCAAATCTAATTATAGTTATCTGAACCATGAATATACCTATACATATCTATATATACACATATGTGCATGTATACAGGTATGTAATACATATATACATGTGTGTATATGAATGAATGATTGAAATAGAGATGAGATGTAAGAGAAAGAAACCTAACAATTAGTATTTTGGGAAAAGCATATATATAATATATATGTATATGTATACATATATATACATACATACATGCATGTACTTGGTGACAAGTCATGGGGTAGGGTTCTAGAGTTGATGTGTTATGATTAAAGAAGATGGAGCTCTCACAACTTTAGGGGGTCAGTCCAGGACTGATTCAAGCCAGGCCATGGTTCAGACTTGGAGCTGGAATGAAAAGAGCTATTCATAGACTAGTATATATATATATATATATATATTTTTTTTTAAGCAATTGGGGCTAAGTAACTTGCCCAGGGTTACATGACCAGGTGTGGGTGTTAAGAATCTGAGGCCAGAACCGATCCCAGGTCCTCCCAACTCCGGGGCCAGTGCTCTTAGTCACTGTACCACCTAGATGCCCTATAGACTAGTAATATTAAGCAAAAAGAGTGTTGGTTTGCTCGGGTTCAGCTCTGCTTGTGTCTTTGTTTGCATTGATGATATACTCAATCAGAAGGCTATGTTGACTTGCATAGCAGTGGGAAGTCTGCGAACCTGAGGAGGTATTGATGCCTTAGGAAACCAGGAAGTCCCATGAGTTCAACTGATTAAGTTTTAAAGATTTCCTTTTAGGGGAACACTGGCCTGTATCTCAGGGAACCTCTAGTTTTCCTGCCATAGAACTCAACTGTCCTTCATTTTCCTTTTGCGAAGCATCCTTTATGCCCACAGTCAAGGACAAGCAGATTCAGGCGGAAGACATCCTTTCCCAAAAGGCACAGAAGACACACTGGCCCTTAAGTAGAACAGGACAAACATATTCTCACATAAGAGTTTTAAAGGTCATATCACCAGATAGGGATGGATGAGGAAGGGACAATTGACCTTTAGAAAAATCTCTTTCTGTAAGTCACGAGAGTGGCTAGTCCAAGCACCCAGGTAGTCCTATACTCTGCAGAATCTTCACTGATGGCAGTGTTTAGCCTATTGTAGCCCTTAAAGGACTGTCCTGTCCTCAACATAGTGCTGGGGCTAATTATTCATAGCTTCCTGAAAGGGGAATGCAGCTATTGCAAGCATGAAGAGATTACATGACTTGAGTGACTAGTCTTTCCTTTTGACTTAACAGGTTTGGACCTTGGACAGCAGCTAGCTGTCAGCACATACATTCATAAATCTATTTTGCTACTCGTAAACCTCAGAAAATTGTATTTGACAGGGAGAGGAAACTGATACAACTAGCGAAATGGATTTTAAGGATTGTCCGTGAAATTGAAATGATTGCTATCTTCCTTTTTAAGGGCTGGCCTCACATGTAGGCAGAGAACTTTTGAAGGTTGCATGACACAGTGGAAAGGACAATGGAGGTGGACAATCTGGGCTCAAGCCCTGCCTCTGACACAGTCCGTGCGATTTGTGGGCAAGTATTTAGAGCTAGAAGGGTTTTTGGGCTCCCCACTTGCAGATGAGGAAACTGAGGGCCAGAAAGGGGATGTCACTTGCCCAAAGCTTGTTGAATAGAAGAGGTGAGATTTGAACCTGGGTCGTCTCACTGGAGAGTCAAAATTCTTTCCCCCATTCTACCACATTGGGCCTCACATTCCTTGTGAGGCAATTAGGTAGCAACAGTGGATGGAGTGCAAAGCTAGAGGCTCTTTGCTGTGTGATACTGGGCAGCTCACTTCACTTCTGTAGGCCTTAGTTTCCTCATCTATGAAATGGGGATAATAGCACCTACTTCAAGGGTTTTGTGAGTGTTTAATAGGATAATATTTGTAAAGTGCTTCACAAACCTCAAAGCACTATATATTATTATATTTTTTAAATAAGGGGGGAGGGATTGGAGGTCACTTTTAGCTCTAAATCTACCATTTTCTTATTTTAATTGTCCTAGACTCAGAGAATCTAAGATTAATCCTACCTCAGACATTTGTTACCTGTGCATGCATGGGCAAGTCATTTAATCATGGTTTCTCTATTTCTAAAATGATGAGATTAGACTCCATAACCTCTGAAGTGCCTTCCAGCTCTAGTCTGAAGATGCTGATGCTGATGGTTATGATAATGATGCTGATGATGCCATTTCAGGGCTGTCAGAAGGACTTCCCACTTCTAAAATACATTGCCCACCCTTTGCCAGCCCCCTGAAATACTTTTAACTGTGGACAAACCTTTTTACTATGGAATAAAAAGACTGACTTAAAATTCCTAAGAGAAGTAACACTCGTTGAAATTTACCATATTGTCTCAAATGCTGTGGCTGCTGTTGTTGTTTGAAAGAAAGACTGGGAAAGAGTAGGAACACCGAGTTCCCAAAGTGGGTAAAGCTGGCCCCAAAGATGAGAGCACAAAAGGACACAGACAACAGTAGCTGGGAGCACCAAAGTTACTTGCCAATTTTGTCCCTGCTTCCTGTGATATATATAGGAAACAGAAATGTAACTGGAGTGAGTGTTCATCTTATAAATTTTGTCCAGTTTATAAGAATTCTTGTTACTAAAAATGTAAAAGAAATAAATTTGGGTCTTGATCTTTTATACATAACATTTTAAAATTCTTTTTCATGTAGCTCATTCCTGTTATTAAAACCTATCTTCTCTCTTTATATTCTTGCAATTAGTTAATTTCCCTAAATTATGGAGGATGACTTGAATTTTTCTATAGAATCAATTCCATTAGAGACTTAGACAATTGGTTGTATCTGATAGGTGAACAATTGACCTATTGGGTTATTAAATTCAATTTTTATTTTTATCACAGTTTTCCTTTGCATATACAAGAGAGAGAGAAATATCCTTGACCTCAAAGAAATAAAACACCCAATTTATTCTAGTGATTCTTCACTTTATGTATCAAGATTTTTTTTATTATGAGTGGTATTCTAATGTTCTTTTTAGTGTGTCAGCTGTTTTGACTACATGGAGGAGAGAGAGACAGAGAGAGAGAGAGAAAGCACATGTTTTTTGAGAATTTACTCATCTTGGTCTTAAGAACACGATAGCTATTTGTCAGGGGCCAACAATTCTAATTTTGTTTCATTGTTGAGAAGTTATTAATTGAAACAGCTATAGGTTACATTTTCTACTGCCACCCATTTGTTCTATCCATTATGAAATAATTATCAGATAATTTAGTGCCCAAATTAGAAAGGTATATTTTATTGCAAAGCAGTTTGGTGACCCAAAATCAGCCTTAGCATGAATAGAAAATTAATAAAGTAATGTGATATCTATCTGTTCCCCAAAGTCCCATTAAAAGAATTCAGTCAACAGAAAAGTGATTTTCAGGAATATATACTAAATTATCCTATCATTCATATCTCTTCATGACTATAGCAAGACATGAGTAAGTGACCTATTAGAAGAAGCTACCATTGCCAAAGTATTATTTATAGCATGAATAGGTTGGGATCTCAATTTTTGTTGCTTACTATCTGTGTAAACTTGGACAGTCTTTTAAACTCTTAGAACTCAGTTCCTCATTTATAAAAAAAAGTGAAAATATTGAACTGAATGACCTCTAAAATTCCTTCCAAATCTAGATAGCCTATGTGTCTTCTCTCCCAGGTTCATCTAAATATGGCCTTGAGATTATATACATTAAGCTTTATGTTAAATTTTCTATATATTTGTTTGCTTCTCCACTTCTTTTTGCCCTTTTGTGAGATAATTCAGTTTGTAATTATCTTTATCCTTTTACATAAGATTTCACAGATGAGCTTGTGCTCTAAATAGGTGTCCTTAGCTGACATTCTTTTCCATGTGCCAAGGAAATCAAGTATTTGATGGTTGAGGTGGTTTCTGGGTTTCTCTGGCTACCTTTTTGTAAAGGCTGTTTTACATCAGTTAAATTTCTCTGAGAAATGGTGAGACTCCATTTTTTCATGTTTATTCATCTCCCATTTTCCATAGTTAGCTAGTTAGTTTTAAAAAGTTAAAATAGTTTAAATAAGTCAAGTTTAAGCTATTATAGTTACCAATATCTGCTTTTCATCTTGATTTTTTCTTCTAGTTTGATGCTGATGTCAGCCTTCCAGAAGGCAGAATAAGAATCAGCCTTTTTCCTTACTAGTCAAAGGTCTGCCTGAAAAGCACTGTGAGTAATCAGTACTGTCTTATATAGTCTATTTTAAAGATTGATAAATCTGGAAACAATATTTAGCCCTGTGAGAAGCACTGCTATACTGATGAGTAATATTAGTGTCATTTGGAAATCAACTCCAATTCATCTAACTTGCAGAGTTGAGTGGGAAAATTTAATGAAATCTTAGAGATCTAACTGAAAATAGTCACCTATACCCGCATCTATTTGTCCAGAGGGCAGAGCAAGAATCAATTGGTGAAAACTGAGGAGAGGCAACTTTTAGCTCAATATAACCAAGACTTTTAAAATAATTAGAACTGTACAAAAATAGAATGAGATAGTCTATAAAGTAATAAGCTCCCTATCATTGAAAATATTTAAGCAGATGGAGGAATACTATCGACTATACACATTTACTTATACCTATACATATACAGTACATATAACAGAAGGTGTTTCCTGCCTCAGAGAGGATGGACAAGGTATTATGGACATGAGGACATAAAAACAAAGTTGCTGGAGTGAAAAAAAATACAACACCATGATCCCTAAAACTTCCTTCTGCTGTGCAATATATATATATATATACACACACACACACACACATATATATATCTTATATATATATATGATATTAGAACATGGTTATCATTAAAGAAAAAATAAAGAACACAACAAGTTGATGAAAAGCTTAACAAACTGAAATGTTTTTTGAGAATCAAATGAAAACAATGGATTCACTGAGAAACAGTATATAGTTTTATGGAAAAAACAAAATCAACAGAAAAGAAAATAATGCTGAAAAACAACATGAATAGAAGAATGCTAAGAAATGGAGGTGATGGATATGAAGAACAAAGCTCAAGAAAATAACCTGAAAGGCTTTGGATTCTCAAAAAAA
Organism: Petaurus breviceps papuanus; assembly: GCF_028583685.1. NCBI lineage: Eukaryota > Metazoa > Chordata > Mammalia > Diprotodontia > Petauridae > Petaurus > Petaurus breviceps. Next base: position 9,138,285 of record NW_027185777.1, on the reverse strand, counting down.
AATGAAGAAAGAATCCTCTTCTATTTCAGAAAATCATACAGTAAAGTTTTCCAGAAATATTGAAAGCCAGGGACAGCAAGCAAACTGACAGAATCCACGGGTTATAAACAGGATAAGCCTTAGATTAAAATGATCCAAACATATTATTGTTGAACTCTAAGACTACAATGACAAGGAAATTGTTTTATACGCAGCCAAGAAGAAAAACATCACATATTAAAGAACATTGGTTTTCATTGTGTAGAATTGTCTGAACAAAATGAGGATACCAGAAGGAGCTTGAATATAATATATAAAAAATCAAAGGCAATAGGACTACAAATGATTGTGAGTACTAGGCATTCTGTGAACCTCTGCTTTGATGCCTTTAACAATTACCTTCAATGTTTTTTGAACTGCAAAAGGATTTTGACACCAAAGTTTTGTTGAATCAATAATAAGACCTTTTTTTCTTATTGTATGATTGCTTAAATTTCAACTTAGAGAAACAATATCTAATCTTCCCTTCTTCACTGTATCTCCTGTTACTCCCTAATGGTCCATTTTCTCCTCTCAATAGCCACATCTCAAGGGAGTTTTTCCTCAGCATGGTACTACTCTGACTGCTCCTTGAACAGTGGGTTTGTGTAAATTGTAGGGTCTCCCACTGTGGGGTCCTGCATTTCAAGGTTTAAGACATTTTCCCCCCTTAACTAAATCTGCCTGAAAAAGTTGATTTGAGGACACCTTTCAAGCTCTGTTCTCTAGGTTGTATTTTGTTGGTCATGTGTCAGGCACCAGAATTGTTAGGTACGACTAAACATGGGCTAAAATTCTATAGAGGAAGACAGACAGGAAGGGAGAAAGCAAAAACACAAAGAGAAACAATTTCAGTGAGGAAGAAAATTGGAAGTTGTCTAATAAGAAGATTCTGATGATCGGGATGCTTATCAACCAAGTTATATTTTTTTTAAAGACATATAGAAAAGATGTAATAGAGGGCAGAAAAGAGGAAATATAAATATGTGGCAATAATGGGGTGAGACATGCTAAAATTCAGAATGAGCCAAGGATGATGAAAAAAGCGAAAACCAAAAGGTGTTTTTTTTTTAATTGTCCTAGTGTTATCATCTGGATCTCATGAACAGATGGGGCCATGGGCAGGTGGCTGGCAGTGACCCAGCCCTGTCTTCTATGCTGGTACATTAATGCTATGATCAAGTTCCTGAAACTCTTTTTTAAAAAGCAATTGGGGTTAAGTAACTTGCTGAAGGTTACACGGCCACTTATTTCTGGGTGTGGTGCTAAGTATCAAAGCCCAGATTCTATCCCCACGTCATCCCAGCACTGGAGCCGGTGCTCTTACTCACTGAGCCACCTGGCGGCCCCTAAGCAATTGGGGTTAAGTAACTTGCTCAAGTTTACACGGCCAGGTGTTTCTGGGTGGGAGCTAAGTGTCTGAGCCTGCATTCGATCCCCAAGTCATCCTGACACTGGAGCCGGTGCTCTTACTCGCTGTGATACCTGGCCTCCCCAACTGAAAATCTTAATACCCCACAAAACTCCTCAAGACTCTAAGTCATGAATTAGTTGCTGATCTCAGTTGGTAGAGAGACTTTCCCGACTAGGAGTTCCCTAAGCCAATGAAATCATAGCTCTGGTCCCCAAATAACTGTCAATCATGATGTATCATACAATTCTGCCTCTGCCTATCAATCACACATGTCTCTTCTCTTCCTGATTCAGCATACTGTCTCAGCCACTCACCTGCATTCAAGATCAAAATTGAGCAAATGGTTTTATGAGACTAGATAATTTGATAGATCTGTCTATGGATCTCCAATTCACTATGGTTTTATCACAAAGTGCCACATTCCCTTTCTTCCAAGTTCCAACCCTCAGGGCAAACAAACAAGTAAAACCTTCTGGTATTGGAGTCTGTTTCCTCCTTCTCCAGCCTCTGAATATAGCACCAGGGCAGGAGAGAACAAACCCGGAAATTGTGTTATAATAAATCACCTATCTTCCATTAAAGTGGAGTAGGACACAGGCAGTTAACTGACAACAGGCTGTTTACACTAGGATTGGAGGATATTGTGGAAATTGTCAGTGATTCACAGGGTCATGACTGTATGGGTAAAGAGAAAAGCAGGTCCCTGAGCCTTGCTCCAGGTTCTATGGCTACTCTGTTCATTTGTCTGGTCCATCCTCGAAGTCTCTTTTACTGGAAAGGGGCATTAATTAAAGGATCCTAGGAGCAAAGTAACTGAACCCAGCAGAAGAGGGACCAATCAGATGTGCTCTCTTTGGCCATAATTTCCTCTAAGTCTCTATCTTTGTCTTCAAGTTCCATGAGGCCGTATCTATAATCAGCATCCTTTGTCTCACGTTCCCAGATATTGTAAATCCGGGAAGCAAAGGAGCAAATGAACTCAGGACCAAATATAAGAATGCTGGGATAGAGCTAAGATGCTTCTTTTACAAAACTATATTTGGAAAGAGAAGAAGCTCAAAAGAAGGATAGAACTCCTGCTTAGGATAGATAGGACAATGATAACTTATCAGAGAGAGGAAAGATTATTTCACTTCTATTTTCTCTATCAAAGACAATAATCTTTGGACTGCAAAGGACAGATACAAAAATGGCTAATAGGGAGTTTAGACATCAAAGGAATAGTGACATAGTAAGAGAGCACCTAGGTGTCCTTGATGACTTAATGTCACCAGTCCTAGATGAATGACACCCTCAGGTCCAGAAAGAATTGGCAGATATGATTGCTGAGCCATTGCACTGATCTTTGCAAGACCCTGGGGAGTAGGGGGGAACTAAACTAAAGGATTAGGGAAGGCAACTGTGGTCCAGGTATTTAAAAAACAAAAGATCAAGGGGTCTGTAAACTGTCCTTTTAGCAAGGCTGACTCTTGACTCCTAGAAAAAAAATCTATAATGCCTATTAAAGCAATAGGTATTGAATATCTAAGAAAGGAAGTTTTGTTTACAAAGAGTCACCGTGATTTCTTCCAGAAAAGGCCATGCCAGACTGACTTCTTTTCCTTTATTGATGGTGGTATGAGATTGACCAATCTTGGGTATGCCTAGATTTTATTTTATTGACATATTTATTTTTAAAAAACAACACTAATTTCCTTTTTTTTTAATTTTTCTTTTTTGGAGGGAGGGAATGCAGGGCAATTGGGGTTAAGTGACTTGCCCAAGGTCACATGGCTAGTAAGTGTTAAGTGTCTGAGTCTGGATTTGAACTCAGGTCCTTCTGACTCCAGGGCCAGTGCTCTATTCACTGAGCCACCTAGCCGCCCCAACACTAATTTCCTGATACATAACTCCAACCTTCCTCCAATCATAACAAAGAAAAACAGTTGAGTGAAGTTGACCCATAAAGTGACCATATCTTTTAGCATAGGAACATTCCATGTCTGTAGTCCCTTTCCTCTTTATCTTTAATCTTGAGATTGTATACCTAGATTTTAGTAAAGAAGTGGCAGCATGGTATAGTAAATAAAACTGGCCTGGAAACCAATAAGATCTGTATTCAAGTCCCACCACTGACTCATAATGGTTATGTGACCCTGTCAAACTTCTTAACCTCTCTGTCACCTAAACAACTCTCTAAGACTAAAAATTTCAGAGAAAGTGTGGGCTTGCATTGATAGAGTGATTTCCTGTAATGTAATATCAAGCAAAGGCAACTTCCCAGGTTCAAAATACCAGCATAGGTGCTCTCTATTTTATTCAGTGACAAACCAAGAACAGAGAAGATCAAAACATGACATCATTCAAAATACAGTATTTACTAAGTATGATTAAATAATCTCCAAGTACTACCCCACCCCAGGACTTTCCAATCATTCAATCAATTACAAAGTCCCTGTTCTAAATACTACTCCACCCCTAGGCTATACCTTCTTTTGGTCCACCACAAAACCCCTCTTCTCAAATGGAGATTATTTTCCAAACATAGGTAAAGTACCTTCATTTGTCAATCACAGAGCACAATAAGGTCAAAAGTTCCCCACCCCTAGGATCACAATTGAATCTACCCCAGAGTTACATCAAGTTTAAACACAGCACTTAATACCCAAATGGAGGTCTTTTCTTCATCTTGACACGAGGCAAGTTCTCAGCAATCTTAGTTCCTGGGGAGACAAGGCTTAGCAAGGCCATAAGATACATTGCCAGTCCCTTCATGAATTTATCCTCTGTCTGTAGAACAGTCCTAGAACCCCTGAACACATTAGCAAAGCCCTCTCCTTCTTCAGGGCTTCTGAACCAACAGAAAGGCTCCCAGACCCCTGCAACAACAGCACTGTCCTTCACCAGTGGACAGTATTCATTCTGTCTGCCGGACAGTCTCCAGACCCCTGCAACAACAGTACTGTCCCTCACCAGTGGACAGTATTCACTCTCTGTCTGCAGGACAGTCTCAGGCCTTCTTAACCAAATGCCAGGTTCCAGGACTTCTTCAACAAGACAGTCTTTCACCAGTGGACAAATCTGGCAAAATAACATCAAAACAGACAGACAAAGTACCAGCAAAACAGCCATGTCTCCTCAGTCCTTGGCAGCTCAGGGGGCAGGTCTCAAAAGTCCAGGGCAATTCAAAGCGGCCACCAGCAATCTCTTAGTCTCTCTCTCTCCCCACGAGGTGCTGCTTCCAAAAAGAACTTCCGCCTCTCTCTTGTCTCTCCAAATCTACATCACCAGCTCCTCCCACTTCAGGACTTTCTTTTCACATCAACAAGCCCATCCCACAGGTGGGATTAACAAACTCTGGGTTTTAATACAATCAATTTGAAAACCAAGCCAATACAGGGGAATCTTTAATTGCCATTACTATCACATTTCCTCACCCAATAGTTCCTGAGACCAATGAAATGACAAATACAGAACCTATCCTTAGTAAAAGATAGATAAAAACAGGAGGGTGCAAGTAACTGTTTAACACCCAGCTCTCTGAAAAATGTATGACAGGACACACTTCTAGGTTCAATTCATGTTACTAACACTTTCCTTTAGATAATCAACAACACAATAAAATTAGTCTGTGTTTTGTAGCACTTTCTGAGGTTTAAATGAAAATTTAACAATCAGCTCTCTTGTGCCAGTTAGGACAGCATAAGCTGCTTCATGTGCCAAAGTCATCATTTTGTTAACATATATATATATATATATATATATATATATATATATATATATGTATAAATACATATATGTGGAAAGATTTGAGCTAGACAACAATAAAGTTAGGTGAACTGGATGGGTAGATTAAAAGAACAACCATTAATGGTTTGATATCATAATGAAAAGAGGTCTGGAGTATAGTGCCCCAGGATTTTACGCTTGACTTTGTTGCTGAACAACCTTTATTGATAACTTGGATAAAAACCAAAATGACATAGTTAACAAATTTGCAGATGATGCAAAGCTAGGAGGAATAGCTAACATACTAAGTTATAGTCAGGAACTAAAAAGGCTTTGATGGAATAGAACATTGTATCAAATTAAATGATGTAATCTAATAAGGATAAATGTAAAGTCTTGCACTTGAGTTTAAAAATACACTTCCTAAGTTCAAGATAGAGGATTTACTTTATCTTTTGTTTGTTTCAAATTGGGGAAGAAGGTAGGAGAGAGAAAATAAATTTTTCTTAATTGCAAAAAAACCAAATAATAATAAAAAGCAAGTATAAGCTAGGAAAGGTGGGAGGCTAGTTCCTCATTCTTTAGTAGACTATAGAACCTTGGATTTCCCCATCAGGATTTAGCCCACTGCATTTTCTAGATCAGTTTGGAGGAGTTAGGGGTGGGGGAAAGCTCTTCACTTTTTACTTCTTGCTGCTCTGCCATCTTGGTTCCACCCCAATTATAAACTAAACATGAGTAAACAGTAATATATGACAGTCAAAAAAAAATCTAATATACTCTTAGGCTGCATTAAGAGAGGCAGTGCACATAGGACTGAGTTGATAACTAATGTTTGTACAATACTCTGACCTGGTCAGCCAACAAGAGTGTTCCGGATGCTGTATTTTAAGGACCCACTTGACAAACGGGAGTGTTCCTGTAAAGCTGACCAATTTAGTGAAAGGCCTTAAGATTGTGAGGATTTGCTAAAGGAACAGGGGATCATTAATAGGGAAAAGAAAAGATGTAGGAGGAAGAGAAATGTTCATTGTCTTCACATATCTGAAGAACCATCATATGAAGGAGAGGATTATACTAGTTCTGCTTGGCCCTAGAAAGCAGAACTAGGAGCAGTTTGGGGAAGTTATGAAGAACTGATATAAGAAGGTACTTACTAACAATTCAATCTATTTGAATAATGGAATAGGCTGCCTTGGAAAGTAGTGGGTTATCTCTAAAGATCTTTAAAGAGATCTTTAAACAAAACCCAGAGAAGCCCTCGTTGGGGAGCATATTAGGGGGAGATTTTCATGCATATACGGGCTAGACTGGATGACCCAATGGCCCTTCTGATTTTGTGATTCTGTGATATGTTGTAGGCACTACTAAGGCTACCAATCCTGATTCCTGCTGAGTCATTGGCTCATAACTCTTCTTTTACAAAACCTTTTTGCTTTAATCAGTCAAAATGTGCCTTCTTCACCCTCTATCCCCAACCCTCATTCCAGATGGAATAACAGGAAAAGAAAAATCCATTACAAACATCTATAGTCAATCAAAAACTTTTCCCATTGTCATGTCCAAAAAAAGGGTCTCATTTTGTATTTTGAGTCCTGCACCTTTCTATCAGGAGGTACGTAGTGTGTTATATAATTAGCTCTTGGAAATTACTATGTGCCATTACATGGATAAGAGTTCAACATGATAGTATTTCATCATTTATATTACTTATATAACATACCTATAGACATATGGATATCTTATATAACTTATTCATGGATTCCCCTATTTTGGGGCACTTTCTTAGACTCCCATTCTTTGCCATCTCAAAAAGAGCTATAAATATTTTTGTATCTTCTTAGAGTTTGTTTCCCTTAGGACTAATACCTCCTGTAATCTACTCTCCCTCTAATTCCCCATCCTCCCTCTTCCCCTTTCCCCCTAAACTATTGTTGGGTGTACTCTTATGCCCGTGTGTGTGTGTGTGTGTGTGTGTGTGTGTGTGTGTGTGTGTGTGTGTGTATTCTTCCTTCTTTTGGCTAGTGCAGATGAAAGCTGCTTTGCTTTTGCAATTCGCCATCATGACATCATGCCCCAGTAATCTCATTATTAGGAAATTGTACCATCTTGCAAAACTGAATTAGCCTTGGGACTCACATCTCTTCAGCACCCTCTGCTCCTCTGATTAGAGGGGAAAGCAATAAGATCCAAAACTTCCATTTAAGGAGGGGACTGGGGACAGTCATCTCATTTCCCGTCAGCTGCACTGCTTTTGGATTCCTTTGGACTTCCCTATTATTCTGCCATGCTGGGTATCCTCTTCCCCCTCTTCCCTGTTTTTCAGCTTCCCGTTGTGTGTTGTCTTTACCCATTCAATTGTAAGCTGCTGGAGGAGAGGGGCAGTATTTTTTATTTGTATTTATATCCTCAGCATTTAGTAAAATACCTGGAACATAGTAGGTTTTAAATAAATGTTTAATGACTGAGTGAGGTTCAAGTGTCAGTCACTTCCTCTGACCCTACCTCCTTTTTTTTTTTGTATAGACATCTACTTGTACACCTTGATTATGTATTTCCCCAAACCTCCTCTACCTCTCCCCCTACTCCAACCATGATATTTCTCTTCCTCTCTCTTTTCATTCTTTTCTTAAGATCATCTAAACCAGGGTGGGGAAACTGTGGCCTTCTAGGTCCTTGGGTATGGCCTTTGGACTGAGTCCAAGTTTTACAGAACAAATCCTTTTATTAAGGGAATTTATTCTGTGAAGTTTGGATTTAGTCAAAGGCCATCATTTGAGGACCTAGAGGGCCACATGTGGCCTCAAGGCCACAGGATCCCCACCCCTAATCTAGACATAAGAGAATCACTCCCAGGCCTTGTCTAATTGGACTTCCTCTATGACTCCTGATAATGTTAGGATTCAGAAGGGGCATATATATGTACCATCTCCCCATATTTGAATGTAAGCAGTTTATTCTCATTTAATCCTTTATCATTGTTCATTCATGTTTACTGTTAAATGTTTCTCTTCACTCTTGTGTTTGAGCTTCAAAGTTTCTATGCCACTCTGGTCTTTTCATCATGAATGCTTGGAAGTCCTCTATTTCATTGAAGGTCCATGCCCACCCCCACCTTCCCATAGCATTATGCTCAGTTTTTTTTTTTAAATTCTGGATGTTATTCTAACCTATAAGCCAAATAACCTTTGCCTTCTGGAATATTGTATTCCAAGTTCTTCTCCCTTCCATTTTAGTGGTGGATGCTAAGTCATGTATGATGTTTTAGTACTTAAATTCTTTCTTTCTGACTGCTTGTAGTATTTTTTTCTTTGACCTGGAAATTCTAGATTTTGGCTATGATGTTCCTGAGAGTTTTTATTTGGGGGTTTCTTTCAGGAGATGACTGATGTAATCTTTCTATTTCCACTTTGTTTTATAGTTTAAGAGTTCTAGTAATTTTGTTTTAATAATTCTTGAAGTGAATGTTGAAAACTAAAAATAAATAAAATAAATTAAAAATAAGAATTCTTGAAAAATAAGATGTAACAGTTCTTTTTTTGGTGGGGGGGGAGTCAGAGCATTCAGATAGTTCAATGATTCTTAACTGTTTTGTCCTCCATCTGTTTTCTAGGTCAATTGATTTTGCTATGAGATAAATGAGATTTTCTTTTCTTTTTTAGTTTTTGGCTTTGTTTTAATTTTTCTTTCTTTCTTTTTTTACTTTTTGGAGGGAGGAAGGCAGGGCAATTGGGGTTAAGTGACTTGCCCAAGGTCACACAGCTAGTAAGTGTTAAGTGTCTGAAGTCGGATTTGAACTCAGGTGCTCCTGACTCCAGAGCTAGTGATCTATTCATTGTACCACCTAGCTGCCCCTTAATATTTCTTGTTGCCTCATGGGGTCATTAGCTTCTATTTGGTTCATACTAATTTTCATGGAGTTTGTTGCTTGGATAAGGTTTTGTTTCTCTTACAAAGCTATTAATTTCCTTTCCAATTCTTTTTACTACACTCTCATTTCTTTTCCATTACTTTCCTCAAGTGGCCTCATTACATTTATGAAAATATTTTTTAAACTCTTCCTCCATCTCTTCCAGACCTAGTTGAGTTTGTGTCAAAACTATGCTTTTCTCTGGGGCTTTGTTTGTAGATGTTTTGGAGTCTTTCTCTTCTTCAAAAATTGTCTTAATTTCTCTGCCACTATAATAGTACTTTATGGTAGGTTCATTTTCTGGATGCTCATTCTTCCAAAATACTTCTTGATTTTTGGACTTGACGTTGGGGTTGGGCTTTGAGGCATTTCCAGAGGGAAGGTCTGGGCAGATGCTGTTGCAGCATTCTTGGGGTAGAGAGTTGTGTTATTCCAACATCATAGGGATAGATTGCAGATCTGTAAATTCTCCATGCTCCAGAGTGGTTTGATCAATGACAAAATTTGATTGCTGAACACCTTGTTCTGAGCTCTGCAAGTGCCTGGCCTGGGTTTGGATCTAAATGCTCAATATCAGGCATCTGGAAAATGGCTGATTCAGGCTGATAGAACTGTCGGCTCTCCTTTGGTCTGTGGTTCTTGAACTGATGATTCCTTTTCAGACTTCAGACTGAGCTAGAAGCTGGAAATACAACCTTGCTTCTTTCCTGTTGTCTGAGCTACACAGTTGCTAATTGCTCTGAACTTCCTTTTATCAGCAGACAAAGATTATCTTGAATACATGTGACTTTTTATATTTAAAAATATTTATTTTTTAACATTCTTTTCTTTTTAAATTTTGAATTCCAAATTCTCTGCCTCCTTTCCACCCCCTCTCCCACCTACTGAGAAGGCAAGAAATGTATCAATTATACATGTGGAATCATGTAAAACATGTTTCATATTAGCCATATTTTAGAAAAAAAGCAAGAAAATTAAAGTGAGAAAATCATAATTCAATCTGCACCCAGAGTTCATCATTTCTCCCTCTGAAAGTGGATAGCGTTTTTCTTCTTCTTGAGTCCTTTGGAATTGTCTTGGATCGTTTTGATCAGAGTAGCCAATTCTTTCACAATTGATCATCATTACAACATTGCTATTACTGTGCACAATGATTTTCTGGGTTTTTTCTCATTTCACCTTGCATTAGTTCATATAAGTCTTGCCACATTTTTTCTGAAACCATCCCCCTTGTCATTTCCCATAGCACAGTGGTACTCTATCACAATCATATGCCATAACTTGTTTAGCCATTCCCCAGTTGATAAACAGACCCTTGTTTTCCAATTCTTTGCCATCTCAAAAAGAGCTGCTATAAATATTTTTGTTCATATAGATCCTTTTCCTTTTTCCTAGATCTCTTGGAATTTAGACTGAGTAGCATTATTGCTGGGTCAAACAGTATACACAGTTTTATAGTTCTTTGAGCGTGGCTCTAAACTTCTACAGAATAGTTGAACCAGTTCACTACTCCACCAACAATTTACTAGTGTACCTATTTTCCCTCATTCCCTTCAGTATTTCTCATTTCTCATGGGTGTAAGTTACTTGATTTTACTTTCTCTAATCAATAGCAATTTGGAGCATTTTTCCTTTTTAAAAATCTACTTAGTATTTTATTTTTTCCCAGTTACATGTAAAAATAATTTTTAACATTAGTTTTTAAAACTTTGAGCTCCAAATTCTCTTCTTTCCCACCCCTCCACACTGAGAAGGCAAACAATTCAATATAGGTTTACATGTGTAGTCATGCAAAACATCTCCATAATAGTCATGTTGTGAAAGAAAATATAGACCAAAAAGAAAGAAAGAAACCTCAAGAAAAATAAAGTAAAAAAGGTATGTTTCAATCTGTATTCAAACACCATCAGTTCTTTCTCTGGGGATAGAAAGCATTTTTCATCATAAGTCCCTTTAGACTTGTCTTGGATCATTGTATTGCTGAGGACAGCTTACAATATTGCTACTACTTTGTACACAGTGCATTTCACTTTGCATCAGCTCATGTAAGTCTAGCTTTTTCTGAGGGCATTCTGCTCATCATTTCTTATAACACAATAGTATTCCATCATAATTATATGCCACAGTTTGTTCAGCCATTCCCCAACTGATGGGCATTCTCAATTTCCAAATCTTTGCCCCCAGAAAAGAGCTACTATAGATATTTTTGCACATGTAGGACCTTTTCCTTCTTTTTTTCATCTCTTTTGGGATATAGACCTGGCAGTGTCCCTGCTAGATCAAATGGTGGACATGGTTTTATAGCCCTTTGGACATAGTTCCAAATTGCCCTGCAGAATGGCTGAATCAGTTCACAACTCCACTAATAGTGCATTAATGTCTCATTCTTCCCATGTCCTCTCCAACATATCTCATTTTTCTTTTTAGAGAATTTTTTTCATATGACTATATATAGCTTTGATTTCTTCTGAAAACTGTCTATTTATATCCATTGACCATTTATCAATTGGGGACTGGCTTTTATTTTTATATATTTCATTCAGTTTTATGCAGAAAACTTGCTTTACACAAATTTGCATTATGCAAATTCAGCTTTACTCAAAGAATTCTGAAAGAAATCTGTATTCCAAAATAACACCTCTAATTACATTACTGTTTCTCTTTCTCTCTCTCTCTCTCTCTCTCTCTCTCTCTCTCTCTCTCTCTCTCTCTCTCTCTCTCTCTCTCTCTCTCTCTCTCTCTCTCTCTCCCTCTCTCTCTCTCTCTGCCTGTTGGCTTGGTTCTCTAAGGCCTTTCACCCTCCTCCACCACAAAACAAAACGAAACAAAACAACCTCTAAGTACAAGCAGAAGAATGGACATGCAGAGATCCCACAGCTGGGCCAGATTGGGGGCTTGACTTGAGACCTCCAGTGCTGAGAAAGGAGACTTTTGCCCCATTTGGTTCACCTGTCTGAGTATCCAGCTCTCCTATGTCTCATTTGTGGTAGGATACGGCACATCTCTCCTTGACCCCAGCATGTTGCTTGTCCTCTCCTGTCTGCCCAATCCCTCTTCCTTTCAGTTCAGGTCAGGCTACAATGTGGCTGGCCACTGCACCATATTCCTCCTCTTGTTCTCTTTCTGCTCTCACTCCTTTCTCCCCAGTCCCTACGTGTCCTTGAAATGTGCCCACAGGCACTTGGCCCACTCTCTGCCTCCATACCTTCCTCCCTTCCCTTGTGTCCACTGGTTAATTGCATAATGTAAAAAAAAATCACTTTACATAGAGGCCTTTGGAACAGTTCACTTATATAAAGGGACAACTGTCTGTACTCGATATGAATTTGAGAGATGAGGTCTTTATCAGAGAAAATTGCTGTAAAAAGTTTTGATATTACTTCCTTGTCTATAGTACCTTTTAAGCAAAGTGTAGTTTCCCTGCTTATCCCTTTTAACTAGGCTCATTTTTGCTTTTGCTTTGTCTGAGATCATGATTGCTACCCCTGCCTCTTTTTTTTTTTTTAGTTTAGCTGAAGCATGTAAGATTCAGTCCCAGCCCTTTATTTTAACTCTATGTGTATCTTTTTGTTTCAAGTGTGTCTCTCATAAACAAACACATGGTTATATTCTGGTTTCCAATCCATTCTGCTGTTTCTGTTTTATGTGTAAGCTCATCTCGTTCACATTCGCAGTTGTGATTATTGTGTATTTCCCTCCATGCCATTCTCTTTTGTTTCTTCCTCTCTCCCTTTTTGCCACGTCTTTCCTTAAAATATTTTGTTTCTAAACATTGCCTCCCTTAATCTGTCCTTTCTTTTATCCTCTACCCTTTCTCTTATCCCTTTCCCCTCCTATTTCCCTACTGGATAAGTTACATTTCCATATACAACTGAGCACACACACACACACACACACAAACACACACACACATTCTTCACACTTTAAATCAATTCCATTGAGATGAGGTTCAAGCATTGTCCACCACCATCCCATTTTCCCCTCCACTGTAAAAATTCTTCTTTGTATGCCTCTTTTATGTAAGAGAAATTTCTCCATTCTACCTGTCCCTTCCCTTTTCTCCCAGCATTTCTGTCTTTCTCACCCTGACATTGTTTTGGAGATCATTCCAACTTAAATGACTCACTTCTATGCCCTCTGTCTATGTAAACTTCTTTTAACTGCCCTAATAGGAGTAATAATGTTTCAACTTTCATAAAGGAATGTAAACAGTTAAACTTTACAGAGACCCTTATGACCTCTTTTATATTTACCTTTTTATGCTTCTCTTAAGTCTTGTGTTTGAATGTCAAATTTTCTATTCAGCTCTGGTCTTTTTATTAGGAATGCTTGAAAGTCCTCTATCTCATTAGATAACCTCCACTTCCCCTTCCCTCCTTCCCTGCCCCCCAAAGGATTATATTCAGTTTTTTCTGGGTAGGTGATTCTTTGATGTGATCCTGTCTCCTTTGCCTTCTAAAAGATCACATTCTGGGGCAGCTAGGCGGCACAGTGAATGGAGCACTGGCCCTGGAATCAGGAGGACCTGAGTTTAAATCTGGCCTCAAACATTTGACACACTTACTAGCTGTGTGACCTTGGGCAAGTCACTTAACACCAATTGGCCTGCCTTTCCCCTTCCAAAAAAAAAAAAAAGAAATATCATATTCTAAGCCTACCAGTCCTTTGATGTAGAATTGTCTAAATATTTTGTAATCCTGGATGTGGCTCTACAAACTTGACTTGTTTCTTTTCGGCTGCTTGAAGTATTTTTTTTTTCACCTGGGAGCTGTGGAATTTACCTATAATATTCCTGGAAATTTTCATTTTGGGATGTCTTTCAGAAGGTGATTGGTAGATCTTTCAATTTCTATTTTACCTTCTGGATCTAAGATATCAAAGAAGCTTGCCTTGATAACTCCTTGAAATATGGTGTCTAGGCTTTCTTTGGACATGGCTTTCAGGTAGTCTAATAATTCTTAAATTATCTCTCCTCAACCTATTTTCTAGGTCAGTTGTTTTTCCAATGAGATATTTCACATTTTCTCTTATTTTTTCATTATTTTTACTTTGTTTCATTGTTTCTTGGTGTCTCATGGAATCATTAGCTTCCACTTGCTCAATTCTAATTTTAAGGGACTATTTTCTGCAGTGAGATTTTGGACTTCTTTTTCCATTTGGCCTATTCTGTTATAAAAAAGTTCTTTTCTTCAGTAAATTTATGTGCCTCTTTTACCATCTGACCAATTCTATTTTTAAAGTTATCAGTTTCTTAAGTATTTTCTGTGCCTCTTGCCAAGCAGTTAATTCTCTTCCCAATTCTCTTTCAGCACTCTCATTCTTTTCCCAATTTTCTCTCTACCATTCTTACCTCTTTAACTATTACAGAAATTCTTATTGGGCTTGGGTCCAATAAAAATTTTTCTTTGTAGATGTTTCCCATTGCTGGCTTCTTCTGAATTTATGTCTTGGTCTTCCCTGCCACCATAGTAGCTTTTTATGGTAAAATTCCTTTTCTGAAGTTTGCTCATTTTTCCAGCCTATTTATTGACTTTGAACTTAATGTTAAAATTGGGCTCTGCTCACCTGGAAGTGGGGAGGCCCTGTCCCAAGCTTTAGTTTTATTTGTGCTTCTGTTTTCAGAGCTAGTTCTGGATGTATGCAAGTTTTTGATGCTTCCAAGGTAGTATGATCCTGGGAGAGGTATGGTTACTGCTCTCTTAGCCTTCACTCTGGTTTTTACCCAGGAAAGGACCCTGGTCTCCTGAAGCCATAAGCAGTAGCACTCTTTCTGCCTTGGAACTGTGAATAGGGCCCCCGCTTCCTTGTGACTGACCCCCAATGCTCCTCGTGGGCAATAGAGTTGCCAGTAAGTACCAGCTGTACCTAGTGCCAGCAAAGGATTCTCTGTATTCTCTTTCTTACCAGTTATCCAACCCTTTTATCATCTCCAGGCTGAGAACTCCTAAAGCTGTTGCTGCTGTGGCTGCTTCTGTGTATGTGGATAGTCTTCCACCTTGATGTCAAAGATGTCTCCTGCTATCTTGTAAGTTTTCTTAGGCTGAAAAATTGTTGTATCCTGACTTATTGCTGGTTCTTCCATCCTAAAATTTGATGTGAGGCATTATTATTATTTTTTAAAGCAATCAGGGTTAAGTAACTTGCTCAAGGTTACACGGCCAGTTATTTTTGTGTGGGTGTCAAGTATCTGAGGCTGGAATTGATCCCAGGTCTCCCGACTCTGGGGCTAGCGCTCTTACTCACTGCGCCACCTGGCCGCCCCAATGTGAGGCATTATTTTAAAGTTGTTTGGAGGAGAATGTTGGGAGAGTTCTGCTGGGTTGCCTCTAATCTACCATCTTTCTCTGTCCCCTTTAAAATACATCTGACTTCTTAAAGAAAGAGTAAATTTGGAAATACAGTGTGTCCCAAAAGTCTTTGTACAGTTTTAAGCTTTATTACTTTTAAAATTTTGCTTTTTTAAAGGGGGGAAGGCAGGACAATTAGGGTTAAGGGACTTGCCCAAAGTCACACAGCTAGTAAGTGTCAAATGTCTGAGTTCAGATTTAAACTCAGGTCCTCCTGATTCCAGGACTGGTGCTCTATTCACTGCATCACCTAGCTTCCTCCTAAATTTTATCACTTTAAAACTACACAAAGACTTTAGGGACACCCTGTATAATAGGAGGATCAATTATGTGTGTGTGTGTGTGTGTGTGTGTGTGTGTGTGTGTTTGTATATACCTGTCCTTAAGTACTATATATATGAATAACTCCTTTCATAGCACTAACCTTTGACTTCATGGATTCCTAGTATCACCTAACGTTAAACTTCAGAACTTGTTATCAGACATTATGCAGTGAAACTTTTATCTGATTATGAAAATGAAGGCAGAAGACTAATTGATTTAATCAAGGTTGCACAGTGATTCTGTAATGGCTAGGAATTGTGGTGGGTGAAAAATGAAATGATTGAGGAAACAAAGGTTTGAGCTTCCAAGCATATTGATTTATTAAGCAATGCATGCCAATTGCATAACAAATTGGGACCAGACTTCCTCAGCTTAGGGCTGGACTCTGAACACAGGGGGGAGACACACTTTTATACATTAAAAACAATTAATCAAATAAGACCAATTAATTAAAAGAAAATAATTAACCAAGATACAAAATTAGGAAATCAGATTTCTAACTGGAGGAAAGATTAGGGACTTTCCAAGAGGGAAAGCAAACAGGCACAATTCTCTGAAATTAGAAAAGTGTCCCAGTTTTACCAAGTATCTGTATTCAATCAAAGGTACATAGAAACAATAATTGATTGATCAGTACAGGGCCAGTTTTCAGACTAGACATATGAGTTGCTTTGAGATGTATAATTGTGAGAAAACTCCTTGCATAAATCTTTGGATCTCATCAGGTCACCATAACCTAGGTCCTCAGTTAAGGGTCTTTAAGCAATAGTAGAGGTGATCCAGTTTCAAACAATGCAACAAAGTTTTCTCCCAATTCCCACAACTGAATACATTTTTTCTGCAAGACAGAAATTGAACTAGACACATACTTGACTAGGAAGGAAACTGAGTTAGACCCAGAATCGAGTTAGATCTATAATTGAGTCACAAGATGATATCAGTGTGGTTCACCCAATTCCTGCCACCATTTGCTGTTCTAATTCCCTCAGAACTGAACACAGACTCCCATACTTTTCCTCCAACTAATAAAATATATAGCCTAGAGATGTTTTAAAATTAAGGACATATTAAAAATGCTATCAAGTAGGCAGCTTTATGACATTTAGCACAATCATTCTGTTTGTTCCAGGATAGCACAGAAGAAAATGACTTTTTGAATAAACAGTGCTTAGCAGTTTTTAAAGGCAGTGATTGTGAAAAATTTACATCTCCTGCACTGAAAGACAGAAAAATGAATTAATTTGAAGATAGGAAAAGGTGGTTTACCATTGAGTTATAAAAATGCATTGGGTAGTAGCAAAATGGTTGCCTGAGGCTTATTTTAGTTTGCAATGAGGGGAATCAAGAAACAACATAATGTAGATTCAATATGCTCAAAACTGTCATCATTCCAATGTACTCATATTACTTGATAATTCAGGATATTCTCATAGTGAAATTATTGGAAGAGGATGGAATCTGGTCAAAGTCCAGAATCTGGGAAGATTCTTTCATATGCTGAACCATTATTAAACTGTGATCCAAATAAACCTTCATCCAGTTATTACAGTTCACCATTGGCCTGTGTCCCTGCCAAGTCCTTTCTGGGAAGCCAAAGAGAGAAAAGGAGTCATTGGCCCAGACTGACTTCTTTTCTTTCTTTTCTACTGTAGAGGATCACTCTGCTTTTTCTTGATTTCAGGGAGAGTTCCTAAAGTTGGAAGCTGTTTGAACAGAGAGCTGGGTATTGTGGTAAACTGTCCTTGGCTTTGCTGGAGCTCAGGTTGACATAGACCAAATTGTCACATTGGGTCACAATTCCAGTGGCTGCTGTGTCATTGAGAGGACAATATAAGGATTTATTTTGTGTCAATTCTGGCAGGTTCCTGTTCTTAAAAATGTGGTCTTTGAAACTACATATTTAAGTTATACTGTCATGTTTTGAAGCCACTGCAAGATTCGTGAATAATATTTTGGGTTTTTCTTACAGATCTAAGACTTCAAGCATAAAATAAATTATTCATCTTAAAGTTACTCCAGAATGGTTAGGTAGAAAAGCCATAGATTTGTGAATAAAGGACCTGGGATCAAATTTTGACCCTATGACTTAGCTAAGGTATGATTCTGAGCAAGTCAATTAAATTCTCTAGCCCTCAGTTTCCTTGTCTGCAGAATGGCAAATTTTGGCGAATCCAGTAGTCTGGTGCAATGGACATTGGGACAATTCAATACACTGACTCACTTTTTTTTTCTCCAAAGCATACAGCAGAATTCAAGAATACATTGTCAGTTGTAATAATAATGATAATAATAGTTAGCCTTTATATATGTCAAGTCCTAAAGTAAATCAAAGCCAAGAGTTGAGGAATAAAACATCTTTAATTGAGACAACCAGGTAGCAAACCTGCCACCCTGGGCATGTCCAGTGGATTTCCCAAAATAGAGGCCCATGGAAAAGTCTTTATACTATTAGGAGGGAAGGGACAAGAGGCAGAACAAGGTAGCAAGGCCTAGTTATGAAATCCCACATGCCCTGGCAATCTGAGCAAGGAAAATCACTTCATTCTGTCTGCTTTGCTCTTCATGCCATGAATTTCAATGGAAGGGGGCAAAGACATCAAAGGCCTAGATGTAGCTTGAACCAGGTTCCCCCACCAGAAATGATTTCAAGATGGGACTTAAGTTCTGACTCAGCCCAACCTCATCGATGCTATCTTGCTGGTAATGCTACTGACCTTCTGACATCACTAGGGTCACTTAGAGATGGCAGGCAACATTGCATTTGGTATTAACAATTTTTGTCCTTATATTAACCATTTACTGTCACATAGCACTTTAAGATTTGCAAAGTACTTTACTTTTGTTATCTCACAACAACCCTGTGAAGTCGATGCCATTGTTATCCTCATGTTACAGGCAAGGAAATTGATACAGACAGACTTTAAATGACTTGCTAGGATCACATTCCATTAGTAAGTGTCTGGGGCAGAACTTGCTCTCAAGTGTTCCTAATTTCAAGTGTGGTTCTCTATCCACTGTGTGTAATAGCTTCCTATATATTCCTATTCTCCTTCAAACACACACTCATGATTCCAGAATGATCCATGGACAGCTCATACACCTTCCCATGTATCACATAACTCTATACAGACATTAGCAAGTAGGCCTTTGGAGGTGTGTGCTTCCCGTCATCTCTCCACTAGTACATCCACTGTCCTTCTACTAAGCCAGATCACTTAAAGTCTCTAGGCTTCAGTCTCCTCATCCATGAAACAAGGTGGTTGGAGACAAAGACCTGTGAGATCAATCAATCAACTAATAAGCATTTGTTAAGTTCTCACAATGTTTCTCACAGGCACTGGGGATACAAATAAAAAAAGTGTGATTATAAGATCAAAAGTTATAAGAGACTTTGATGTCATCTGGTCCAATGCTTTCACTTTACAGATAAGGAAACTGAGGCTCAGAGATGTTAAGCTGTTTGCCCAAAATCACACAAGCAGTATATGATGAGAATGGGATTCCACTGCACCATACTTCTGCCCTCATGTTGCCTGCCTTTAAGAAGCTTGCATTCTACTGGAGAGATACAACTGAAAATTGTAGCTTTAGATATGGGATGAACCTTAGAGGTCATTTAGTCCGACCCTCTCATTTTACAAATGAAGAAACAGGAATCAGGGAGATGTGATTTTCCCCCAAATTTCATTGAGCCTTGATTTTGAACCCTGGTCCTAAGACTCTGAATCTAGTATTCTTTTAACCAAACCATCCCACCTCCTACTAGCTGACATGTAAATACAGGAGATGTGTACAAAGTGATCAGGTCTGGAGGTGGGATGGGGGTGGTGTGTGGCTGGAGAACTAACAAGTGAAGAAAACAGGAAAGGTCCCTTAAAGGAGGCAATACTTTAGCTGAACCTTGGACGAGAACTATCGTTTCCAGGAAATAGTGGTGAACATTCCAAGCATGGGAGAAAGTCTAAGCAAAGGCACAGAAAAGGGAAACAGACATTCTCTTCCAGTTATAAATCCATAATCCTATGATTCCTATAATGTAGGATTATAGATTTAAACCTAGAAGGGACCTTAGAGGCTGTCTAACCCCCCACAGTTTACAAATGAGGAAACTGAGGTATAGTCACACAGCTAATAAGTATCTGAGGCTAGATTTGGACCCAGGCCTTCCTTACTCCAAGTTTAGTGCCCTTCCTACTACAACATGCTGCCTCTCTTTATTTCCTTATTAATTAGACAGTGCTTTATGCTTACCATGCATATCTTACTTGTTCTTCCCAATGGATCTGTGAAATGGGTTACTAACATATCTAAAATATGTTAATATCTAAAATATCCTATTTTGCAATTCAGAAAATGAATGCACAGAAAGCAGAAATAATTCACCTGGTGCTTAACTCCTGGTTGAGTCAAAACTGGAGCTCTATTCTCTAAACTAGAAATTTGCTTAAATGAATGAAGCACCTTCCCTCAGTCTAGTGAATCTTCCTTGTTTCTAGGTATTTTCAGAGACTATCCCAAGGGGATTATGTAAATTAAAATCATTAGTATGCAGTTGGTCTTGTATATTAGGTTTCTTCCTTCCTCAAGGAATTAAACTTCCTCAACCTTATTCTACAACAATATTGGTAATGATATGCCTAAAGTGTATTCATCCTCATTCATCATTTTGGCAACCAGATTTAGATTAGTAAGAATGGTTTAGTTAATTTAAAAATCATGTAGCAACTTTGCAACGGAAAATTTTTTGACTTTAGTCAACTATCCTCCATGATCTCTTATTCCAATACCTCATCATGGCATCCAGATGTCCCTGGGTTTTTGAGAGGTACATTGTTAGGGCACATAAATCTGGTAAATTACACTACGATGGAAAGGTTTTTGAGAATGTCTCCAGAAACAGTTTGCTCTCTGAAGACCAGCCTAGCTAAAAAGGAGATGCATATCACTAGTAGTTAGGCAACTTGGTGAAGAATTCTATGGGCAAAGCAACTCATGACAAAAAGAATTCCAAATGGCCATCAGCCCTCAATGGCTGCAATCTACTTCTTTACATTGGTGGTAGAGGAGTGGTCTGCAAGAGCTCAAGAGAATAGAAAGAATCACAGGGTGTTTAAACAGTTTTTAGACTGGTCCTCTCAATGTGAGATCTTTGACTAATACTAACAAGAGGACTTCCTGGGAGAGAAGTGAATCATATTAACTTTACATTGTTAAGAATGAAACCAGGAGACAAAAGGAAGCTGTGGCTACGTGGAAGAATGAGTCACAGGTTCTCCTTAGAGCTGGTTTTGTTGGACATCTAGGTTTCTTGAAACCTCATTTTATGAGACATTTGGTTACTTTGTTTTGTAGTGCTAATAATAAACATTTACAAGAATGTCAACATGAAAACAATTATAGATTATATGCCAACATCCACTGCAGTTCAATGAAGAATTCACTAGAACCCTCTAGATTAAATCAACATATACAATAGTCAAAGATTATCGACTATGAAAAGAAGAAAGGTAACCTATCAATATTGAAGAAACCATATCAAGCATATGAAAAAATACTCCAAATAACTAATAATAAGAGAAATATAAAACAACTCTGAGGTTTCATCTCACCCCCCATTAAGTTGACAAAGAAGAGAAAAAGGGAAGAAAGGACAATGTTGGAAGAGCTATTAGAGAATAAGTGTAATAATATATCGCAGGTTAAGCTATGAATTGCCCCAACCATTTTGGAAGGCAATTTGGGAACTAAACTACATGTACTCTTTGTGCTATACCACTATTAGGCATCTATCCTAGAGATAAAAGAAACAGGGAAAGCAGAAAAATATTTATAGCAGTATTTTTTGCTGTAGCAGAGAATTGATAGTAGTTGACTATCAGTTGGAGAATGGTTGAACAAATATGGCAGATAAATAATTGTAGTGCACCCTAAGAAATGAAGAAGAGGATAGATTCAGAAAAGTCTGTAAGGGCTTGTATGAACTGGTGCACAACAAAGTGAATAGAACCAGGAGAACAATTCAAACAATGACTACATCATTGTAAAGAAAACAACCATGAAAAACTTAAGAACTATGACCAATACACCTCCAGAAAAAATGGCAATGAAACATAATCCCTATTTCTTGGCGGAGAGGTGATGAACGAGAGATACAGACTAGCACATGCATTTTCAGACATTGTTAATATGCAGATTGGTTTTGTTTGACCATGCTTATTTCTTGTCAATCAAGAAATAGACATGTTCTTTGATAACTTGGCAACTTCAGAGCAAAGGTGTTGTAATAAAGATGACAAACAAAAGTTTACATAATATGGTTCAGAGTTTAGAAATGAGAGAGGCCAACAGTTTATAGAACTTGCATGAGCTTCATATCTGTAAATCTTGAATGATTCTTTCAAGAAAAAAGTTGGGAGGTTGTAGAAATGAAAAACACCAAATATCTTGGTGGATTGGTGATCATATCAGTTGTTCGTATGGCAGAGACTGCAACTCATCCATCCGGTGTGTCTCCTTTCTATATCTTCCTGTAAACTTGCCAGAGGTGTTCATCCAATGCTCTGATGGGCTTCCTCTAGATGTCCTGACATTGCACAGATAATACTCAACCACATGGGCTGCTCATTGGTTATCTTTCACTTTTTCTTATAAGCACCTAAAAACAGGGAAAGGCGTATAGTACAATGGAAAGCGTGATGGATTTGGGACCAAAGAGTTGGTCTCAGATCTCACCTCTGTCACATGCTATCTGTGTGACTCTGGGCAAGTCACCTAACCTTGCTGGGGTTTACTTTCTTCATCTGTTCAGTGGTATCCATCATCCTTTCCAGATCTATATCTATGATCCTTGGAACATCACAAAAAATGAAATTGATTATATTTTAACAGATGATAAATAACATGATGCTAACATGGAAGGCATTTCCAAATCAGCTATCTATGCACAATCAGGCCATTAATTTGGTAGAACAAAAATAAAAATATAAAACTAAAAGAATAAAACTAAGAAAAATAAAAGGCTTATTTCAAAAAGGGGAAGGGAATAAATTACTATATGCCAGGCACTGTGCTAAATTATTTTTATAAATATATCATTTGATCTTCACAATATTTCCCAGAATGGAAAATGAATGGAGGAATGACCATTGAAAGAGATTATAAACATTTCCTAAATAAGGCTAACCAATATAAACTAACTGTTAGAATGAAGGGATCTTTGGATATTTTGCCTTAACCATCAAACACTTGGTCTCTTTGTTACATGGAGATATATATGCATTTGGCCTGTTAACTTGTTTGGAAATTTTTATGGAGGAGCTGGAATATTTTGACCAGCTTTACCTCAAAAAAATTGCAAACATCACTAGGGAGGAAAACAAGTTTTAAGAAAACTTTGTGAGTACTTTTAGTCAAAGTCAACACAAGAACAATCAAGGATGAAATCAGTACAAGAACAACAGACAAAACATCTAAAAGCCCTTTAAAGATCTGTTTATCAAAGATTAAAAAGCATGTCAAGATGAGAATTTCAGCGTCACATACCATGATGCCTTGCTACATCATGGCAGTTAGGTGATATAAAGCCAGTCATCCACAGTCACATCTGTAAGACTGGAGTAATAATAGCACCTATCTAATGATGATCAGATGAGTTTATATGTGGGAATCATGTTGGAAACCCAAAAGTTTCTATCTATCTAAATGTTGGCTCTCATCATTATCGCATTTAGGCTATTATAATAGCACATCCTAGCTGAACAATATTAAGAACTGAAATGATATTGAGGGAAAAACAGACAAAAAGAGAAATTAGATTAGACCAAGTGTATTCAGAGAAGGTCTGTGCTGTAGGTGATTGCCAATATTGAGGACATTGAAGGAATAATTCTCAAGGTATCTGAAAATGTGGAGGCTACCAAATGGATGAGAGGAGAAAACTGCACCTTATTATTACAAAAAGTAACTAATATCATAAGTAAACTATTGACCCATATGTCTATTTTCCCATCTCTACAAAATTTTTATGAGAATAATTTTTGGGAATAATAAACATTTTGGGATATCTTTGATGAAGAAATGAGAAAGAACAGCTGGGCTTTTAAGAGTGATATTTTCTAAAAAAAAGAATGATATTTTACAAAAGACCCCATCTGAACAATGCAGCAGATGGAAACAGAAAAGTCAGAGCCCTATTGCCCTTATTATTTGTTGACTATTAAAATTTTCATTAATATTAATGCAAATTTCATTAAAATTAATAGTACAAAACTCTACATTAAAGGCATTCTTCCAACAAGGTAAGTCTCATACATATGTCAAAGTCATCCATGATTACTTGAAAAATGTGACAAAGATAATTTTGTTCAATGAGTCTTTCATTATTAATATCAAGCAAAGTACAAAATGGATATTGTATTCATCAAAGGTGTTTGTCCCTGTCATGGAGAATGTCCAGAATAGGAGCCAAATGGAAGAGGTGAAGTCCTACAGATATAGGTTGACATTGTAGGGGACAGAACTCAGGTCCTAGAGTCTGGAAAACATGAGTTCAAATCCAGCTTCAAACACTTACTAGCTACGTGTCTCTGAGCAAGTCACTTGACCT
This sequence comes from Petaurus breviceps papuanus, assembly GCF_028583685.1. Taxonomy (NCBI): domain Eukaryota; kingdom Metazoa; phylum Chordata; class Mammalia; order Diprotodontia; family Petauridae; genus Petaurus; species Petaurus breviceps. Next base: position 9,113,959 of record NW_027185777.1, on the reverse strand, counting down.
CATTTTTGTCTATCTTCATAAAATGGGAATAATAATTGCACTTACCCCAAAGAGTTGTCGTGAGGATCAAATGAGAAAATAATTGTAAACTGCTTAGCACAGGGCCTGGCATACAGTAGTTTTATTCCATCTCCCTTCTCCCATTTGTGGCTGGAATTGTCCAGATGGCACCAAGCACTGAAAACTGCAAAACCTCCTAAATCAAAGCCATGACCACTCTGAAAAGACCACTATCCACACAAGAACAAACAAGGCCTGAATGCCCAATGCTACGATGGGCAGTTGTATGGAAAGCCCATAGAGTTTGGTCTCATACCATTTTCTTAGTTACTGGCCCACTTCCTATATTTTGCTTTCTTTTCTAAGGTCTTTACCTTACTTTGTCAGTGGTAAGCAAAGACCTATTTCCTTAAATCTAGTCCAGTCTTTATCAGGAACTCCCAGCTTTTCTAACCCCATTCTCAGGCAGGTACAAGCATGTCTTTCATGTTTTTTTTTTAATGATTTATTGATGCTTCTTGTTTTACTCCAGCAGGTTTTGTAATAACTTCCCCCAGCCCCACTGAACCCTCCCTTATAAGAACCATGATTAAGCCAAAACCAATGTATACAAGTACCACACCTGATGCTGTATACATACTATTTCAGACCCATAGGCCTCTGTTGCTTAATTGAGAGAAGTATACTTTGGAATTCGTTTTTTGCACTAAATCTCCATTTTTCATCTTTTAGTATTTTTTTTGCATCAACAATAGTATCAATAATAATTATAGTAACAATATAATAAAACTGACAATATTATTGATATAATAATTTTATACCAATAACACTAATTTATATTAATAATGATCATCATGATGATAATAGGTCACATTTATATAGGGCCTACTATGTGCCACATACAACTAGTATCACATTTGATTCTTACAACAAAATCCTGGGGGGTAAGTGCTGTTGCTATCCCCATTTTACAGATGAAAAAATTGAGGCAAACAGTTTAAGTGACTTGCCTAGGCCCACATATGGAGAAATGAGGCCCAATTTGAACTCAGGTCTTTCTGACTCTGGGCCTGGTACTCTACCCATTCACCAACCTAGCTGCCCATATCATTGAGGTCATTGTGATTCTATAACTTTTGATTTGCATTAGTTCATACAATTTTTTAGGTATGCCTTGAAAAACTTCTTAATTTTGTGTATGTATTAATTAGGGTACTATGATTATATCTAAAGCAGCTTTTAATATGAACTTATGAGCAATAGGAATAATAACATCTAAAATTTTAATGTTTACAAAGTGCTTTCTCTCTGTTACTTCATTTGCTCTTCTCTGGGACGTGGGTGCTATTATACTTAAATCCATTTTATAGCTGAGGCTGAGACACGTGAAGTGATTTTCCCAGGGTCTCCCAGATAGTAACTGGATGAGGCAAGATTTCTATTCCTGTCTCCCTAACTCCAGGCCAAGCATGCAATGGAAATCAAAAGCAGAGCCCCCATAGTTGAGTTGGAAGATGGTTTCTCTCATTAATGTATTTTTTCTGGCCCCAAACTAATAAATGACTAAAAATTTCCAGCTAATTGATGAGGACAATTGCAAGATCAAAAGTAATGCTGCCACGTGGATTATTAAGACTTTATAAAAATGAAAATCTTGCAGAGTTTATCTGTAACACATTACAATGCCATAAATCACACTTGACAAAATAAATGAGCAATAAAGTTTTGTGTTATGTCTCCTCAATCATTTTTCACGGTTTTTTCCACTCTTTCATTCTCTATATTTAGAAATCCATGATGGAATTTCCAAACCTTTTTAATTAGCATCAGGATTCTGATCTAAAGATGACAGTGGGGTCAGGCCAGCTCTCTAGACCTTCTGAGGCTTCCATCTTGAAGAGCCAGTATGTGCCTGAAGTCTTTAATAATGATGGCTCAAGCATAAGACTTTAACAGGATAAATATTTTCTAATCATATAAGAAGTCAAAATAGGAAGAAATTAAGTTTCTTTTGTGAGAGAGGACCATTTACCTAAGGGGGAAAAATCCCCAGAGATTCTTCCTAGCTGGAGGCAGCTAGGTAACACAATAGACAGATAAAGCACTGGGCCTGTAGTCAGGGAGATATTAGTTCAAATGTAGCCTTAGAATCTTACTAGCTGGATAACCCTGGGCAAACCTTTGTCCACCTCAGTTTCTTCAACTGTAAAATGGAAATAATAATAGCACCTACCTCCCAGTGTTGTTGGGATGATCATTTGAGTGGCTACTTGTAAAGTGGTTTCCATAGCACCTAGTATACAGTAGGTGCTTGATAAAATGCTTCTTTCCTTCCTTCAGTATTGGTTTCATTTTTTATTCCTTAAAGAATTTATAGTATTGTGAAATCAGGATATGTGTGGCAAGTTCAAAAATTTGGTCACACAAATTTCAGTGATGTTAAGCTTATACCATTAAAAAAATCATACCACCATGTTGATTTATTTCAAAAGAATGGCAGGTAAGAAAACTGAGCACAATACAAAGTGATGATTAACAGGATAAATGTTATGATGGGTTACAAAGTGATGATTAACAGGATAAATGGGTTCAAATAAGCAACTTTGCATGATTATAAGATAGTAGTTGCTATGAAAAAGATCTTTGAGTATTGGGGGCTGTGAGCTCAATATAATTCAACAGTGTGACACCCCCTCCCACAAATAAGCTAATATGATTTTAAACTACAACAAGAAAAGGATGATGATACAGAGAATGAAGAAAGTAATAATCATGCGGCAGACTCTCTTGGTTAGACCACATCTAGACTATGGTGTTCAGTTCTGGATGTCATACTGATGAGTTAGAGAACAAAAATCTTGGGGAAGGTACCTATGATGGTGAAAGGCATTGACATCAGACTGAGAAGGATTAGCTGAAGAAATATTTAAGGGATATTTAGCCTGGAAAAGAAAATCCTTGGAGGAGGGAAGGGAGTCACGATAGTTTTCATTAAGCATTTGATGGATTGTCATGGGGAAGAGGGATCAGACTCTTTCTGCTTAGACCCAGAGTGTAGATCAAGGAACAATGGGTGGAAGGTTCAGAAAGGCAGATCTAAAAAGTAAGAGAAACATTAAGGAAAAAGGAGTTGCAGTAATCAATCTATGCAGGGAGGCAAAAGACAAGTGAATACCAGGGAAAGGCATCCAGGTCTACCCCAGGATGAGTAATCTGGTGGATGTTCTTTCCTTTACTGTAAATTTCCAGGCTATTAAAATTCTGAGACAACCCAGGCAAAGATTATCACTTGCACAATTAAGGATTATTGCTATTGAAAAGATTTCCATGTTTGAAAAACACAGCAGGCAGCCCTGACAGCAGGAGAGAAATAAGCAGACCTTAATAGAGAGAACTTGGAGTTCATCTATAATTGTTTGGGATTTCGACAGACATGAACAGTAGGGAATACCTGAAGGTACATGACACGACCATTGTTCTGAGTTGTCTAAGTCGGAGACAATAGATAAGTGAATTAATTTGAAAAACTTGCTTTTGGTGTGGCCCTAGACAAAGAAAACCTGACAAAGGCTGCTCTGTGAGATTTTTTTCTTTATATAAAGAACAAGTATTCCATAGAAAGGAATGTTCATTATATACTCAGTGTTAAGGTAATATTTGTCTTTGAAAGGCAGGATGTTCAATAATTTTAAAATGGCTACATTGAACTTTAAACAACAAAGAATAAGATGCAGATAAATGTCCTGCTGGGGAGAGTTAATGGAAGAGGAAAAGAAAACCCTCCATTCACTAAATTAGAAGGCATTTTTATAATCTTGCAAAAGCAGACATAGAGGATAGAATTCCTTATATTTTAAAATGGAGAACACAATTTCACTGAGACTGTATGCATAGAGGATTTCTCAGGGATTAATGCCTATACTATTTCTAGAATTATCTTTTAGCATTTCCTTTTATTATAATTACTTCCAGCGGTGTGCAAGAATATCTTATTTTCACGTGACGAATCTATATTAGAGAGTGATATTGAAATACTTCTTTGCTCCACACTGGGCTAAAGTGGTTAGCAGACCCCTACCTAGAGCAGAATGATCAAAGTTTTGCCCCAGGGCATTAATAGGTAAAGGGCATCTAGAGTACTGAAGTCCTTGAGCAGGAAGGAAACAATTGTACTTAGCACCTAATTAGCAAGAATAATTAGCTAAAAAGAAAGCCACCAGCAGAACCCTCAATTGGATTTATTTTACAAAAAAAGAGAGAGAGAGACTTGAAGGACATATTGTACTGCTTGCCTTGGGCACAAAAATTTCAAGTTCTGTCTCTGCTGGTTGGTTTTGTTGTCCTCATATAATTTCAGTAAAACAGGGGGAAAGAGGAAGAAATATACTACAAACAGTATTTTTTGAGACAAAGCAATAAGTATATTTTGTCGATTATAAGGTCATCTTCTTTTCACTGGGCATTTGGGAATTAAAGTCCTTGGAAACCTCATCACAGTGGAGAAGTGATTCTAGGTTCTGGAAACTTATGATTTAAAAGCCTGGTCTTAACAAATAGGAGAGGCTCCAAGCTTGGACCTGGTGAGGATCTGTAACTCTTGTCTGAGAATCAGCCTTTCTGGAGAACCTTTTCACCAGGCTGGCCCATAGAGTAATGGATTTTTCCACCAGAGCAACTCTTTTTTTTGGAGGAGGGAGACAAGGCAATTGGGGTTAAGTGACTTGCCCAAGGTCACAAGGCTAGTAAGTATCAAGTGTCTGAGACTGAATTTGAACTCAGGTCTTCCTGACTCCAGGGCTGATGCTCTATTCAGTGAGACCTCACTGCCCCCTAGAGCAACTCTTTAAAATAATGTTATTTACTTTTTTTCTGAACTTAAGAAATGAAACAAGCATTTCCATAACATAGCAGAATAGAAAAAAAAAGATGATTGTACATGAAACTGCAAATCTATTGTGCACAACTTGCTATTCCTTTTGAATATGTAATAAAGTTATCATGTAACTTTCTTTTTCTTCATCTTCTCTTCCCTTCCTCCTGCCCTAGAGATGGCTACCATTAGACAAAAATATGTATATATGTGTATATATGTAATACACACACATACACACATATATACAAAACCACCCTACACACATTTCTAACAGTTTTTTTCCTCTGGATGCAGAAAGTATAGTCCTTCATATGGCCTTTGTAGTTAAATTGGGTGTTTATAATAGTAAAAATGGTTTAGTCACTCAGTCATCCTTAAAACAATATTGCTGTTACTGTATGCAATGCCCTCTTGGTTCTGCTGATTTTACTTTTCGTTATTTTGTGCAAGTCCATTCATGTTTTTCTAAGATCAAGCTCATCATTTCTAATAGCACAGTAGTATCCCGTCACATACACCACAACTTGTCCAGTCATTCCCTAACTGATGGGCAATTTCCAATTCTTTGCCACTACAAAGAGAACTGCTATAGAGGTTTTAGGACATTTAGGCTCTTTTCCTTCTTCCCTACTCACTGTGAAAAAACAGAAAAACAACAACTCTTGAAAGACTATGAATGAATGAATGGCTAAGTTAAAGACCAGACAAATACACTGGCTGACACTTACATCGCACTCTAAGGTTTGCAAAGCTCTTCCCCTAGACTATCTCCTTTGATCTTCACAAAAATCTTGGGAGGGAGGTGCTATTATTATTCCCATTTTTCAGATGAGGAAACTGAGTCTGAGGGAGGTGAAGTGATTTGCCCAGAGCAAGTCAGTTAGCTACCCAGCCAGCTGAGTATTTGCTAAGCACCTACCAAGTCTGAGGAACAGAGCTCACTGATTGAGACATCAAGAAAGGTTAAAAGCACCTCCTGCTCTTAAGGAGCTCCCAGCCTAACTCTTCTGGGTCCAGAATTAAGCACGGGTCTTCCTTATACCAGCACAGAGCCCTAGTCACTACACCATACTGCCTAATGAAGTACTTATAATGAGTTAGGCACTGTTCTAAGTGCATGCAACCTCCAAGATAAGAGCTGGGATGTCCATTTATAGAGGCTTGCATGGATAAAACTGCAGATGGTGAAATATCTATGTAAATGTTCCTAAAATTGAGGAAAGTCAGGCTTTCTTGAGCCACCTACTGACTCAATGTGGCCAATTTCCACAACATGGTCAGAGCTACTCAGAAGAGACAAGTCGGAGCTAAGTGGTTTTCCACTTTGAACAAGGCACAAACATTGTACATCACCCCAAAAGTCACCAGGAAAATATCTCGCTGCCTTCTGGTGTTGTGAATAGACTAAGAGTGAGACTGAGACCTGGGTACAAGGTAAACTCAGTGTGGATTTATTGATCAAGCACATGACTGCCTGGAGTATACACTCAAATCAGGCAGCCCTGAATTGGGGTACATACAGTGCTTATAAAGGCAAAAACTACAATTGGGGAGGGGAGCTAGCATATGCAATGACGTACAGGAGCCAAGAACAGCCATTGGTTAGATCTCTAGCTCAGGGCTAATTTGGGAAAATGGCATAAGGGTACAAGGGTGGAAGCTTCTTTGTGACAGGGGTCCCTCCTAGTACAGGGTAGAGGGTACAGGGTGAAGGGCAGAGGGGGAGTGGAATTCCCCAGAACAGGCTGGGGTTATAGAACAGGCCAGGGTCATGTTCTGGGTGTAGGATGTGGGGGACCCTGCTTGGTCAGCATTCTGGGTAGGGACCTTACTTGGTCAGCATTCCAGAACAGGGTGGTTTCTTACATGAGATAGACTTGCCCCATGATCTTTGTATAGACTTGTACCATGATCCTTGTACAAAATGCTGCTTCAAGGCTTACTGATTTAGGGAAGTACTAACTCAAGGAAAGATAAGGAAGCAGGGGACTATGCCTTGGGTGATTCACTTTTACCCAGGACTATGCCTTTAAGCTGTTACAAGCTGTTACACAGTTTAGGATAGAGTTAAAGACAAATATAAAGGGGCTTAATGGTGGGCTCCAAATCAGGTAGCATATGATTTAGGTTAGGGTACAACACTGGAATGAACCAACTGAGTTCATTCATATCAAGAGATAGAGCCAACAGGATGGAGGACACCATGGCTACCAAGGTGTGACCTCAGACTTCAGGAGTTATTGGCTAGAGGGGAATAGAGATATGGGATGCTTCCAAAAGGGAAGGCACTCTCCTTCATCTACTGGCTGGTCACCATAGGCTGCCCCTACCAATCCACAGAAATATTTACACTTCCCCCCGAGCTCTCAACGGTGAAACCACAACAGTGATGGGTCAGGCTGTCCATGACCTGCAGAGGAGAGTGGAAAAGTTACCTACCAAAGAAAACTCTGAGTCAATTAGCATTTGGGCTCCATTAAAGGAATTCTATGGAGACAAGTGCTCCTATTCTATTTTAGTGATGAACAGATCACAATGCTGGGTGAGCAACAGACCGTTAAAAGCTGAGCGTAAGTACATATAGTTTACTGCTATAATCAAATGAAACTTACAACAAAGTTAATGTGATATATATTCATGATATGGATAATTGTTGTTTTGCTTCACGGTAATTAATCTTTAAATGGTAAGCAACTCTTATATATCAGAGTAATTAGGCTATGGCATCCATGAGGGGAAAGAACTTTGAGTTTGAGTCAGGAGATGTGGAATCAAGGTTCAACAATCTCTGCTAACCTAATGTATGTCAAAACTCTATAAGCTCTAAGCTTCTTCTTCCATAAAATGCGAATAATAATATTCATCCTACTGTGTAGAAAGCACTCTGGAAAATCATAAAGCATTACATAAATATCAGCTATTATTGTGACTGTTTTTCATCCAAATGACTTTTTTCCCCCGTTTTTAAAAAGTCTCATAACAGTTTTCTTCTCTTAATAATCAACATCATTGTCATTGGTTTTATTTGGTGTATGGCTCATTGAAGGTAGCTAGATGGTGCAGTGGACAGAACGCTAGGCCTGGAGTTGGGAAGATGAGTCTTTCTAAGTTCAAATCTGGCTTCAGACACTTACTACCCATGTGACTCTGAGAAAGTCACTTAATCCAGTTTGCCTCAGTTTCCTCATTGGTAAAATGAGTTGGAGAAAGAAATGGAAAACCATTTCAATATCTTTGCCAAGAAAATCCCAAATGGGGTCAGGAAGAGTCAGACACAACTGAAAATGACTGAATAATATTAATGCCTCATTGAAGAGAGACGGCCAATGTGCCAAATGAATAGATAGTTGTCCTTGAAGCCAAAAAGACCTGGGTTCAATCTCATATCGGACACACATGGTTGACGTGACCCTGGGCAAGTCACTTCATCTCTTAGTGACATGTGCAACTCTCTAAGACTCTAAGTTACAGAGAAAGTAATACTCTAGATTGATAGAGGGAACTCCTCATCTGGGAGCTCCTTATACCAATGAAATCACAGGCTCCATCCCTATCACAATCATCACAACCACACACATTAACAAGATCATTCAACTTTAATCCCCAAACAGTAAGAATTCATTTTCCTTTGACTGATGTAATTCTCAGTTTGGTCCTTTTATGATCCAGGGCTGAAGTTATCCTTTCTCTGTCCTTGTGGTTCCATCTCCCCAGCTCTATCCCATGTCACCTACTCCTTCCTCAACATCCTCATGCTCCTGAAGGGTTTCTTGGACACTTCTTCCAAGTGTCCAAGATACAAGATGTTAGAGGGATTAAGGTGACAGAAACTTTGGGCCACAGAAAGCCCACTATGCCATGTAGGGACAACTAGGTATGCACTAGATAGAGTATCAGGCTTAGAGTCAGAGGACTTGAATTCAAATCTAGCCCCAGACACTTACTAGCTATGTGACCCTGGGCAAGTCACTTAACCCTGTTTGTCTCATTTTCCTCATCTGTAAAGTAAGCTGGAGAAGGAAATGATAAACCACTTTTGACAAATAAAAAACCCCAAGAGACAAAGTTTCTGGATAATAAATCAATTTATTAATTAGGCTAGCTAATAATTAATAAATTTATTCTCAAACCCTTGGAGAGTCTGAAAGCTTTATATACTTTTTTTTTTCTTAAAGGGAATGCTCCTGAGAAATGAAAACCAACCCTGACTGGTTGACATTTAATAAGAAGTGGGGTTAGAAGTCTTCAGGTCCTCCTGCTGAGAATGTGGCTTGATCATGAGACTCAGCTACCTTCAGCAATCTGGACAGAGGAATCTGTCTACATCCAGACCACAATGGTTAGTTTTTACTTTCATGATCTGGGTCACACTAAACTCTAATGGAGTGGTACAAGAACAGGGAGTTCTTTTCCCAGGGTAACAACTCTCCCAGACTGGATTCTAAATTCTATACTCTAAACAGAGGTTAGGTCTCCTAGTTGGGGGGGCCCATGAAGAGCAGGTTCCTTGAGACTAGAGGTGATTTCAATCAGTCATGTCGTTCAGAGACTGATATGAGCTGGGCCTTAATGAGGAAACAGGAGAAAAAAACAAATCCCAATTTAATAATTGGTTATTAATATAATAGTAAAATAATTTCTCTCATACTCTAGTATCTTTGCAGAGAAAACCCCAACATCCTGAAATCTAGCTATGATCTCTTCTAGGTTAAAAACCCCTGCACTAAATAAATGATAGTACTTGTTATATTAAGAGGAAACAATGGATTTTATTTTTTTAAAGTCAGGAGTGATGTCTTTCAGGATCTCTCACAAGGTTTAATTGTTTTTTCTTTTTCTAGGGTCAGTATCTTACACAGGTGGGGCAACATGTTCTTTCCCCATGGATTAAATCAATTAAATAGGTATCTAGCACAGAAATGTACTTGCCTATAACAGTACCCTCAGCCTAAATTCAATGATCCTGAGATAATCATCCACACCATGGACTGCAGTTGGTAAAGAAAAGGTCTCCACTGTTACTTGGCATTAAAACACCTGCATTCTTCTCTATGGGTATTTGAAAATTGATTAATTTGTCTTTGCTTCGTTTTACACTAAGTTCTTTTCGTTTTCAGGTTAATTCTTCCAGCCAGTAGTTCCATATTAGCTTCTGTCTAATGCATTTGGGTTGGAAGGCAGGATAGTAAAGGTTATTATAGGTCTAGCGTGAACTGGCTTAGATTTCCTAGGGTTTATTTAATGATAACACGCAGACACTCATCCCCAATTCATTTCTCTTGTTTCAAAAGGTTTCTCAACTTATGCAAACCTGCAAAAGAAAGACATGAATATGACAGCAAGTTGTGATGTTTTTAGGCAAGAGTGGAACATTAACAGTATACTGAACAAATGGTTAGCTTGTCCGCTGGCATGGACATAAGGCCATATTTTAAAGCAATATTCCCTGATCTTGTGCCTGTAAAACCCACCTTAATGAGGGCAGATCAAGTAATTTGCTGACAGAGCTCCCAATTTGGTACTACAAATGTGGATTTTGTGATGGAAAAATTTTATGAGTAAAATTAGAAACCATTAGAAGGGAACATTTAGATCCAAATGACTTCAGTTAACCAAGGCTCAAAATGTCTTTGTAGATCAAAATCATTACCATAAATTGCACTCAGAAGCAAATGGGGAGCCAGTTCAGACTGTAACACGGTCGTTCATGCTTCTGGGAGCCAATGAGGACTAGATACTGTTGTATCCTGGACCAGCTGACATCTGAACAGTCTCTAGGGACAGTGGCAAGTAAAGTATATTTACACACAGACTCTGGAAAGGAGGCCTGGACTACTGTGCTGCCTGCCTCATAAGGGTCACTGCAATAGCCAGTAGCAAAATTCATACTTTCTGGGTGAGAGTTTGAAAAAAGAAATAGGATATAATGAGATTTTTAAAAAAAAGTTTTCTTTCTAGGGTGATCTGAATAATTGCCTCAATTATTTTCATTTTTTGCTTTTTGGAGGGGGAAAGCTAGGCAATTGGGGTTAAGTGACTTGCCCAAGGTCACATGACTAGTAAGTATTAACTGTCTGAGGCCAGATTTGAACTCAGGTCCTCCTGACTCTAGGGCCGATGCTCTATTCACTGCACCACCTAGCCGCCCTTCAATTATTTTTATTAACTCTGAAAATCTGACCTTGCTATGAGCCTTTACAGTCTAGGGAGATGGAGAACAGTGCCTGGCACTTAGTAGGTGCTTAATAAATGTTTATTAAATTGAACTGAACTCCAGACAACTGAAAAATATCTTGTTTAATGAAAGACTGTCTTCATCATCTTCGAGTACATTCAGCTGAAGCAGGTTATTTTAGAAGCCAGGGAAATAAGTTTTCAACAAATTAAGAATCTCTATGGAGAACCCAAGAGAATATGCTATTATGGCTTCTCCTAAGATATCTTGAAGTTTTGCATGACATCTCAGAGAAAAGACTTTGTGGGTCTACATATCTAAAAGGAGTTTTACATGCCCCATCACCTAATATGGAGGCACTTTGGCGAGAAGAATTGTACTTGCCTACCACGTGGGTGGCAATAGCCTCTTTCTATTGGCTGCAAAGCCAGAACAGGTTGGGTCATTAAAATTATGAGATTACAGAGAACAAGGTGTAGTGGCAAGCACCCCAGCATCCCCAGGGTGCCTGCCAACACAGGTTCTTAGATCTGCTTTTCTAAAGTAAAGCAACTCAAAATGGGTTAACAAGCTTAATTTAGTCAATCAAACATATATCGTTTACCTAGTTCAGGGGAAAAAGGTCAGCACCCCGAACTTCAGAGTATATAGACAGAAGTTACAAAGCAGAAGTTACAAGAAAACAGAAAAACATGTCAAGCAGACAGGCTTCCAAACTGTCCAACCATTACATCCATACCAAATTACAGTTACTAGAGAGAGAAGCATCAACATCTGGGTTTTCTAAGCTGGGGGACTCTCAACGGCTGCCCAGAGTCTCATCTGGTCAAATCACACAGCACTTCTCAAAATGAGTCCCAAAGCAAAGCCTCACATCAGCGATTTATATAGCCTTCTCCTGGCTCAGAGAATGTAACAACCCTCTTGACCCACTGACCAACCACACAGCATTAAGGTGTGGGCATTCCTGAAAACCAAGCCTCCTGTCACAGGCTCCATGTGACCACATTCAATCTATTAGGGGGCAGAGTATATTTTCAAATCAAGGCAGGTTCTCAAAGTCTCTAAAGCCTATCAAAGGGCCTAGGGGCAGGAAAGATCTTTAAATTTGCATTTCCATTACACAAGACAGTCAAGGTCTGGTTCACCTTCAGCTTGGGTACCATGAACTGACTTGTCCTTTTAGGCCCCATGGCCCTGTGAAATGGGCTTAGGGTTTTGATATGGCCTATTTAATTTCTCTTTTTCAGTTCTAAGTGCAGGCAGTAAAGTGGAGCTTGAGCCAGGGTGGCCTGAGAGCCAGAATTCCATGCTAGATATTGGTGCCAGGCTAGCAAGAAAGACTTGAGAAGCCAGGATGCTTGGGACTCCAGCTGGAGGAAGGCTTTGAACCTAGAATTTGTTGGGATTGTGGTATTTAGCAACTGAGCTAAACTGCCAACCTCATTCCCTTCCTCTCCTCAGAGAGTAGGGTGGTAGAGGGGGGTGTGTATTATAGTCCCAGGTCTTGGGGAGATGGTTATTATGTGTGCTTGTCTATTCCTTCAAAGTAAATACTCCTTTATAAAAGGTAAAGTGGTTAAATGGAATTAAGCTTCAGGGGATTCCAACAACTGGGGGAACAAGTTTGATGGGGTCTGAAGCCTACAGCAGAGAGATTGATGCACCCCAAACTTCCTTAAGGCTTAGAGAACCCTGAGGGAGGGATTAAATATGAAATGTCTAGCCTTCAGGCAGTGTGGGCCAGGGTAGCCACAGGTACACATTCAGTTAGTTTAGGAGAAAGAAAAGCAAAGCATCTTTATAATGGAGAAAGGTGAACTAGAAGACTCTGGTGCCATCCTCTCCTCCAAAGTGACTCTGAACTATTCCAACTTCCCAGTCAACTCCAATGTGAAGAGACAATGGACAAGCAACAATACCGAACAACGCCTCTGGAACTCTTATTCAGGCCAGTATCTTCTCGCTTGTAAGCTGTAGCTGCATATTAGAGGCAGCAGGGTCTCAATGAATCCATTCTGTTCATTAAAGAAAAGCATCTGAAGGTTTCTTCTCATCCTCACCTAGCTGGATGCTGGCAACTCACAGTTGGACTATGTAGTTAATGGTTTTTGGCTCAGGGCAAAAGAAGCATGTGTGATCAAATGTGTATGGCTCCAAGTGGGTATTCCAGAGCCAGAATAATCACATTCCAACTGCACTCAGTATTGGAAAAGAACTACAGGGTAGTTAATTTTAAAGTCATCTTTTTAAAAGTCTTTTTTATTTTATATTATACATATAAATATATAAAATATACACACACACATATATGCAAATATATATTAAACTTTATTTGCTGTTAGTTTAAAACATTCAGTACCACAAGTTTTTGAGTTCCAAATTTTCTGCCCCCCTCCCCATGCCCCCACAGCAGCATGCAATCTGATATAGGTTCTACATTTAACATTACATTAAACATTAGTCAAGTTGTAAAGAAGAATTATAGCCAATGGAATGAATAACAAGAAAGAAGAAACAAAACAAAACAAAATGGAAGAGAGAGTAAGTAGTTTGCGTCAATCTGCATTCAGACTCCATAATTCTTTCTCTGGATGTGGATAGCATTTTCCATCATGAGTACTTTGGAGTTGTCTTATAACCTTGCAGTGCTGAGGGGAGCCCAGTCTATCAAAGTCAGTTGTCACAGATACAATGTGTCTGTAATTGTGTACGATGTTCTCCTGGTTCTGCTCCCTTCACTCAGCATCAGTTTATATAAGTCTCTCCAGGTTATTATGAAGTCTGTCTGCTCCTCATTTCTTATAGCACAATAGTATTCCATTACATTCATATACCACAACTTGTTCAGCCATTTCCCAATTGATGGGTATCCCCTTGATTTCCAATTCTTTGCCACCACAAAAAGAGTTGCTATAAGTATTTTTACACATGTGGGCTGTTTTTCCATTTGTATGATCTCTTTGGGATACAGCCCTAAAAGTGGTATTGCTGGGTCAAAGGGTATGCACATTTTCATAACCCTTTGAGCATAGTTCCAAATTGCTCTCCAGAATGGTTGGATCAGTTCACAATTCTACCAACAATGCATTAGTGTTCCAATTTTTCCACATATTTTCCAGCATTAATCATTTTCCTGTTCTGTCATGTTAGCCAATCTGACCAGTGAGATATGGTACCTAAGAGTTGTTTTGATTTGCATTTCTCTGAGCAATAGTGATTTAGAGCATTTTCTCATATGCTTATAGATATCTTTAATTTCTTCCTCTGGAAACTGCCTGTTCATATCCTTTGACCATTTATCAGTTGGGGAATGAATTGTATTCTTATGAATTTGACTTGGTTCTCTGTATGTTTTAGAAATGAGGCCTTTATCAGAGACACTGGTTGTAAAAATTCTTTGCCAATTTTCTGCTTCCCTTCTAATCTTGGTTACATTGGCTTTGTACAAAAACTTTTTAATTTAATGTAATAAAAATTATCCATTTTGCATTTCATAATGTTCTCTATCTCTTGTTTGGTCATAAATTCTTCCCTTCTCCATAAATCTGACAGGTGAACTATTCCTTGTTCTCCCAGATTGCTTATAGTATTAGCCCTTATATCTAAATTGTGAACCCATTTAGACTTTATTTTGGTATATGGTATAAGGTATTGGTCTATGCCCAGTTTCTGCCATACTATTTTCCAATTTTCCCAGCAGTTTTTGTCAAACAGTGAGTTCTTATCCCAATAAAATCATCTTTGACTTTTTTTTCCCCTCACCCCCATATCCAATCTGGGCTCAACTCATGTCAATTCTACTTCTGTGATATACTCTCCTTCCTGTCCTGTTGCTGACTTCATGGACTTAAAAACTATGTTATCTCTACTGCTGGCTCATCCTGGGACCATCCTCAGCACCTGGAGCCTCTTTGCTCTAGAATAACCTACTACTCCTGAGGCCTGCTCACTCTGAATATTCCTCCTTGAGTCCTATGCTGCTAATCCCATTGGAGAGTGCCTTTTGGTTACCTTCATCTTGCTAAAGGCCCAGGCTGGCCGACATCCATTCTTTTCTGGTTCTGTTCCTTACTCTTTGGACTTCAAAACCCTGTCCCCTGCTCAGAGTACCTTCTTCACCACTGGTTTTTCAGTTCCTTTTGTGGATTGTCTTTCCATGTTAGAATGTAAGCCCTTTGAAGGCAGGGCTCTCTTTTCCTTGTATATTTGTATCCTCAGTCCTTGGTATGGTGCCTGGGACATAGTAAGTACTTAATAGATCCTTGTTTTCTTTTTTTTTTCTCCCACACCTATCCTTTCCATTACTCCCCTTTCCTCACTATATCTCATCACAGAGATAAAGCACTGGGCCTTGAGTCATGAAGATTCATCTTCCTGACTTCAAATCTGGCCTCAGATACTTTACTAGCTGTGTGACCCTAGGCAAGTCACTTAATCTTTTTGCCTCAGTTTTCTCATCTATAAAATGAGCAGGAGAAGGAAATGGCAAACCACTGTAGTATCCTTATGAAGAAAATCCCAAATGGGATCACAAAGAATTAGACACGACTGAAAACAACACATCAATAGTCTCATCTGAACCATTTCAATATCCTTCTGTTTAGACTTTTTATCTTCAGGCCCTCTCTCTCATCTTCCATTTACTCTACACATGGTTAACTGAGTAATCTTCCTAATATATAGGGCTGATCATTTGAGCCCACATGTTCAAAATCCTTCAATGACTCTCTCAAGCCCACCAAATGCCAAATTTAAATCCCTTCCAAATCTGGATTCAGATTACAATTAGAACCTTATTTCACATAAATCTCCTTCATTTACTCTCCATTTTTCTTCCAGAAAGGATTCCTGGAAATTCCCTGCCTTCATGCATTTCCTTATCCTTATGCTTGAGAGAATGAGAGCTGTGTAAAAATAACTAGTTAAATCAGATCTTAAAAAGATAGCCCAAGACAGATAGCAAAGCAAGAAGACCAGTGTGGAAAGAAGGAAGGGAGGCAACATGTGGAAAAGTAAGTTGGGGCCAGGTTGTAAAGGGCTTTAAAAGATAAGCAGAGAAGCCTACATTTGATTCTAGATGCAATAGAGAATTTATAGAGCAGAGAAGTGACATGATCATATCTGTACTTTAACAAAATCACTTTGATAGCTGTGTAGATGACAGTTTATAGTAGACCTATTAAATATCTATTTAATGGTGTGGGTTGGACTTGATGGCTTCTAAGTTTCCTTCTGGCTCTAAACATAGGACCTTATGTTCTTTTTTTTTTAACTTTCTGTACATTTTTTATTTAATATATTATTTTCCCCCAATTACATATAAAACAATTTCAACATTTTTTTTCAAATTTTGAGTTTGAATTCTCTCTCTCCTTACTCTCCTCCCCATTGAGAAAGCAAGCAATTTGATATATGCTATATATGTGTAGTCATGCAAAATACATTTCCATGTAAGTGATGCTGTGAAAGAAAATACAGACAAAAAAAACCTACAAGAAAAATAAAGAAAAAGTATGCTTTGATCTACATTCAGACTCCATCAGTTCTTTCTCTGAAGAAAGATTGCGTTTTTCATTATAAGTCCTTCAGAATTGTCTTGGATCACTGTATTTCTGAGAATAGTTAAGTTATTCATAGTTGATCATCATGCAATATTACTGTTACTATATACAGTGTTCTCTAGTTTCTGCTCATTTCACTTTGCATCAGTTCATATGTCTTCCCAGGTTTTTCTGAGAGCATTCTGCTTGTCATTTTTTATAGCACAATAGTATTCCATCAGAATTAAGATCCATCTGAAAGAGAGACTGAAACCCAAGATAAGTGAAGAGATGAAAGAAGAGAAACTAGCTACTTTCAATGTATACAAAGTAGCAGGCCCAGGTCAACTACTAGGCAGTGAAAAAAAACTTGTAGGTGTGATGGCTGAATTACTTACTGTAGACTATCTCTAAAAATGTGGGCTATGAGAGAAGTGCTATGATACTGGAAAAAGGAAAATGTTTGATCTTTCAAAAGGAGAAAGTATATTCTTTAAACTTTAGATCAGTGAGCTTTACATTGATTCTTAGCAAAAGTCATAGAACACAGTACTGTACCACCTACTCAGGCTATACAGTAGGTTCTTAACACACGTTTGTTGATTGATTTGATCAGATAGAGCCATATCATATCTGGAGTAAAGTGTACATGTGTTTCATCTTAGAAAGGACATTAGCAAAAAAAAAAAGACAATAATTAAGACAGTGAGGGGACAAGAAACAATGCCATTCTTCAATTGAAGAAAGGGGTATGTACACCCTAGAGAAAATGAAACTGATTACTTTATACTTGTACTTTCTTCATTCATTCACATACTTGTGAATATATGCAATATATATCTATATCTATATAACTACATTAATATTAAAATTAGCCTTAGCTCCCTTAGCAAATATGAGATATTTGATATAGAGAATTAGTACTGAAATCACACCAGATGGTGGGAGATGTAAATCTAGGTCTTTTATAGCTAAATCACAGAGCACATATTTAAGAGTTGACTGTTTAAAAAAAATTAACATTGCCCCTGGTTTGCATTATCTGTTTCTCAGTTTGCTTGCATAGGTACAGATCAATAATACAATGTTAACCATATTCTGTTTTTCTCATTCCCCAGAGCAAAAGCAAAAGCAAAACCATTAAAATCCTATAGATATTTCCCCTTAACAGTCAAATTTAAAGTGTCATAGTCACCATCTTCAGGCTAATCAAATTGCAGCCATCCCCTATGTTGTGATTATAAACAAGTTGAAACTTGTTCACAAAAAATATATAATTCAAATATAGTTCAAATACAATTTTCATGTTGAGATTAGTATTTTTTTTAATTAGTCGCCAATATAACTTGAGCTATTGGTGATATAGAGCATGATACAAAGCATTGGACAAATTAGGAAAGACTCACAACCATAGCTAGGGTGGGTGATGGGGAATTTAATCTAGGATGCTGACATTCAGAGGGCATGAGTCTTCCCCAATGGCAACCTGAAAGCTATTGCCTTGTAATTTGTACCTTGATGTTGTTGTGGTTGAGTAGTTGAAGTTGTGTCTGACTTTCCATGACCTCATTTAGGGTTTTCTTGGCAAAGATACTGAAGTGGTTTGCCATTTCCTTCTCTAGCTCATTCTACAGATGAGGAAACGGAGGCAAATAAGGTTAAGTGACTTTCCCAGGCACACAGCTAGTGTCTGCATGAATTTGAATTCACAAAGATGAGTCTTCCTGATTCCAAGCCCCTTACTCTCTATCCACTGCCTCCTAGTTGCCCTACTTTGTACCTCACATTTCTCCATTGGATTTCGCTGTGTGATATGATAGTTTTCCCTTATCTGTCCTCAGGCTGCTAACCCCAGCATTGCTTCACCATTTTGTCTGTCTCCTAGGAACCACATTCTCCCCAATTGCCTGAAGGGTGTCTGGCTGAATTGGCTGAAGGAGAGCAGTCTATAAAGCCAAGCACGAGCAGCTTTCCAGAGGACTGCTGCTGTGAACAGCTTTCAAGGTTCTGATTACATAGTATAACAAACTCTCAGTTCAATAACCAATCAGAGCAAAACATTCACAGAAAATCAAGGTGCAGCCTTCAGAATGTTACAACTTATCACAGAAAATCAAAATACAGCATGTACCATGTCACAACTCAACAACTTATCACTAAAATGGCCACATAGTTTTCACCAAAGTGGTCACATAATTTTAAACAAAGTATAATCATTTAGTAACTCAATCACTAGTAACTCAATCATTCAGTCATCCTTAAGGAAGTTTGCTTCCTTAAGGGACACAAAATACAAAAAGTCAAAGTCCTCCACCCATGGAATGCAATTAAGTTACAACTTCAACAGTCGCTACTCAGTACCCTCTTAAGGGATAGTGGAAAGTACAGAAGCCATCCACCCTCTAGATCACAAGTAAATTACAATTTCATCAGTCACTACTTGGTACCCATGGAGAGGTCTTTTCATCTTGACTCGAGGCAGGCTATCAGCTTCCATGGTTCCTCTTCTATGGTCCTAGCTGCTGCCCAAATCTAACTAACTGCCACCTGAGTTCAAAGGCAGACAGCTCCCAGTTCCTTGTCTAGCTCTCCGTGCAGTTCCTGCTTCATATTGAAGCTCACAGTGTCTAGTTCACCTAAATCTCTCACAGTCTCTGTTCCTGGGAAGACATGGCTTAACAAAGCCACAATAACATTCACACACATTAGCAAAATCACAACAACATCCATATAAAGTACTAGCACCACAGTAATGCTTCCTCAGTCTTCGGCAGCTCCCAGAAGAAGTCAGTAGCTCCTCAGCCTGGTTCTTGGAAGAAGTTCTGCCACCATAAGTTCAAGTTTTGCCACCACAAGTTCGAATTCTGTGTCAGTTCTCAGTTCTCATTTCTCTTCTCAGTTCAGTCTTCAGTCCAGCAGTAGCAGCCCAGTCTCCAGATGCTTGCTAAGAGAAATATCCCCCCCTCTGTCTCTCTGTCTCTGTCTCTCTGTCTCTGTCTCTCTGTCTTCCCCCACCCCGGCAGCAGCTGCCCTGCCTCCACAATGCTTACCCCAAGAAGTTCTCACTCTCCCAGCTGGGGCTTTTCCTTATATATGGTATTAGCTTCTCCCTGTTCAGCCCCTTCCTGTTACATCAGCAACAGGTTCATACCTTCTGTTTCTTTAACAGAGGCTTGATAGAATTAATTTGAAACTAGGTGCTAAGTACCTCTTAGCTTGGCAATGAAAAGAGATCTTCAAATTCCATTACAATTACACAGTCTCACAGCATCACTTCCCACACATTCTATCTTCTTTTATCATTTCCCCCTCACCTCTTCAATTGCTTTTGTCTCCAATGAAAAAAAAGTCCCACCTGTAGCACTTCAAACCCACCTCCCCTTTGTAAATTCCCCAGCCTAGCACACCATACTTATCCAGACTCACACAACTCCCAAGAACACAAATATCAACATCCCAGAAGAGGTGTCCATGAACTCTAGACTCCCACAGCCTAACCCTTCCACCACCATGAAGATCCACTGGGATGTACCTTTCTCCATAATTTATGATCTAAGTACTTAGGCAAATCATCTAACCTCTCAATCCCTCAGTTGCCTCTTCTTTAAAATGGGAATGATTATACCACAGCACCTTGGTTCCCTGAAAGGAAGATGCGAATCGAAGCATTTCTGAGATCTCATCAGCTTTAAGATCTATGATCTATAAAGCTATTGAAATTCTGCACTAGAAGCACCAGAGTCTTTTTCTTTCAAAATGGTGGATTAAAGAAGCAGCCAGAAGTCACAAGTTATTGATTTTTCAAGGATTTTTGTTTGCCTGGTTATAGCTTCTGTACTTTCTTTTCTTATATGTTCTGGAATATTTATCACAAGCCTATGCCTTTAGCAATAGGGAGAACAAAACTCTTCAGTGTTCGTGTCAAAACCACCAAGAGTCTGGATTTCAGTCCAGACTTTGATTTTTACCTACCACCTCTATTTTAGCTCTGTGCAAGCTGAACGCTGTTTCAGGAGGTGACTCTTCACCTTCCTCCCTGCAATGAGGCAGCTCATTGTCTCTCTCCTGACAGGGTTGAGGGGGGCATCTCTCCTTATCATTTCTGCTTCACTAAAAATGTTTGTGGGTTACATGGGGGACAGCAAAGCAACTGGGAGCAGCCCAGAACTCCCCCAGGGTAACAAAGCCCTCTGGAGCAGTTACCTCCCAAAATTTTATCTGATGCTAAAAATATCATTAACTTCTAACAACCAACAAGACAGGTTGCTGTGCCATGCAAATGAAGAGACAATCAACCTCCATAACAACCCCCCACTACCAAATTACTGTAAGAGTGAATTAAATCCTACCAGATAATCTGCTTTCTATTTTAAAAGATAGGAGCAAGGAATTGGATCTGTGATTCCATTGTTATAGGGTGGGGGGTCCTTAACCTGGGCCTACAAATTTTTTAAAAATGCATTTTTAAAACTGCATATTTATGTAATGGGCTTCTTTTCTAATCTTATGTATTTTACTTTATGTATTTAAAAACATTCTTCTAAGAAGGGATCCATAGACCTCACCAGATTATCAAAAAAAGGTCCATGGATTCCCAGGTGAGGAATGTCTTTTTACCAAAGTAAGCCTCCTCTTCTCCCTGCCCCAGCCCCCCATCTCCACCCCCCAGTCTACCTTCTTGACATTACCTTCCATTTACACTGCATATATCTTGTATGTATAATATTTTTTCATGTCATCTTCCTCATTTGAATGTGAGTTCTTTAAAGGCAGAGAATGCTTTTATTCCTCTCTCTCTCCCCTCCTCCCCGCAGTACTTAGCATAGCATTGCAATCTTTATTGGCTGACTATTGACTTGAAGCCAAGGTCAGTTTGCTCTATACACTACATTTGATGCATTCAGAAGTTGGCTGCTAAGACTTTAACTACCTTTCCCGTAAAATTTTAGTGAGCAAAAAACCTGTTGTTGTTTAGAGTAGCATCAACGCAATATTCACAGCTCTGATGGCAACTATGAATATGCCAGCATAGTTCTCAATAGTAAAATATAACAGACTCTTTACATAGAAGATAGAAGCAAAACATTTATTCAGACACCAGAAAACTAAACCCCCAAACCAGTAAGCTGAATCCATCATAGCAACAAAGAAGCTAATACTCCATAACACAGCAGGGAGTCACATCATCCTTTAGCCTTTCCACAAACACTCACAAGCCTAGCTGTCACAGAAAGTGGAAAACAAACACAAATCTAGCTGTCTTCTTGGGTGTGTCCTCTCCTCTCTCTGTCTCTAACTGTTATGACTCCCAGCTTCCTGTAGGCTCTATTCCACCCTTCAGCAGGCTCCTCCTACCACTGGATCCATGTGATTACATTTGGTCTATCAGGGAAGATCTTCAAATTCCCATTCCCATTACATTCAGTCATTTCAGTCATGTCTAATTCTTAGTGACCCCTTAGCAGAGATACTGAAAGGTAGACTTGTCTCCTGATTGTTATAGTCTGATCCTCCTGAGAGAGGACACAGAATAATAGATTAAGATCTGGAAGGGGCTTTGAAGTTCATGTTCCAATCCCTTCCTTATACAAATGAGAAAATGTAGGTGTGAAAAGGCTAAATGATTTGTGTAAGGTCACTCAAGTCAGGTGGTGAGTTCAGATTTGAACTCAGGTTCTCTGGTTCCAAAGGCAGCATTCCTTATATCACATTGTATATTGGCAGGACAGAAAATGTAATGGTGCCTAAAGTTTGGCCCTAGGGGGTCTGGTAGTCATGGGTTTCTTCCCAATGTGTCTGTGTTTCTGTTCCCTAGAGTGGAATTAATTTTGGGGAAGTCTAGTATGCTGGGCCATACTCTTAAGTTTTCCAATTTCTTGGGAGTCCAGAACACTGAAGTGTTTAGAAGTGGTGAATTTGTGTTAAGTCCTTGACCACACAGCCTGAGGATTCCATATTCCCTTAGGTGTGCACCAAAGGTCAGAAGGTCCTGGTAGTAATGGGTTGGGGAAGCTCTATGAAGTCTTTCTTTCTCATTTTTAGTCTCTCCTATTTGAATAGGGTTGAGGATTTTTCTACCCTTTTCCTTCTCCTTTCCCTTCAGAGGGATCAATTCTTGAATTCAAAATAAACATGAGATGTATCTCTGGTTCTTAAAAAGGTTTTCCTTTTATTACCATGCTAAGGCCCTTTTTTTCCCATTAAAAGTTACCCCTGGGGCTAAGAGGCCATGTTAGAATTCTTTTTAAAAAAATAGATTTGAAAAAAGCATTTTCTACAACTTTATTAATAAGTGAATCATGAGCTAGTTGAAATTCATATCTTATGTTGAAATAATATATCAATAAAAAAGCTATTATTAAATGAAATGAAATTATTTGCTGTGTTTTAGCTCTTCCCTCAACAAAGAAACAATTTCTTAGCTTTTGCTTCTTTGTAACTGGGAAAGTATGGGCACAGTAAGTAGTTTAGGAATGGTAAGTAGTACAGCTTGGTGGGGACATAGGGCATTTGAGCAAGGTCTTGAAGAATTCATGGGATTCTAACAAATAAAGCCCAGCAGTGGGGCCAAGGTGAAAGAGTAATGTGACCCACATACAGAATGTGGCAATTGTAGTGTCTGTTCCAGGAAGGACAGTAGGGAAGATTATCTGGGGCAGAAATGGCAGGAACTTGGCCTCTGGGTTGCCTGTGGCCCATAGCACTCCTGAATGTATAGAGCCAGATTGAAGTTAATTGGGAAATGTCTCACCAAATAAATAAAAACACAATAAAACATATATAATGCAAATATGTGGTTTTTTAAGTCAATAGAAATAGATCTCTGTGACCTGCCGGGATCCTTATGTATGGTTCAATAGCCTTGTTTCTATTTGAGTTGGTGTCAAACTCAAATAGAAATGGATCTTTGCTAGGGAATATTGACTTAGAAAACCACAAGTTAACATTATTCATATTGTACTGTGAGGGTAGTTAGAGTGCCAGGCATGGAGTCAGGAAGACACTTGATTTCAAAACTGGTCTCATAAACCTACTAGCTGTGTGATCCTGGGCAAGTCAGTTAATTCTATTTGCTTCAGTTTCCTTATCTGTAAAATGAGCTGGAAAAAGAAATGGCAAACCACTCTAGTATTTTTGCCAAAAGAAAAAAAAAAAACCCAACTGGGGTCATGAAGAGTAGGACATGACTGAAAATGACTGAACAACTAGAATGAGATTCTTTCAGAATCTTGAGCTGGAGATGCCCAAGCCCAGGCTCTAAGTAAGTGAACTTTTAGAATAAAGAGTTAAGTCATCCCAGCAACTTAATGTTCTTAGGTTTTGCTTCTCCAGGCCCCTTTCAATTGCAGGACTAGATGCTTTTGGGCAGAGGTCTCACCCTGCCTTATGGTGAATAACAACACACTTCCTAAACTTGAATCTCTGCTAGCCAGGCCATACCCCAGGCAATGGTTATTTTCGCAATACCCACACAACAGCTCTGATGTTCAAGATTTTCCCAATTTTTGCTTCCAAATTTCTCTTAGTTGTCCATGTAAATGAATGAGATGGGAAAAAAAGTACAAAGGCAATTCTATGCTCTGGAGGCAAAGTCATTATCTTGCTAACTGTTCAATGATTTCCTGGCCTTTCCATATGCAAATGTTGCCACTTAAGGTCTGAAAAATGAACTATCAGAAAGGGGCTTTGGTTCCCCTTCTTCCTTGATAATATTAATTCATATTTTATCTCACATTAGGCAGCAAGTTGTTTGACCTTTCTTGGCCTTGCTTTTTTCCTCCTCTGAAATGAACAGGCTGGACGAGATATCTCTAAAGCCTCTCTAGCTTTCAATTCCATGATCCAAAGAAAGATAACAACAACAATGATAGTTAGCATTTATATTGTGCACAGGTTTTTACAAATATCATCTCATTTTATCCTCAAAAAAACCTTAGGAAGTAGTAGCCGATATCTCCATTCTACAGATGACAAGACTGAGTTGACAGAGGTTAAGTGACTTGTCCATGGTCACAGGGCTAGCTGAATCTGTACTCTTATCTATCTTGATATCAGCTTCAATGTGCTAACCACGACCGCACCTAGGTGACACCAAGATCAAGAAAAGCAGGACAAGGGGGACTTCACAGCTGATGAAAAGGAGAAATATAGAGAGCCTTTCTACAATTCTACCTAAGACTGGCCCAGGTGTCAAGCATTGCTGTCTTTGTTGCAAGAGACCTCTGGCGTCATCTGGTACTTTATTTTACAGGAGAGGAAACTGAGGTTTGGACAACTTCACCAGGGTCACACCGATTGTATTGGAACCAGAATTCAAACTTGGTCTTCTGCCCCCAAATTGAGCAAGCCATCCATTCAACTCATAAGCTAGGCCAGTGGTTCCCATTTAGTGGTTCACAAGTCAGAGGTTCAGGTGAGTGGTACAAAGGGTCAGGCTAAAAATTCTTAATGAATTTGCAATAAAAAATTGCCCATTATATTATGTTAGTAATATATTCTGTATACATAACATACCTCCTCCCCACCCCCAGGTTCACAATACATTTTGTTGTGTCGTTGTTGTTGAAAGGGATTTAAGAAACAAAAATCATTGTGAACCTCAAGCCTGCTTAGGCCATGCCACTCAAAATGCAGTCACCCTGGTGACCTTAAGAGAGGGGTGTGGAATGAGAGGATTGCCAACATAGTGGATAGAGGGCTGAAAGACCTCCAAGTTCGCCATTCACTGGCTTCAAGTACTTCCCAGCTGTGGGATCCTGGGCCTCTCTGAACCTCAGTTCCTCATCTGTAAAATGAAGGGGTTGAACAAGATGGCCTCTCAGGGCCCTTCTAAATCTGAAACTGTGATTCTATAAATCAAGAATCACTAGGACTAGGAAGGCTGGATTAAGCTTTAGCTTTTAGAAAGCCTGGGACAAATATAATATAGGCTCTTTTCACAGGTGTTTTTTTAGGATCAGTGACTGAGGCAGAATGGGGAGGTAGTTCCCTAAAATGGCTGAAAAAAAGTGAAAAAAGTGAATTTTTCATTCACTTTGTTTTTACATGTGGATGTTTCTTTCATCTACTGCCTACCCCCACTCCTCCACCCTCCAAGGCAATCTGGTAAAATGGATAAAGTTCTGGATTTGGAGTTAGAAAGGAGCAGGATCTAGTTAAAATCTCACTTTTGATACTTCCAAACCATGTAGGTAAACCACGTAAGTGTCTGAGAATTTTTATGTCTATATAATAGAGACAATAGTAGTTCTGATATCTCCTTGACTGGATTATTATGAGGCTGAAATGAGATAATATCTGCAAAGTGCTTTGCAAACTTTGAAGTACTATGTAAATATAAGAATATTTTTTATTCTGAGGATGCCTGGTAGCCTTCCTGAGCTTGATGCAATCAGCATAATAACATATGAAAATAAGAGTATCTAAATAACTTTTTCATCAATAAGGAATCTGTCTTTGATTTGGACTTTAGACATTATATCTGCCAGGATGGTAGACACCAACTTCAGCGAGAAAAAATTCCTTGTTAAACGCTTTTGTGTGATGTTACTTATTTTTTTTAAAAAAGTTGTGATCTTTTATATTCTTCAGGAAACTTCTATTCTTTAAGATTCTTCTAAAATCTATCCTTATATGCCTTTAAAATTATGGTGTGTGGCCAGCATGGATTTCTTCAGTATATGTACAGCTGTTCTTTGTGACTTCATCTTCTGAGTGTCATCACCACTTTCTCATATAGTACATAGTATGTTGGGTACTGAACTGCAGATTCCAAAGACAGTGTTTCAACTATTGTTAATAATGAGCTAGATAACCATAGAAAAGCCAGAGTATCTGCTTAATTTCTTTTTTTTTTTTTTAAAGCAATCGGGGTTAAGTAACTTGCTCAAGGTTACACAGCCAGTTATTTCTGGGTGTGGTGCTAAGTATCTGAGCCCAGATTTGATCCCCAGGTCATCCTGACACTGGAGCCAGTGCTCTTACTCGCTGAGCCACCTGGCCGCCCCTAAGCAATTAGGGTTAAGTAACTTGCTCAAGGTTACAGGGCCAGGTGTTTCTGGGTGGGTGCTAAGTGTGTGAGTCTGGGATTCCATCTCCTGGTCATTCCAGCACTGGAGCCGGTGCTCTTACTTGCTGAGCCACCAGGCCGCCCCGTATCTGCTTAATTTCACATCTATTTGTTGTCCTTTTTCCATTGTTCTTGTGGAACATTTCTCCATTGTAAAAATGTTCCTGAGATACCCTGGTTTATGTGGGTCTCATGACAAGCTCTTTGAAGGCTTATTTTTTGCAAAACTGTCTTTCACCATTCTGTGAGGCAAAACTATTTGTATTCATTTATTGCCTTTCTCCATAATATTTAACAAAGAAGCTTGTACTCTAAATTGGTGCTGCCCTTGGCTTTCATGTTTTGTCAATTCCCATCTGTTAAAATATGGTTCATTTTGGTTTCTATAATGTTGTTCAGTGCTTCCTACACATGGCAACTTCCAATTTTTATCTCAAAGGAAATATTCATGATAATATGTGTAATCTTTGCTCACTTTCGTTTTTTGATCCAGAATCATGTTTTCCAATGTATTTTAATCCTTCTTCTTCTTTCTGAATTGAAATACCTCAATATCAAGGTTTATTCTGGCTTAAATTTGAAGGTTCTTATCAAGTTATTCATGGAATTTCTCTAATTCTTTCTCTGCAACAGATGCTGATGAACAAGCTATAATTATCTTCATGGTAATCTGTTTGCTTATGTTCATTGTAAGCACTGCAAGGCAATATGACCAAGTTTCCCTTGCAACCTATTGCCTGTGAGATCAAGGTGAAATAAAATTCTTCTTTTGCCTCTGTGAATAGAACCAGAAAATCTTTGAGGTGTTTTTCATTTAAAGGTATTTCTCTGTCATTTCTTATTTCATTTTAGTAAAAATATCTAAAATGGATGTGGTCCATTTTCTCTAGTAGTATATCAACTCACTGATTGCCAGACAAATAACACACATTAAGAATACTAACAGTTAAATTAACATTTATAGGTAATCTAAAACATGTGTAATTTTTTGTTATTATCTACCCTCCTCCTCCTCCATATACATACACTTTTCTGCTTCCTTCAAAGAACAGTTCATGTGCCATTTCCTCTAGGGAGCCTTTCCTTTTCCTAGTTGTTGGCATATTCTTCTGTTTCCAATTATGATCTATATACTTATCTCATTGTATGCTATTTCCCCCAAGTGAGAGTCAGCATGGAGTTATGGAAGTAAGGAAGACCTAGGTTTAGTTCCTGCCTATGACACATACTGACTATGTGCCCCTTTCAGTGCCTCAGATATTTCTCTAAGACCATATGTTGCCGGATGCATTGGTAGAGGGGCTTTTCCCACCTGGAGTTCTCTACAACTGTGAAATTACAGGTCTAAGTAAAAACAACAATCTGGCAGTAGAAGGAATGTATGTATGATCCTTAGGGTAGGGATTGTTCTTTGTTTTGTCTTTGGAAGCTCAATGCTTGGTGCCCAAACTTCAAAGTAAAAGGCTTTTTTTTTTTTTTAAAAAAATTGGGTAAAGTAAATTGTCAAAGGTTACACGGCCATTTTTTTTTTTTTTGTGTGTGGGTGTTAAGTATCTGAGGCCCGAACAGATCCCAGGTCTTCCCAACTCTGGCACTCTTACTCGCTGCGCCACCTGGCCTCCCCTAGTAATAGGCTTTTAATAAATGCTGGGTTGGATTGTCCTAGATTACTGACAGCCTGCCATTGTCATTGCAAAAACAGAAGGTAGCAAGTAACATGGGAATATGCACCATTTTGGTGGGAGTTTTTGTTTGTTTCATGGGTTATTGGTGAAGAAGAAAAAAGGCCAGATCATGGACCACCAGTTGATGAAAAGCCTTTCTACATTTTTCATAAGGAGATAGTTTGTTGTTTTTTTTTTTTACTGACCAAAAGACAGCACAAAAACAATCACGCTTTGCTGTTGACAGCTATTCACAGTCAAGGCAGGCATGTGGGATAGGTGGGTAAAAAACATTGACCTTATCTCCTTACTCCCATTTGTTTTGGTTGAAATTTATTTGCAGCTAAATAAAAGAGAATCCTGGGAGCATATGGGGGTCAGTACTTAGTTTAAGCTACATGTAGCAAAAAGCTTTGATCATAGGGGTCAAATCTGAGGACACTCTGCCTGGCTTTTTTTTTTTTTTAATCTGGTGTGGCAGCTGAGAAAGAAGAGCATCAGCCTGCCCATATAAAGAAAAAGGTTCTAGCCACATAGCTGCCAGACAGAAGTCAAGATGTCTTGGCTGGCCCTAAAGAGAATCCAGAAGGTAATAGTAGAGAGCAAAGCTCAGCAGGGATTACTTCCCCAGGGGAGATGCCACACACAGCAACAAATAAGTGCAGTGAGGGCAATGTGATGATATAACCGAACACATCAGGGGCCTATAACTGGAGCTGTGACTTGTGCTTCCACCCATATCCCCCCCATGGGGGTCCATCATGCAAGATCCCTGCACGTGCTCATTCTCCTCACCAATGGTATGTCTATCTGCACGGAAGGCAATGGAAGGTGCACTAGGTTTATGGGGAAATATTTTACTATGACAGTTTATCAAATGTCTTTGATTTGAACTTATTGTATCTTCTGGCTGACTAAACAAAAAAGTAAACATGTCAGTGGGGGGTTCATGAGCTATTATTTTGAATGGATGTGGACCCACAAAGTACTGTGAACCTGGGAAACATGAATCCTGGATACCATCAGTGTTACACTTAAGCAGGCTAGTCCTCAAAAAGCAGATATAATTTGACAATAGGATCCTATTTGAAGTCTTTTCATCATAGCACATTTCATCAAACACATTTCTTTATCTGGGGTCTATGAACTTAAAAAAATTTGATAGCTATTTTTCAACATATTGATTTTGTTTATAATTCAACATTTTTTGTTTTATAGGGGGAAGTTCGGGGGTGCAGTGGATAGAATGTTGGACCTGGAGTCCCAGGAAGATTATTTTTAGTTCAAATGTGCCCTCAGACTCTTACTAGCTATGTGACCTTGGACTAGTCACTTAACTCCATTTGCCTCAGTTTCCTCATCTTTAAAATGAGCCGGAGAATGAAACGGCAAACTACTGCACTATCTTTGCCAAGAAAACCCCAAATGGTGTCACAAAGAGTTGGACACAAAAGAACAACATCATTTTATTTTATGGATTTTAAAATATTATTCTGAGAAGTGGTTCACAGGCTTCACCAGATTATCAAAGGAGTATGAAACATAAAAAAGATGAAGAACTCTTCACCTAAGGTAACCTTTCAGAGTTTATATTTCACTGACATAGCCTTTGAGAACTCAGGATCACCTCTATTCTTCAATGAGGCATTGGAGTAGGAATTTTGTGGAAGATGCCAGTCCAATGTAAACTCCATTCATTAGGTGCCTAGGATGTAGTTAAGGCACTATGCTAGGCATTAAGGTTGCAAAAATAAACATGTTACAGATATACACAT
Organism: Petaurus breviceps papuanus; assembly: GCF_028583685.1. Classification (NCBI taxonomy): domain Eukaryota; kingdom Metazoa; phylum Chordata; class Mammalia; order Diprotodontia; family Petauridae; genus Petaurus; species Petaurus breviceps. The sequence goes on along the minus strand of NW_027185777.1, from coordinate 9,083,860 downwards.
ATATAGGCATACATATTATGAATTTTTTACTGTTGTCTTCCTCCATTAGATTGTGAGCTTCCTGAGGGCAGGGTCTTTCTTTTTCCTATTTGTATTCTTAGTGCTTCGCACAGTGCCTGGTACACACTAGGTGCTTAATAAATGTTTATTGACTGATCAACTGAATATGTAGAACTTTAATTTCCAGCTGTTACTGGCCAGTACCCATACTGTTAAATAATTGATTAGAACCACAAAACCTGTGAAAAGCTACATATTGACTCTTGCACTATATCGACAAACTTTTACCTCCAGGGGCCTCTGTGTTTGAGTGAGGAGGACAGGTAGATGAATGTCAGCAGAGCCAGCTTTTCTATGTATTATAGGAGTAGCTTTTAATTATTTATTTTAATGACTTATATTTAATTATTTAAATTAATCTGTGCTCCAAGGCCAGTATTTTTCCCTTTCAATCTTTTGTTAGGTCTATAATTAGATCATGATTTCTTCGAGAACAAAAGTCAGGTCTCTAATTGATTAGCATGCAACCCAGAACAAGCAGTCAAGCAGTCTTTTAATATATGCCTGATGAATGATGATGACCCAGTTTTACATTTGGCCTTGCTAGTGGCTAAAGACTGAGACAGACGGAAGAGTCAGGAGACCCATAACACCAGTGGCTGCATTATATTCATCAATTCCATGGTTAGACATGAGCCCGACATCTTTTTAACACAGTTCTCTCTCCCTTTAAGAAACACACACACCACCCACCCCACCCCCCCAAAAAAAAACAAAAGAAAAAAAGCTCTTATTTCCGAAATGCAGATATTCAAAGCCAATGGATAAGGCCAATTTTCAGGAAGGTAGACTTTCAAAGCTGACCTTTGGCTGCCCTGCCCCAAGTGATAACTATGATGCCACATGTGTTATCCTGAGGCCCTGGATAGTTGGAATTCCTCCATCCACCATAAGAATCCTAAACCAGAGTAACATACAGGAATCCTTTATTCACTCTGTCTCTGTGTTGAAAGAGCAATTTGATGTGAATAGAAGCTTAAATTCAGAGTTTGTATTAAAAGCCTGAAATCCATAATTTGAAATCTGCTGGGTCACTACAGCTCACCTCTTCTTTTGCCTATTTTTTTTTCCTCAATGGAAGGCTGCCAAGACTCAATTATGGTATTTGAAAAATTTTTTTTATATAATGGCTTATCTTTCTCATAGATAAACTGCCTTTGGAGCATAAAGAGATGTTTCCTGTTTTATATTCAATAATAATGCCTTAGATTGGTATAACATTACATAACTTAAGCAAAACACTATCAGATACATTATTTCATTTGATTCTTATGACCACTCTGGGAAATAGTTAAGGGTTAGTTCTATTATTTCCAATTTATAGATGATGAAATTGAAGCTCAGAGGTGTTAAGTGACTTGCTGAAGGTCATACAATTGGCAGAGTCAGGTCTTTTGACTTCAGGAGTAGCATCTGTATTCCTAGACCACAGAGCCTCCCAAAAAACAGAAAAGCTCCATTCTCTAGGTCATTCTAAGGGGCGTGGGCCATGCATATTTTTGTGTTCTGCGCTGACTTTTGTTTAGGGCTAACCCCTTCCCCCCATAAAGTGAACTGAGTTGATCCCATCTTGAAGGTCTAGTAGGAAAAAGGCAACACAGGAAGCCCTTCCTCCCCAGCCTTCCCATAAATTCTCACTTCTCTTTCCTATCTCCTTGCAAGACCTGAGTCCCATCTTCATCCCTGGGAGAAGGAACCCAGAGTTCACCTCTACAGTCTTCAGACCTACTCCATAACAGTGGGGGGTCAAGCTCCTTCAGGAAATTTCCCTGCCCCCCACTGGGAGGACGTGGCCACTCGCACCACCCAGATGAGCATAGAACCGTAACTATAATCCTTGTGGTAAGATGGAAGACCAGTAGCCCTTGCTGCTTTCTCTGTTATTATACCCTAAAGTTCACTTGGCCTCACTGTTTGACCTAGCACCACACCCTCCAGACCACTAGGCTTTACTTTCTACCCTGCCACTATAACTTCAGCCCTAAAAACATTGCATCTGACCTGCCAATGAACCCCAAGGACCCTTAGACCTAAAGTTGAACTCTGGTAATGTGTTGTCTCCCCCAAATTGAATGTAAACTCTTCAGAAGAGAGAATTTAGGGGGTGGCTAGGTGGCACAGTGAATAGAGCACCAGCCCTGGAGTCAGGAGGACCTGAATTCAAATCTGGCCTCAGACACTTAACACAAAAACTAGCAGTGTGACCTTGGGCAAGTCATTTAACCCCAATTGCCCTCCAAAAAGCAAAAAAAAAAAAGAGAGAGAATTTAGGAGGTACCCCTTTCCCATATATGGTCTCCACATGTGCACCTCACTAGCCCTGTATTTTAAATTTTAGTCCATTCTCCCTTTATGTGTACAAGGGGAGGTTATACACATGATTTGAGGGAAAATATTTTGTATCAACTGTTCTTTCTTCTTCTGTGTGTGTGTTTCTTAAAGGGAGAGAGAACTGTGTTAAAAATGACTTTTAAAAAAAGCCATTTGAGTCTATTGGCTGATTTAATAGTGGGAGCTTCTGAGTGACAATACTAAAAATCTCAACCTTTAATGTTACCTCCACAACCCTAAGTTGGAATAGCGGTTGCCCTCTGGGTCCCCAAGCTGCCAATGAAAGTATCAGTTGGTAAAGAGGCACCAGATGAGGGACTGCATATAAAATGAAGGGATTGGACTAGATAATCTCTTAGGTTCAGTTGTAAATCCTGTGATTATATGTTTAAGAAAAGGAAGAGAATCATTTCCATATTAAACATTTGAAATAAAATAAAAATATTCTGGAACTTAAAGGAATAAACTTTAGTCACCTGGTGTAATGGGAATGCAAATTTGGAAGATCTTCCCTGCCCCTAGGCTAAAGTGCACCTGAAGCCTGGGGAGGGAGGCTTGTTTTTCAGTAGATACTTTTTGATTGGCCAGTGGGTCAATAAGGTTGTTACATTCTCTGAGCCAGGAGAAGGCTATATAAGCCCTGATGTGAGCTTTGTTTTGGGGGCTTACTTTGAGAAGTGTTCTGTGATTTGATCTGTATTCTGGGAAGCCGAAACCCAGATGTTGACTGGGTATGGATGTAATGGTTGGACAGTTTGGAAATCTGTCTACTTGATCTGTTTCTGTCTTGATAATTCTGCCTGTATACTTTGAAGTTCGGGGCGCTGACCTTTTCCCCTGAACAAGGTAAACGATATATGTCTGACTGATTAAAGTAAGCTTGTTAACCCATTTTGAGTTGCTTTCCTTTATCAAAGCAGATCCAAGAACCTGTATGGGCAGCAAACCCTGAGGACATGCTTGGGGTGCTTGCTGCTACACCTGGGAAATGCATTTATTTGGAAAATCTGATCACTTGAAGAGGTTGGATAAACTGAGATATTAATCTATGTTTGATTATATCAGCAAGGTTATGGTAAAAGTGCTGGGCATATAGGCCATAATTAGTAAGTATATTATTGACCGAAAGCCTAATTAGTAATTATTGCTGTTTTTTGGCTATTCCAAACAAAACTTGTAGTGTTCCATATAGAGCCTGTTTTTCTGAACTAAATGGCTGTGTGAGTAGACAGTGGAGGTCCGATGAATATGAGAGATGTGGAGGTAGAGATAGGAAGGCATGGCAAAGGAGTGGATAAGTAGGATGAAGGAAAGAAGTTGGTAGGTTTAGATGTGAAAGACAATGCGTTGTTCTGGACACATTGAGTTTGAGATGCCTTTGGTACATCAAGTCATGCTGAGTCAAGAAGGATATTTTAAGTGCCTACTATGTGCCAGGGATTATGTAAAATAATGAAAACATCAGATCTGAAATGTCTAATAGGCAGCTGATGATACAGAAAAGGAGCTCAGGAGAGAGAATGGATGCAAGATTTAAAAGTAATCTTCTTCCAGATTACAAATGTCAAGCCTTGCCAAATTTTTTAGCTAGGCTTGACTCACTCTAATCTTGGGCATTTGATTCCATTCTTTCATTCCATGTGTTGCTGTATGACTTAGAAGAAACTAAAAGCCCTGAATGGGGAGTTTCATGGGAAGTGAATCTGGAGCCTTTTTCAGTGTTTTCTCAATATAGCTGTTAGATTTCCAATAATAAAGTCACTGAATAGTGAACATCATAACCCAACTTTTCTCTTTTCTCCTTATTCTAGCTAGAAGCTCTCTCCAGAAATGCATCTGTCCTGTCCATGATTTTTGTTTCAGTCTGCAAGCCAGATGAGTCATGCAATCACAGGACCCTGAGAGAGTAGGGACCTCCAAGGCCATCTCCTTCAGCCCATACCTGAATAGGAATCCTCTCTACAGCATTCAGGTTGTGGCAGGTAATTCAGCCTTCATTTGAGACCTTCACTGAAGAGGATCCCATTACCATTTGAAAATTTCCTATGATACAGTCACAAAAATATGAATCATTCAGGCACACAATAAACATTTATTGAGTGTTTACTATGTGTCAAGCACTGTGCTAGGTGCTGAACTACAAGGGGAAAGAAGGTTTTTCTTCCTTTCTCCTTTTAGGAAACTACTTATCAAAGCTATAATAGATGTCTGAGGGAAAGTTGAGAAAACTTTCTTCCACGTAGCAGTTTATATTCAGTACAAAGGCCAGATCTTGATTCTTGCAACCAGTATCCTCCCTCAACCCTGAAAATTCACATAAGCAAGATCACCTAGTTCCAAGAACATGTGATTAGGATTTCTCTGCCTCAGTTTCTAGGGAACAGACATTCTTACCTCTGCAGTCTTTGAAGGACCTTTTTTCACTGTCTGGAGAAGCAATATGAACCCAGATCAACAAGTCTTATTGGATTTTCTCCTTTCTCATTATAGGCATCTTTGGTGTTTTTTCTTGTAATGTCTTCTCCAGAGGGGGGAAGAATGACCTTGACCTGCATAAACTTTGAGCATTTGAAGTTTTTGTGGGATCTCCTTTTAGTACTAACCCTAATCTCAAACCATGGAAATTTGTTTGTTTGTTTTTTTTTGCCTCAGGAGACGAGCAGAAAAAACTCCAAATCCCAGGTACAGTCCAATTCGTTCCTCTTCTAGAAAAGATGTTACATTCCCACCAGAAATGTCTTTTGTTTCATCAGAAACATACTGATTTCATTGTTCATTGGTCTGACATTGTATGGGTATTTCTACATTTTTATGTTCTTTCTAAAAATAGTTTTGCTATCTAATTTACTTAATGTAACTCCAATAGTTTCAAAATGGTTGGCATTTTAAAAGTAACTTTTTAAGAATTTATATGCCCAACCCACTTTACTCCTCCACCATTATTATCTTTGGAATTAAAGGTAGAAAGCCTTAAAATGTAAAGGAAAACCTTAATAAATCTTCCTCAGGTGACCATTATGGCTGCCTAAACAGAATAGTAATTCTTAAGTGAAAAGAAAATGTAGAATGTGGTGAAGAAGGATGCTTATCCACTGAGAAATAGTATATTTTGGCATAACAAAATCATGCAAATTATTAGGGCTGAAAATAAGACTTTATTCAAAAATCTATTCCAATGAGGAATTTCAAATGCATTTTTAAGATTATGAAAGATTCTTTGACAAATGCCCCCATTAACAAAACTCTGTTCAATGACCCTTTAACTATTAACTTTAAGCAAAGCCTACCACAGGGAGAGTTATGTGATCAATGGTTGTTTCGTTCTAACTGAGTTGAAAGGTCTTTTTTAATCAACAAAAATAACTGGGACACAATTTTCTCCCAGAATCAAGCCAGAATACTTCTGTTGATATTTCTATTTTTGTGAAATACTTCTTTGGACTTAAAAAGAAAATACTAATTTTATGGCCCTTTTTTTTCCTTAAGAAAAACAGTCCTCCCTTTTTCATAGGAAAAGAATCTAATCCAGGGGTGGGGAACCTGTGGCCTTCTAGGTTCTTAGGTGCAGCCTTGTGACTGAGTCCAAGTTTTACAGAACAAATCCTTTTATTAAGGGGGTTCCCCACCCTTGACTAGTCTTTTCACTGCTTTCCAGGCATAGTTGGTAAATTTCCAGTAATAAAGTTTTTCAGTGAACTTCCTACTCTAACTTTTCGTTTTTTTTCCCTGTGCTGACAAGATGCCTCCCCAAGAAAATCATCCATCCTACCCATGTTTTTTTTCAGCCTACAAACTACCAAGATTCAGGCAATCATAGAATCCCTAAACACCTTCAAGGCCATCTGGTCCAGCCCATACCTGATAAAGAATCCCTCTACATCATACAGTAAGAAGTCTTTCATACTTCATCGGAGATCTCCAGTGAGAAGGATTCCACTGTACTCTGAGGCAACCTATTGCATTTTTAAACAGTTGTAATTATTAGGATGAAGTCTTTTCCCTTCATTAAGTCTGCATGGTTTCTCTGAAATGACTATTCTTTGTTCTTAGCTCTATTGCCTTAGGTCAAGTAAAACAAATCTCATCCCTTATGTTTTCTTCAGTCCATCTTCAGATGGCCCAGTCTCAAGGCCCTTCACCATCCTTACTGCACTTCTCTGGGCATTCTCTAGGTTATAATTGTGCTCCATTAAAATTGTCACAAAAAGGGGACGAGAGTGCATGCGCGCGCGTGCGTCCTGCAGTGCAGTCCTGTGTCCACCTGTTCCTCCTCTGCCTCTTCTGCGGTGACATTGAGCCGCGAGCGAACGAGCGAAAACCCCGAGCCCCGCTGCCGCCGCCATGTTCCACATGATCATCAACCAGGCCAAGAAGCACCTGAGCTTGACCCCCCTGTTCCTGTTCATCGGCGCGGGGGGCACCGGGGCCATGCTCTACGTCATGTGGCCGGCGCTCTTCAATCCCGACGTCAGCTGGGACAGAAAGAACAACCCCGAGCCCTGGAACAAGATGAGCCCCACTGACCAGTACAAGTTCTACTCAGTGAATGTGGATTATAGCAAACTGAAGAAGGAAGGCCCAGACTTCTAAGTGAAAGTGATGCTTTTTCAGCTGCTGAGAATGAAGGTCTTCCACAAGCCATCCGCACAATTCTCCATACACTTAGGGAATGCTTGATTTTTCCCTCATGTTGCATGAAATCATGTTGACTTTAACAGATGAATAAAGATGTGAAGCTTGAAAAAAAAATTGGCACAAAGAACTGAAAAGAAGGCTCCAGGGGCAGCCAAGTGACACCGTGAGTAAAGTGCCGGCCCTGGAGTCAGGAGGACCCAAGTTTGGTTCCTGTCTGAGACACTTAACACCCACACAGAAAAACTAGTCATGTAACCTTGGGCAAGTTACTTAACCCCACTTGCCCCCCCCCCAAAAAAAAGAAGGCTCCAGATATTATTTGACCAGAGCAGAGTACAGTGGACCTGTCACTAGTGGACATGTGGCCTCTTTTAGTGAAACCTGTGATGCTTTTGGCTTCCATGTTGCACTGTTGACCCATAATAACTTTGAAGACTACTAAACCCCTTATGTATTTTTCATATGAACTAGTATCTGACCTCACCCCCTCCCCATTTTATAATTGTGCAGTTGATTTCTTGAACCCAAGTCCACAAGCTGATGATAACCATGACCTTGGAGAAATGGCAAGGTCAGAATCATAACACTCTTAGAATAATGACTCAGAGTAACCAGTCAGTGAAATTCTACTCACAAAAATGTGTGTGTAAGGCACATAGCAGGTATAAATTTAGGCTGACCTAGAGGAGGAATTTCTGAATATATATTGCCATTTTAAGTACACACTGCTTTTCCTTGGTCATCTCTAAGTAAAAAAGTTGACAAAGCATGACCTTGCCTTTTTTTTTTTTTACATTTATGAGAGAAGATAAGCACAAGGGTTTGGGCAGTGTGACTATGTTTGAGGAATTTCATTTGTTTGAGGTAATTTCTAGTGAAAGCTTTACTGATTTCTTGAAAAATAGCTTGTGAAGAGAGCTGGAGCTCAACAAATCCAAGGTAATGAAAGAATGACAGAGAGGCGACAAAGGTGCGCATAAAAATGATTAAAAACATTTACTGGCTATTTCTTCTAATAGGTCAGTGACTGACAGGACATCCATAACCTCGGAAACTCTGAACAGAAGGCTTAGTATGTAGATAAATGGCTTCAGTAAGAAGTAGATCTATTTAAATGAGGAAAGAAATATAACCTATCCCCCCCCGCACCACACACACACACACATATACCAAGCCCTAAGAAGAAGCATTTTTGTAAAAATCTCCATTCTACCTTCAAGCAACCCAGAGAGATAAATCTTTCCTTGTTCAAAGGAAAATAGAAAAAGCACATGACCACTCTGGGCCTCCTCTCTAAAGTGAGGGGGAAGGTCTAGACAACCTCTAAGGTCCCTTCCAGTTCTAAAGCCATGATCCTCTAATCCCATTACGGAAGTAGGAAGACCAGGGTTCTAGTAATTTACTATTTAGTAAGGACTTACTATGTGCCAGGCACTGTTAAGCACTTGGGATACAAAGACAAAAAAGACAGTCACTGTTGTCTCAAGAAGCTTACATTCTATCAGAGGAAGTAACATATATACACATATGCATGTGTATATATAATCATCATCCTCAAAATGTGGCACAAAGAACTGAAAAGAAGGTTCCATACACAGTCTGACCAGAGCATAGTCTAATGTGTCTGTTACCAGTGGACACATGACCTCCCTCAAAGAAACATACATATACGTATGTGTGTATGTATATATGTATTTGTATATGTACACATATGTATTGTGTGTTCATGTGTATGTGGACATATGAAGTATATACATAAACTACATACATGTACTTGCTGACCATTCTAATAGGTCACTAACCGATAAGACATCTATCACTTTGTAACTCGGAAAAAGGCTTAGCATGTAGATGAATGGCATATATGTGTATATATGCACACAAAATAGATACAAGGCAATTTTTAAGGGCAGCACCAGGAACTGGGATTAGGACCAAGAAAGCCCTCACATAGAGTGGCACTTGCACTGAGCTTTGATGGGAACTAAGGATTCTAAGCAGCTGTTACTAACTGGGTTAATCTTACCCCCGTCTCATGACCTATCCATTTTCTCATGGGGATAACATGATTCCTGCCTTCATGGAAGTGTATGGATAAGATTATGTATATTAAAGCACTTTGAAACAAAGTTTAAAAGTGTGTCACATCAATAGCCTTTTAGTTTTTACTTCATAGAAAAAGGTTAAATTATTGTTCCATGTCAAAAAAAAAATAGATTTGGAAGCTAAAAACTTTGATCAATGTTTCCCAAAATTGTGCACTACAAAAAAAAAAGACTTTTTTTTTGAAAAATCAAATCAGCAGTAACTTGAAAATAAAGCTCCCTGAGTCATTGTGATGGCCAAAAAGAAAGATCTGCTGTTGTCAGGAAGTCAAGAAAAGTTAGAAACAATATGCTGTTGTCCAAGAAGGGACCCTAGATTATTTCATGCATGTGTTTGTAGTACCCATATGAGCAACTTTTCACTGAAAATAGGATGATATAATCCCACCTGAAAAGTCAACAATCGTCCCTCAAAGAATTTTTGGAAGTTCCATTTCTGTTTCCTCCCTGGAGAGTGTCATCCTTTTGAAAACAAACTAAACCAAAGTGATGAGAAAACAAGAATAAAAATTAAAATGTAAATAATGGCATTAATAAATCTTCCCTGGATGAACACTGTGCCTTCTGGGACATAATGGCAATTTTCAAATAAAAAAAATGGCAGTGTTCATCTGCTGAGAAACAGTATATTTTGGAAAATGATATTCCAATGCCATACAGCAGAAATAGATCATAGTATTCATGTCACCAGAGAGTGGTGCAATCCATTATCTCTTTTGCCTATTTGGTGAAAGCAATCTCTATGCCACCTAGTGTTTATTGGGATTCATTGACAAATGATGTACCACAAGAGGGGAGACTGCCACTTATGATTTGTTCTTTTAACTAATCCAAACTACTAACCTGGGTAACTGATCAAATATGCTCATTGGAGATGCATGAACTGACTAATGTAGGGAAGGAAACAAGTGAACTATTTGGGAATTTAAACCAATATTAATATTGTGAATTTATTTCCCCAAACCACAAAAAACTCGTTATTTGATGCTCAGGTCTGTTAGAATGCTCTTCCTGTCAGATTATCTGGTATTCGCTTACCTGTTTATATATTGTGTTCCCAAACAGAATGTAAACTTTTTGAGGAAATGAGACTGTTTTCTTCCTTATATCCTAGTCCTCATCACATTGGAGATACCTAATATATGCTTATTGAATCAAATATAACAAAATGGACAATGAGGTGATTTCAAAAAATCATATAGTATATGTAGCTGGTGCATTTTAATGGCACTTGGACATTTCCCCCCAACATATCTAATGGTATAAAGGAAGGCAGCTAAAAAAATACCATGACATATCATCAAATAGGAAATGGAAAATAACAAGAATCATTGGAAGAAGCCTATATGCCTTTATTGGTGAGATTCCAGAAAGAAAAAATAGACACATATCTTTGTTGAACCAAGCCAATGTTGAGAAGTATTTTTCTTTTCTTTTGAAAAATTATTGTTGCCTTTAGTTTTTTCACATATCAGTAATTTTTAAAAACTATGTCTTCAATAAACAAAAATCTATTTTTTTCTCCTATCCACCCATTCATTGGGAAAAGGAAAATATTGCAACAAATATGCAATCAAGCAAAACAAATGTTTAAATTGAACTTGTGCAAAAAATGTCTTAATCTTTACCCTGAATCCCTCACTTCTCTCTCAGGAGGTAGTTAGCATGTTTCTCCTTGGGTCCTCTGGAATCCTGTTGGTCACTGTGTTAATAAGAGTACTTAAGTCTTTCAAAGTTTTCTGTCTTCACAATGTTGCAGTTATTGCATAAATTATCCTAATTCTGCTCACTTCACTCTGCATCAGTTCATAGTGATCTCTCAGTTTTCCCTGGTCTCTCTGAAACTGTCCCTCTCATCACTTTTTACTGCACAGCAATACACAGTTATCCCCTCCACATCACAACTTTCCCCTTTGTAGCTTTGATATGTCTCAGTTTGGCATAAATTCACTGGGAATTTTGGGAGAGTTTTGTGGAAGCTATAGATGACATGCAAAGGCTAGCAGATGTCACAGAGTCTATGACCAAATAACCCAAATTTTCCAATAATGTATTGTAAACATCCCTTAAAAGAAAAAGTTCAGACTTCTTCTCTGGTATGGAGGGAGGACCAAAAAAGTTTTAGGCAGACTTTCCCGGCCATAGGGCACTGCGCTCCTAGCCCATGCAATGTGCAAGGTCTAACTGTATTTCACGAAATTTGCCAACCATAATATGCCCGGTAATCTCTCTGAGAGCCATCTCCTTCGTTTCCAGTCCTTTGCCTCATATCAGCAATTCCACAATACATTCCACCTTCCATACACCTAAGCCTTATTACAAACAAAACAGCGAATCAAAAGCAACTTATGAAGTGACTCCAAGGCCCTCAGGCTGCAACCTACAAGTCCTTCTTGACTCCTCACTACTGGGTCATCTCCAGTCGTCCTGAGGAGTATCTGGCCACTGGACCCTGATGGCTCTGGAGGAAAAAGTGGGGCTGGTAACCTTGCGCAGCTTCCCTCACGTACATCAATGTCAACTGCAAGTCATGTCCTCATTCCCCGATGTCATGGTCCTCTTCGAGAACAAGGACAACACAACAACCTCCCATTCCCCCTTATCTAGCTGCCAAGCTGTCCATCTCACCTTTGCAGCATCTCTCCTCTGACTCTATCACCCATCATTCTGGTATAGGCTTGGTCACCTTACCCCTGGGTTACTGCCATATCCTGCTAGCGAGTTTACCTGTTGCAAGTCTCTCCCCGCTCCAGTATAAATAATCTCCATTCAGTGACCAAAGGGATTTTTCCAAAGTGTAAGCCTGACTGTGACACCCCCCCCACTCCCAGTCACTAAACTCCAGCGGCCCCCTATGGCTCCATGGTTAAATACTAAGCCCTCTATGCAAAGCCCTTAACAACCTCCCCTTCTCCCCAATCCAGTCTTCTCACACCTTACTGTTCATTACGTAAGCTTCAATCCAGGGACTCTTAGTGTTCCACGAATGTGAAACTCTCTCTCGACCCCTGGCATTTTCTCTGGCTGTTCTCCATGCTTGGAACACTCTCCCTCGTCACCTTCACCTATTGGCTTCCTTTAAGCACCACCTAAAACTCCATTTTCTACAGGAAGCCTTTCCCAAGTCCTCAGTCATAGTGCCTTCCCTCTCATTTTTATTTATTTCTCTTGATTTTTGTCCATATTGTTTGCTTACTGTCTCCCCCATTGGAGGGTGAGCTACCTGAAGGCAGGGCTTTCCTTTGCTTCTTTTTGTATCCCCAGGGCTTAGCACAGTGACTGGCACATAGTAGGTGATTTATTGACAGCATAGGCAAATTAGGCTCTTGGACTTTCTTCTCCACCAAGAAGAGGGAAGCATGTTTCATGCAGCACCTAAACAATGCTTGGCACACCGTAGGCCCTTAATAAATGCCAACCGATTGATTGATTTGTTCTTCCAGACCAAGATTGATCATTATGATTAGTCTGAGTTTAGTTTCCTTTTAGCATTGTTTTTGTTTATGCTGTACCACTGTGTCTATTATTCTCTTGATTGGGTTGGCTTTCTTGCACTGAAGTTCATGCAAGTCTTCTGAACTCCTCCTGTTTGTCTTTTCTTATGGTGTGATAATATTTCATTAACTTCATATACCTCAATGTGTTCAACCATTCCTCCCCCTTTGCTTCTGGTTTTCACTGCTATAAAAAGTGTTGCTGAAAATATTTTGATGCCTATGAGACCTTCTGTCTTGGGTTTTTCCATATGGAAGCTTTCAGAAATCAAACATTTAGCTTCTTCTAACAGAATTTAATATGAACACAACTTGTAAATTTTCAAAGTCAATCTCACCTCCAAGTTGTGTCTCTTGTTACTGAATAATTTGCTACTCTCTAATGACTAGATCAGCAGATTTTTTTCTTAAAGTGATTAATGAGAAATCAGTATTTCCCCCACCCATGCAAATGTATTAGGATGATGGTATCTCTAATTGCAATTTTATTGCTATTTTCTAGTGTATTTTTTCCTCATCTTATAAGAAAAGCATGAATCTTGAGAGAAGCTAAATTGGTATGATCTGTGTCCTCTATAAATAGTTACCCAGTGGCAATGTCTTAAAATGTTTGCTTTTTAGTACTTAAAAAGTTTTCCTTTCCTATTATATCACAAACTACTCTGTGTCTATATTAATAAAAGAGACCACCTAATTCTTTACATAATAGTAGCAGTTGAGTGGTTCTGTGGAGACAATGTTAGACTTGAAGCCAGTAAGACCTGAATTCAAATATACTTTCTAGTTTTGTGGCTCTGGACAAGTCACTTAATTTCAGTTGACCAAAGGAAATCAGTTTCCTCATCTGTGAAATGCAGATAATCATAGTACCCACTCCCCAGGGTTGTTGAGAAGATCCAATGAAATTAACATATATAAAGCTCTCTGTGGATGTTAAAGTGCTATATAAATGCTAACAAAGGTAGACTACATATAATAATTTCCAATATAAAATAATCATAAATCATTTACACTGGGCTTTAACAGTAATAACTAACATTTCTACAATGCTTTAAGATTTGCAAAGTGAATTACATATATATATATTAAGTCATTTGGTCCTCTCCACAACTCTGTGAGGTATGTGCTATGGTTATTATTGTTCCCATTTTACAAATGGGGAAACTCAGACTTGTCCATGGTCACACAGCTAGTAAGTAGCAATGGTGGAATTCAAATCTAGGCCTTCCTGAGTCTAAGTCCAGTGCTCTGTCTAGTATACCATGCTGCCTTTAGAATTGCACAGTGGATAGAATGCCAGGCCTTCTCACTGGAGGACCTGAGTTCAAATCTGGCCTCAGACAATCAATAGCTGTGTGACCCTAGGCAAGTTAACTTAACCCTACTTGCCTCAGTTTCCTCATCTGTAAAATGATCTGGAGAAGGAAATGTCAAACCACTCCAATATCTTTGCCAAGGAAACCCCAAATGAGGTCACAAAGAGTTGGACAAGCCTAAAAATGACTGAACAAAAAGACATACCCTCCTTAAAAATTTAAAACTACATTTAACAACTGTTAATCAAATTTCACTATGATTATCACTTTCTAGGGAATTTTTTTGTTTCTTCTATTTTCAGTTTGGTCTAGATGTCCAAGTTACAGTTCATGGACTAATTATACATAACCCATTTAGTCCTTCCAGTGACATCTATCTGAGCTATTTGGCCAATAACAACAAAAAATCCAACCAATTAACTGACTACCAGAAAATACTAGGTCAGTAGGGCCTATCCATTACCTGTCCCCTGCAACTGTTGTGTAACTGACTGCTGTGAGACACTATGCTAGCAATCTTGGGTAATTATAATTGAAGTAGTAATTGTAGTGCAGTAGTAGTAGTAATTATAATTGTAGTAATTATAATTGAAACTTAATGGAATTAATTTTTTGATTGGAACTGCAGTTTCACTAGTGTGGAGAAATCTTCAGGGTGGAAAATACTTCAACCAGTGAAGACTGGCCACTGGCCTTAATTGTTTGGTGGCATTGAGTTTAAGTGACTTGACTGTGTTTGTACACCCACCCAGTATGTTGGAGACAGAGCCTCAATCCAGATTTTCCTGACTAAGCACTTTATTCACAACACAATGTTGCCTCTCTTCAAGACAAAGAAGTGAAAAATGTGTTGGTTAAGGTGGTTTCTGGGTTTTTTGTGTTCTCCTTGCCGTGACAACTGCTTTACATCAACTAAACTTTAGGATTATTGATTACCGTGGTCCACATCTTTGCCTTCTTCTATTTCCCAATTTGGGGCATTGAAAGATTGTGTCATTTACAATCTGTGTGCAGCATCTTCTCATTATTATTCCCTCTAATTTGATGTCAGACATTTCCTTCTCCAGTGAATTTTACAGATAAGGAAACCAAGGCAAACAGGGGTAAGTGACTTGCCCAGGGTCACAAAACTAGTAAGTGTCTGAGGACAGATTTGAACTAATGAAGATGAGTCTTCTTGACTCCAGGCCCAGCGCTCTGTACACTAAGACGACACCTAGCAGCTCAGTTCATGGAATTTAAAGGGAAGACAGTTTCATGGGACTGACATGAGCTAAAAGTGAGGGGTTTGGATAACTAAAAAAAGACAGGGAAGGGTAGCAACTGTGCCTTCAGCTCTTATATCCACAGGTAGCCAGGAATGGTGCAACATAGCTATGTATTGATGGTACATCCTGCAGCTGGGAAACCTGGCAAAATGTTTAGAGATGGAGGCATTCAAGACAAGGAAGGTAAGACCAACAAGGACTAAGGGCAGAACAGCAGGACCAAAGAGAATGGCTGTGTGATGGCCAGTGTCATACCTCACACAGTTGAGGCATGATTGGAGGGGGAGGGTGGGATCTTCTTAGTGTTTTGTTTTTGCTGTGATTTCATGTTTTGTTCTGGTGTCAGCAGGGTTACATTGTGGGGGGAACAAAGAATCTAAATAAAATTATTTGGAAGAAGACCTCACTGATATACTTGGTGTCTCCTTCTCAGAGCTGGGGGTTTGGCCACAGCTATATTTTCACTATACTTTTCCCCATCTTCCCCTGTGCCCACCTTTCCATTGAAATAAACAGTTGGTAAAGTGTATATTGATTTGGTGTGGAGGATCTTGTTAATTTTTAGAATTTCTCTATATTTTGCCTCCCCTGTAGCATATTGGTCTGTAAAATGCTATTATGTTTCTTGCTAATAGTCATCATGAACATGGCAAGAAGAGATGGCCAAGGGTCCCAGGAAATGAGGCATTGCCCTTGGACACACAACAATATCAAGGGCTTTGACAATTTCTTTGTTTTCCTTTCTGTTGAGAACCTGGGAGTCCTCCTTCTATCTGGCAGCAACTTCATTCTGTATTCCAGCTGCATGTGTCCGAGCCCACTGGTGTGGATCATGAAGTTGGAAGCAACCTCAGAGATTAGATAACCCAGATGAGGCCCAGAGGGGTTATGGGACTTATCTAAGGTCTCGCAGAGAGTAAGTAGGAAGCTGAGATTCAAAGCTAGGTCTGCTCACTCCAAATCTAGCCTTTTACCCACTCTTCCAAGCCTTCACATGGAAGCATCTTTCCCTCTCCCATCCTTTTCAGTTCTCTTTTATGTACTGTCTTCCCCTGTTAGACTGTAAGCTCCTTGAGGGCAGGGACTTTGTGCCTCCATTGCTTAGTGCAGTGCCTGGTACACAGTAAGTACTTAATAAATGCTTGCTGCCTGCCTTTCTGCCTTCTCCCAACAGTATGTTGATTCACTGGTCACCGAACAAAGGCTTTTCATTTAGAGTTCCAATAATTAAGTTAGTATACATAGACTATCTTAAAACTGTGTGATTCTTAGCACCTATATCCTCCCTTTCCACTTCTTCATGGATATTGCTGAGGAAATTGAATGATTAAAGGCCATATTTTATCTTTCTTTGCTTCATGGCTTACCATGGCCAAAGAATTTACCACCTAATGGCCAACCAACTGATGAGAACTCTTTCCAAAATTATCTGGTTTGGTCCTCAGACAGAAGACCAGTCTGTTCTAGATAACCTGAAAGCCTTTTCAACATGATAGAACCTGTGAGAGTCTGTCTTCTACTGCTTTTTGAGAACACAGGTCCATGACCTGAAGAGACATTGAAGTAAGACCCTGTGGAGGCAGACCAGTCTTAAACTGGTAGAAACAGAGTGAATTGTGGAGCTGGGGTGGGAGGGGCAGGGGGGAGAGAACTGTGCAGAGAAATGTTAAAGGTGGCTAAATTTAATTATGAGTAAAAGAAACATTCTTGGTGAAAATATCTTTCATTGCAATTCAACACTTTTGACCTTATGTTTCTACTTTTAAAATATTAAATAGATTTCATACATTTCTACAAATATATTCTCCTTCCTATGGCTGGAGTGAGGTAGAGAAGGGAAAGGAAGCTTGTTTGGCAAGGTCCCAGAAAGACACTTGAAAAAAACTGATGCAAATTTGGAGGAGTGGATTATAATTCACAAGTAGTAGCCCAGACTATTCATCCTCTTTGACTCAGGACACAACTGTCAGGCAAAGGAAGTTATAAATTCCCCTTAAAGTTAACATTTGCTTTTAATTAATACTGATGGGTCACACCAGCCATATGGGTAGCTGGTATGGTTCAGATTTGGGTCTTAGAGATGGATCATAAAGGTTATGAATAAAGGACAGTTTCTAGGCAGAATAGCTAACATGTACAGACTAGCTGGGTAGTTGGTGTTTTATGGCATCTGCTCTCTAGTTTTGACTTTGGTTTGTGATACTACTACTATAACTAGTTCATCTTCTTGTCCTATCACTATTACTACTGCTATCACTATGCTATCACTACTACCACCATTACCATCACCACCACCATCACCATCATCACCACCACCACCATTACCACCACCACCACCACCACCACCACCACCACCACCACCACCACCAC